>NC_143219.1:15219898-15819898 GCF_030267445.1 Bombyx mandarina | reverse complement strand
ATTAATATAGAAACATAAAAAATGTTGTGAATAAGTTAATCGAATTTAAAACTGAATGTGCAAGTTGACAGTGACAAGTGTAGTAAAAGAAAAACATTTTAATATTTCTCTATTCTAATATTATGTGAAAATAAATGTTTGTGTGTTAGACTGTATGGGAACATACAGTACGCATACATACAGTTTGCACATCTTGCACTGGATTAAAATTGTATAAGTTTTATCGAGGCTTCTTAACTTTCGTCATAGTACCATCAACGTACTACAGATGGCGCATGAATAGTTTAACTAACGGATACTTTTCATAAATACATTACTAGATAGAGCACAACTAATGAAGGCCATGTCTCACTACTTAGTAATGAAACATAAAAAAGTGGACCTGGTTCAATTCCAAAGTCGTCATGACCTCTGACACATATTGTTTACTGGAGGTAGGCATCTTGTGAGCCCACACGGCTAAATACCTCTACCTTGTCTTTTTTTCGCTACCTATTAGAATATAGTGACCTCTAGTGACCTCGAGGGGTCATACTAGATTTACTGAGCGAGTAGGTGAGCTACGGTGCTTTAACCTGAGGACGTTGCTAACATTAGCCCTAGCAAAAGCAGTATTTCACAGAATCTATCATCACCGGATCGGAAAGGCGACCCACTGAGAAGTTGCTACCCCCGCCTATTTCTGCCGTGAAGCAGTAATGCGTATCGATTTGAAGGACGAGGTAGCGTTTGTACTATAAAACTGAGACCTAGAACTCATGTCTCGAGGTGGGTGGCAGGATTTACGTGGTTGATGTCTATGGGCTGCGCTAACAACTTAACACCAAGTGGACTGTGAGCTCATCCCCCTACCTAAACAGTAAAAAAAACAAGAAAGAATATACGTAGTAGAGCTCATATTTACATTTACCTCACACACATCGCATATGTACAATGTAAAATAACCTATAACATTTTAGCCGCGATTGCACTGAGGTCACGGACTAAAATGTATGTATCAGTATTAATAATTTTGCAGATTATTTAATTATTGATTACAACGTGAAATAATGTGACGTAAATTACTTCACATACGCATGACTGTGTTGTAAGAAAAAACATGAACTTATTAAAACAAAATAGTAATAAATAAGCGTGTTCAACGGTCAAGAAACCAACTAACATTAGACGAAGTCTTGTTCCAATCTTAGGTCTGACTATGAAGATTAGCCTTCCATTATTAGGAGGTGAATTTTTCGCATATTTTTATGAACAGAGTGAGATATTTAGCGTTATTTCACTAACTTAATGTGTTCAGCAAAGAATAATATTAGCAAAACAAAAGTAACAAAAGCTTAAGTGATATTCACTAACAAAAATGGTACCGCGATATGTGTTCACGAGTGATCATGATTGAAATTGTACAATTTTATATATGGACTAATATGTTAGCGCCGTTCACTTATTTCTTTTATAATATCTTTTTTTATTGCCCTTGAAGGCAGACGAGCATACGACCCACCTGATGGTGAGTGGTTACTGTCGCCCATGAACTTCAGCAATGTCAGAGTCAGAGCCAAGCCGCTGCCTACCGTTAAGTACTCTCCGCAAGCCTCGTTTGAAGAAGAACATGTCATAGCGCTCGGGAAACACCGTGGAGGGGAGGGAGCTCATTCCAAAGCCGGATGGTACGTGGCAAAAAAACATATATTTTTTTGCTTAGATGTGTGGACGAGCTCATATCCGACTGGTGTTAAGTGGTTACTGGAGCCCATAGACATCTACGACGTAAATGCGCCACACACCTTGAGATATAGTTCTAAGGCCTCAGTATAGTCACAACGGCCCCACCCTTCAAACCGAAACGCATTACTGCTTCACGGCAGAAATAGGCAAGGCGGTGGTACCTACCCGTGCGGACTTACAAGAGGTCCTACCACCAGTAATTACGCAAACTATAATTTTGCGGGTTTGATTTTTATTACACGATGTTATTCCTTCACCGTAGAAGTCAATCGGGAACATTTATTAAGTACGTAATTCATTAGAAAAATTGGTACCCGCCTGCGGGATTCGAACGCTCGATACGAATGCGCGACGTCTTATCCTTTAGGCCACGACGACTTCAAGATGTTTTCGTTACAGGTCATTTAGTTTATTTGTTCGTTTATTCCGAAAAAGGCAAACAAAAAGGTCATTGACTTGCCAACAAGCGCATTGGTATTCCATTACTCGCTCGTTCGGAATTTACTGTTTAAACATTGTTGGGTATTTTTTTTTAATTTTTTTTATTGCTTTGTTGTTTGGACGAGCTCACAGCCCACCTGATGTTAAGTGGTTACTGGAGCCCATAGACATCTACAACGTAAATGCGCCACACACCTTGAGATATAGTTCTAAGGTCTCAGTATAGTCACAACGGCTGCCCCACCCTTCAAACCGAAACGCATTACTGCTTCACGGCAGAAATAGGCGGGGCGGTGGTACCTACCCGTGCGGACTCACAAGAGGTCCTACCACCAGTAAAAAATGTGAGTATTTGCAAATAAGCTTCCACGCTGTTGTGACCCAGTGAGAAAAACAATGATATTCAGTCGGAAGCCATTACGAAAATACCGTTTGTCTTTTCAATCCGATTTACTATACTCAGAGATCAGTGTGTGAAAAGGCAAAAAGATACAGTGCTTTCTTGAACACGCCACGTATTTTTGTAAAAACTCAGTCAGGGCAGTACCTATGTATAGTAAAACATATGGAGCGGTAAAAGGCATTCATTTGGTTCCAGCGAATTTTTTGCAACATTACAGCAGAGCCATTCAAAGTTAAAAATTTAGCTATTTGAATGGAATAAATATAATTGAAGTTCAATTAAAAATATCGAATGCTCATGCTAAAACGAAATAAAACGCATCTTTAATTACAAAGATAAATGTAGAGTACTAAGTCGAAATATCGCTTAAGCCTTTCGCCTTTCAACCCTCGACATGTAGAAAACTTAGCCAAACCTGGTGTTAAGTTGTTACCGGAGGATGGTGGATGTCTATAAGAGACATCTACAATGTAAATGCCGTCACCCACCTTGAGACATCAGTTGTAAGTTCTCACTTTTAACAGTACAATGGCTACCCTGCCCTTCAAACCGAAACGCATTACTGCTTCACGGCAGAAATAGGCAGGGTGGTGGTACCTACTCATGCGTATTCACAAGACGTCCTACCACCAGTAATTGCATTAGGTTTTACTTCAATAGGTTATTTTATTGCATTAGGTCATTTTTATTCAATGTCAAGTGTATCACAAGATACTCTAGATTTGAAATGACTACCATTCTTTGGCAGCAGTGCTCGCTCAGTATGACCTCGTACCGCGGTGACCGTGTTAACAAACATAAGCGGCGCCTATTCACAACACAAAAATAAGTAATCGCAAAAACCTCATACTAGGTCTCGTGACTAAACTAAATTCTCGTCAACAATATGTAGGTCAAACACATTAAAATATATACGACTTTCAAAATCTGCATCTCACGAAAAAGAATCGAAAAACTTAAAGCTTTGAGCTTCTCAATGATAACACGAGTTCGTTGAACGAAGTGACCTTACGAGGTCTTATAACATATGATTTTTTTTTTAAGGCATCCCTTAAAGTTTTATTTTTAAATCATCATCAAAATTTATGGTGCCACTTCAGTAAAGGAAATAGCTAAAAGCCTACGTGAGTACTGGTGAACATACTAATAAGATGGCTTTGCGATTATTTTTCTTAATTAATAAATGTAATCTTGTCAGTGTTGGCCAAATTTAATCATAATTACATGTTGCGACCACAGAGTCATCTTATCCTAATATTCTGTCGGCAATCTATTCCTACTCATGGCGCTTGCAAGAGCAGGAAAATATGGAGAGCTCTTTTTTACTAGTGGTAGGCCGTCTTATGGCCCCATACGAGTAGCTATCACCACTCTAAGAAGCACTAATGTGTTCTGGTTTAAAGGGTAAGGCAGCCATTGTATTATCTAACTTAGACTTAACTCGTGTCTCAAGGTATGTGATGGCATCTACGCTGTTGATGTCTATGGACTTCGACAGCTACTTAACACCAGATTGACTGTGAGCTCATTTAGCCATCTATAGATTAAAAAAATAAAATTATAACAATAATTGTAAAAATCCGTTAAATAAGGTTTATATGGTGATAACTGTTTGCCACTGTCGATGTTATGTGTTTGATTTTCTAAAGTACTAGCGACCCGTCCTCGCTTCGCTTCGGAAACAAGAAACAAAAAAAAAAAAAAAAAAAAATAGCCTATGTTCATCAGGGACAATGTCGGCTTCTAATGGAAAAAGAATTTTTCAAATCGGTCCAGTAGTTTCGAAGCCTATTCGAAACAAACAAACAAACAAATCTTTCCTCTTTATAATATTAGTATAGATAATATTTTTTCAACAATTTGTACGTAGTATTGAAGTTTGCTTACTATTGATCGTTACTTAGGGCAGCAATAAAGGTATTGAAGGGCACGTCCGTAAATAAAGCACAATATTGTAAGAGGCGGTGTAAAGCCTACAGTGGTACCGGATTGACGGTTATTGTTTGGTTTTGCTTATTCTCTCGAATTTATTGGTTATTGGTTTTGCTTTATTGATTGGTTTTGCTTATTATTTGCAAGTTCTTTCAAAATTTGATTAGCTATAGCCATGTATGCGCACGAAAATAGTTTTTTTTAAGTTATAATATCGTTATATGACAGCTATTTTGTGAAAAACATTTACAAATTACAAACATTATCGTACCACATTTATCGAAATTAGTTGCGTGATTTGTAAGAAATGAGCAGAGAAATAGAAAGGGGCGCACAGCGAATTTATTTTATATTCTATTTAGAGAATAAAAGAGTAAGTACCCAATAATTACTAGTAGAATAGAAAAAAGAAACTCTCTAATGAAATACAAAAATGTACGCGCTCACGCGAATCGGAGATTTAATTATTGTATTTATTACAGCTTGGTATATGTTAGATAAGAAAATATTACCTATACTCTAAACCACAGCCCTAAGCAGTGGCTTGGCTTTGCCAGTGGTATTGCTGATCCCTATGCGTTACGATAACTATCTACCGTCACACGGACCATAAGCTCATCGAACTTTCATGCTATTAAAAAACGATGAAAAACTTTATGAAAGATTAAAAACTTGAACATTTGAATAATGCATTTAAAAAATATAACAAAATTACATTATAACTATAATACTTATTACCTTAATAGAAAACTCTAAAATTTCCGAATCGTTTACAATGATTGAATATAGGAGACATCAAACCGTAAAATTGTTTTCATCGTGTTGACGACTTATGGAGACCTTGGCAGATAAACTAGCTCTAACAAACAGCGTAGTTCCCGAAGACGTCATAGTACGAATGAAAATTTCTTTCCAATCAATCGCAATTTAAATCAATATTTGACCGCATGTTCTTATAGTTATGGACTGTCAATTGAGCACAACAATCCGAACCGTCATTAAAATGAAATATTTCATGCCTGCTTCTCTGAGCCATATACCAGATTGTGATGAAGGTTGATTGTTTCTTGGCCCTTTAGGAAATATTTCAGCTATAGTACCATCAATATTCGACTGATGGTGCGCGATTAATTTTAACATATTTAACAATTTTCTTTTCTCATACAAATACCGATAGTCAAAGCGGAGCGTGGCCGGATTTTATTTGTAGAAAACAAAATAAATCAGTCTCGGACGCAGTCACATATGTATCAAACCAAGATGCCACTGATTCATTAAATTTGCTCAAATAGAACTATGACGGTTTGGATAATTAAGCAAAAGATGGTGATTTTTACTGTTTCTATTTTAGATTGAATCTTGAAACTAAAGATAAGGATTACTGTATTACATATCCTATAATAAATTTTGAATATACAAATTATTATAATAAGATTTACAACTAATGTTTCAGAAAGGGCGTTAAGAGTTTAATTGGGCTTCTGTGACCACATTGAATGATGGTTAAGTAGCGATTTCGTCCATTAATCTATGCTAAAAAAAAACAAAGTAATAAATGAGTATAACTATTACAAGTTGTTTGCCGGATCTAATCGGTTTATATTCGAGCAATGTGGATCAATTTAGTTGGAGCGTCTGGTTTTTTGCGGTCTGCTGTTTAGGTCTGGTCTATCAATCCATTTTTTGCTGTCCGTCCATGTTGTCTGTCTGCACTTGCATGGCTCGCTTCATGCACGGTATAACAACAGCCTCATCTATTTGACCAAAAGGTAGTGCTTTTGAATCGGTTATTCTTTTCTCGCCACTTTTCGCCAGAAATCATCCAAAAACAAACATTTTCAAAATATGTATACATGGCATACTTTCAATACGATATGTAGAGCTTAGTAATTTAAAGAGTAAAGCATTTCAGTGTTTCATTCTTCGTGTAGATAGATACTCATGATTATTTTAAATCACTTAATTAGTTTCGTCATAATCCATATTATCTTATTTCTAATAAAACCCTGCGTAATATTGTTGCCTATCGAAGATATCGTGTAACGTATAGGTTTTCATTATAAAGCTTGCCGTTGAACTTTACAAATAAAGATAAATTATGACACGCAAAACTTTAAGCTCTGTCCGTAATATTCCACCCTGTCTCATAGTTTCAAAAGCTCCATTCCTATTGAAGCTTCCTCGTTACTGAATTACGTAATAATATTATAAGAGAGAAAATTAGCGTTCATAATCCCGCCATATCCTTGATGCGGATAAAACATAATGTTGTCATAAAATTTTCTCGTCCGCATCCCATAACCCAGAGTAGACACAAAAGAAAATGTTCAAGAGAAAATCTTTTACATATTATGGTCAAAAGTGGCCAAGGTCACGCGGTTTTCATAATTTACCGTTGCACGTTATAACAACATAACATTTAGTTTACCACTCACCTTGGGATGTTTTAACAGAAATAACCAGAATGGAGGGCCATGCATGCAGGGTTGATACTAACAGTAAATTTAAAAATCGAACCGAACTAAAAACTCTCGTCGTTATGCGAACGGAATAAGGGTCGTAAGGGAGCCCGGTAATGTCTGTTAGAGCGCCAGGCCTTCGTTGGTTTATGGTTCGACTGTCGGTTGGCAGCCAATCAAAAATTAACCTTACGATACGGCGGCTTCACTCCGGCCAATTCCAAACGTATACGATCCGGTCTGTGTGAACGGACCCTTAAATGAGCAGAAATAGACGGGGATGGGAATACCTACCATACCAGCTCGTAATACGTCTTGCATCTGACAAACTGAGCGGCAATTCCGTGGTACAGTAACTTTGAGTATAGTTCATCTAATGGAGAGTAGTTCCATTGGTGGTTACGATACCCAACATTTCAGATAAATTACATGTTTTCTTTTAGACTTCAAGTTTCTTAAAACAACGTAAAGATGGGGCAATGTTAGCTCCTCTTAAGAATGGTAGGTCTTGAATCGACCCATCAGTACAGGAGTTACAAGACGGATAAAGTTGCAAAACGACAAGAATTATACTAAGTCCAGATGGTGGGGACTTTGATTATATACACGTCAAAGGGTGGGGAAATAGCCATAGAACAGATAACTGAAGTCGCACATGTTCTGGCTAGTAGTCATACAAATACTAACTATGTAGTACTAAATTTTTTAAACTTCATATTATTATAGCAAATTGCTCTACATGAAGTACTAAAATATTTTTCTGAACACGTTCCTGAGCTGTATATATGAAATGTAAATCATAAACCGTATTAGAATAATCTAAATGTTATTTTTATTTGAAATTTTAAAAATACTAATGAATATAAGTTGAGCTCTATATAGAGTCGAGAAACAATTGTAAAAACTACGTAGCGTTTCCAAATTACGTTAATTAAATAGGTCGCGTTTGTTTTCATTAACGGAACGTACATTAGTCACGATACAAATATATTTTAGCTTATTGGATTTAGGTTTTCATATTATGAAGCTAAATAAAAATTTCTAGTTTCTTTATTATATTGAGCGCAACAGTACGGATTTACTGAAAAAAGCAGTTCATCAACTCTATATTTCTACATTGACTTTACTTTCAAGTGTTGACTCTGAGCGCAATGTAACTACAATGTACTCTATCACTCTATTAAAATTAATATGTATGAAATTTCATATCTCAACAACTATTTTATGTTCGAACAACCCACAATTATTCTGGTTTAGTTCCATTTTTATTAATTGAAGTCAAAAAAATAAGTCATACTGCTTGTTGTTTCATCTCTGTCGTGGTAACAATGGTAATAGAAAAACTATTCACGTAATGACAAAGTAACCCATCAACTTTACAAGTGACAACGAACAATGAATCTAATTGATTATTCACAAGTACAATTATTCTTCAGATCCTAGAGCTACGAGTATACACCACACACATATCAATAAAAATACATCCACAAAACAATTTATTAAATTCGTAGTAACTAAATATAATTTACATTAATTAATGACTCTATATTGACTCTATTTTTTTCAAATTCTACATTAAAACATATTTTTCTGCTATATTTTCAAGAATAATTCTAGATATAAGAAAAATAGAGCACTTGCTTAGTTCTCTTTGTTTGACTTTCCGCGTTGTCTACGTTAGTAATGTTTTATTTACAGCTAAACAGCAAATATCTAGCCAAAATGAACAAGAAAAATGTAGAGTACATTAAAAAACTCAGTGACTAAAGTTCTACTTACTGAATTCATTTTCATAAAATGTCAACTCTCTTTGTTAACACTTTACATTGTATTACTAAAAAAAAGGCTCTATTCGATTGTCAAATTCTAATTTCGAACACTTATCGACTCGTTCGAATACAAAAATTAAAACGAAAATACTCATATTATGATTCCAATCTGTAAACTCCAAGACATAAAATATAAAAAAAAGTAAACTCTACATTCGACGAATTAAACTCTTTTTTTTAATTCACATCTCCCCTAAAATCGTTGTCTTCACTCACCCAACAAACTGTCCTCACATTACTGTCACCGCACCGTCACGGGAATGTCACACGCGCTTGTTCTGTCAATAATTTACGGTAGAGGTATTGGCAAGACCTCCTGTTGGCAGCACTCACGAGGCACTGAGTCGAAACGCGGCAACGAACTCGATTCAGACTGTGACCATAATCTATAGGCTAGTATTTCAATTATGCATTTATCTCGCTTTATTAATAACCTTTTTCATTTGTATACCTCTCGAAAAAATTATTATATAGTGCTATATTTCTTTGAAATTAATTATGTATTTATTACTTTTTTTTAATGATCGCAAAGACATTTTTAATACCAACGGAATAAAGGAAAGTTTTAATTTATGCCCGTATGTTTCGCTCGCTTGACTGCTCTTTTCATATAATAATATGTCCGTCTTTCTGATTTATTGCGTATATTTGTGTAAATTTACTATATTATGTATATATCAGATTCTAAGTAGGTCTTAGACCTTGCTCTAAAAGTCAAAAAAATGCATGGCATACATTGACTTTAAAAGAAGGGCTAGTTTACCGCACCCCTGACCGAATTCAATCAGATTATCTATACAATAAAAACTGTAAATTGATTCACAACGACGATACTCATTAAATAAAACTAATAAACGTAATTTTGAACAGAAAAAGTCAATTTGAACCCTTTATTTATATTGCACTAGATGGGTTATCCGTTGATAATACCAGTGCATAGATATCATAAACGACACCGGCCACCTTGAAACCTGAGATCGAAGACTCAATTTTGTATGACAGCTCTCCCACTCTTCAAACCCTTCAACTGACGCACAAGTTTGCATTTATTCTTATTATAGGCCACGGCGTCTTAAAACTTTAACACTGTCTTTGACTCTTTAAAACTTAGAGTACGATTTATACCATTTAGAGCGATGTGAGTGAATGAAACACTATAGATTCCGCATTGTGTGTACATGTACTGGCGGCGAACAAAGACGGGGACGCCCGAAGCGCTACAGCTGTTTAATGTTTGTGAACCCGACGCACCCAATCGATTGACAACCAACTAGTGACGTAACATTAGCAACGATACCGTACTTCAATAATTCGATCCGTAAATTTGAAAAAGTATCGGTAATAATTTTATTACATACCCAAATATAAGGTTACACAAAAACTTACAATAAAACCTATCTAACTATTATTTTTGGGTTATAATTTCAAAATAGCTAAACAAATAGTAAACATAAAAAGGCATAAATGACAAAAATAGATCCGTATTTTTTCAAAAAATAAAATTGTATGTTTAATAAAGAAATAACCAATCAAACCAATTGAAATAGAACAAAAAGGGCTAAAAATGAATCGACTGTTTATAGCTTTGAAATTTTCCGATAATCCGAAAGGAACGGAAACCTTAAAATGTACCTACTAAGAACCTTATTTAATATTTAATATCTGTCTAACATCCCCTCTCCTGTTAAATATAGGTTAGTTGTACCGTCCTGCCCATTTCTGTTAGGAGTGACCTTAGGTATCACTTTTAAGGATTTGAAGAATGACGTTACCCAATACGTTATTTATGAATTCAAATTACCGAACACCAGTTAGTTCCACTAATAAAAAATACTTATGCTATTTTAGACGTTTAATAATGTACATCTACAAATCACAGTACAATGGACATTCACAATTCATATTTCTAAACGTAATTTTGTAAGCGTCAAATTATAATCGTGAAAATGAAAGAATTGTTGATTAAGTAATTTAATCAGAGAGATACAAAGACATCCTGCTGATAATTTAATAATGGAATAAAAATGTTGGCAAAAATATATTAAAAAAAAACTAAGTGCAAAACTGGTACAACACGCACGCTGAAAGGAACTGCGAGTGCGTTCAGTGCAGACGTACTGGCGTCGAGCGAGACGGGTGTGTACCTGTTTCGCTCTAACATCGATTTACCAACACTCTCCTACGTTCGCTGTCTCGTTTAAGCCAAAACCGCGCACTGCGGACTTCTTTGACTGGCTTTGGGCTAAAGATGCATTGTTTTCTCCGTAATATTATCAATTTAATCTATAAATTAATACGTGAAGCAAAAACTTTGTATCCCTTTGTACGAAAATTGCACGGACGGAGGATTATGAAATTTTCCACACTTATAGAAAATATAGAGAAGAAGTGCACAATGCTTTATTTAATATATTTTTAAAATAATACATAAAAGATACATTAAATAAATAAAGAAAACATTACACACACTACCATGTATTTGACACAACACATATTATATATAAATATACTCTTTGTTTATTATCAATTGTCAAACTTTTGTTAGTTTTTAAGTCTGTGGTCAAACTGAGAATATATGAATGTTGTTTTTCTTTATTATTATTTATGTATAATGTAGTTTTGGTGAAATCTGTGATTATATTATATAAGTCTAATAGTATTTGACAATAGAACCATAATAATGTTTAAACATAAAATTTCTATTGATTAAAGTCGAATTTCGACTACTGCGGGACCACTACTTATCAATTTAATCTCCCATTTGGACGTGTTTGAATAAACTGATGGATGTTTTCAACAAGAACATGAACAATTTTATTTTGTGTACTTTGAAATATGTACGTATTTATATTTACATGATTGGTTAGGGTTGGGAACGTATACATATGTTTTTTTTATTGCTTAGATGGTTGGACGAGCTCACAATCCACCTGGTGTTAAGTTGTTACTGGAGCCTATAGACATCTACGACGTAAATGCGCCACCTGCCTTGAGATATAAGTTCTAAGGTCTCAATATACTTACAACGGCTACCCCAACCTTCAAACCGAAACGCATTACTGCTTCACGGCAGAAATAGGTGGGGTGGTGGTACCTACCCGTGCGGACTCACAAGAGGTCCTACCACCAGTAATTACGCAAATTATAATTTTGTGAGTTTTGATTTTTATTACACGATGTTATTCCTTCACCGTGGGCTGTGAGCTCGTCCACCCATCTAAGAAAAAAAATTGAATCTGCAGCTTCAGCATGGTAGCAGTTTCTACATTGTAGTGGCTATGAGCACTGATCACTGTTGAACGTGAGGTGGCCTGTCTCGTGATCATCCTAATTAGTCAAAATTCATCGGTGACTAATAAAACTGTAAAATATTCGATGAACGAAATAAACGCGAGATCTAATCATAAAAACTTTCTTATCATATCGAATCGTGGAAAATCTTGATACACCTAAATAAAACACGCAACGCTTAATTATATAAATAATAATTAGAACGACCGTGAACTTTGATACTTGTGATTGGTTTCAAATACCGATTTTTTTTATTAATTATTGAGGACTGCTTTTATAGTTATCCGAAAACAAGTTATTTATAGAATAAATCACAGTCTTACATTAAAATAACTGACTGAGCTTTGAAATAAATACATATTGTTATTATTTTTATTACGGTCAAGCTCAATACCAAGTGATGAGTTCAATAATTCATTTATTTCACTTAATATCAAATTAATTTGATGGATCCTTTTAATCTATCTGCTTACTTAAGAATGATTCCTAAATTAATTAATTTAAAAGAAAGGTTTCAGCATATAAATAAAAAAAAATTGTTAATAATTTGTTTAATAAGAGTAATAATACAACACCCTCTAAAATCTTCTCTTACATCGCATAAATCACACAGTAACTCAAAAAAGGGAATACCGACTACAAAAACCATTGCTGTTTCTTAAAGTTGCCAATGTTAATAAACAATCTGATATATGTAAAAAGGAGTTTCTCACTCCGGAGCTTTTTTTTTTCCTACCTAAGCTGATAGCCTTGAGAGGCTATTTCAGCGGAACCTTAACTAGTAGGTGAGCTCACGGGGCTCAAACCTGACGACGTTGCTAACACGAACCCTGGCAAGACCCGTGCTTCGCAAAATCTACCACCGGATCGGAAACGCGACCCACTGAGAAGATCCGGCGAGAAACTCAGTGGGCTGTGTCTGAGGGTTCATTTACTCGTCGAGCCCTTCGTCGCAAGCGACGGCTTCGACGAGAACGGTGACCGGAATCCGGAGCAGTATTGAGAATAAATGGGGAATCTGTACGTATATCGCATATTTATAAAGGAATAATTTAAGAAACAAAATCTAACAAGTATTAACGTGATCTGTTTATTTATGGCGAATTTTTTTTAAGACAAAATACGCAACGGATAATAAATGGAGATTCTCTTCTAGAAGCTGGTTATAAAACTACGCATTACTGACACTGTCAATTTCGAATAAGCAAGCCCTTATTAAAATTTTATGTGTCATTAATTTAGGCCACAGTTAATTCATCAATTGCAAACTTAGTTCGTAGTTTTTCGCTATAGATGAATGAGCGCACAGACCAGTTGGTGCGACGAGACCTCCGCAGACTATTATGGTAGGTAGCTACGGGAGTATTGCCATCTACTTTATGACATGAGGTCTAACTTTTCAAACCATAATATACCATTGCTTGGTAACATGATGATGATTGGCGGCATTCTCACGCTGTGACGTCTAGTCCTTGATGAGTTCGGACTGTCCGTCATATGGTCTGCCCATCTTGCAGAAAAAGATCTAATGACTTCATATCAGATGTTTTCGGTGCCCTACATCATACTCACAATACTGAAGATCGTGATTGTTTTTATGCGAACGTTTCCCAAAAAAAAAATCTCTCACAGGCCTGATGGAAAATTGTACTAAGGGGTATCTTTTGTTGCTCCGATACTAGTTTGTCGATCGCTTGGAATTTTATTTGCTCAGCTTCTTATCCTCAATGTTACCAGACCAACAAGTATCCAGCTAAAATCTCTGAAAAGCAAGTTAAGCATACCTAGCATTGTATTTATTGTGCCGATGATTTGTGACCATATTGATTTTCTGACATGGTGTATTTTGCTTTGTAAGATAACATGTCATTAAAAGGTAATTATTGTAGGCGTTACGTAGGATGTGTGTAATGGTCGATTAGCAACAACTTAGTGATAGAAGTTAGCATGTTCATACGTTACGTTTGAAAAGGTATATCATTAATCATTATCTCGGTAATCAATGGCGATTTTCGTCTAAACTTTGAAAGTTTCATTTCAGTGTCTCAGTTTATTTGGTTTTTGGGATGTACTGTGGCCAAATCTACACGTATATACAGATATGTCCGTGTGGTGACGAAGTAAGAATACAGTGTGTCACCACCCCTATACTGTCCCAGGGAGTCGTAAAAACCGACTAAGGGAATATGCACAAGACATCAGTGCAAGAGAAGGAAAACTCGAAATTAAACCCTGTCTGGCCAGCGTGGTATAGTAGGGTAAATACCTCCATGGAAAGTAACAGAGAGACCAGGCCCCTAGTCCCCGGCGGCCCCGCTATTCCTGGCTACGGTAGCGGTCACGGTAACGGTGGGGCAAGGGGTGCTAAGAATCCCCGGCAGAGACACGGCTACCACCCCCAAAAACGACGACCACTGACCCTGATAACACACGACGTGCGCACTCTGAGGCTAGACGAGAAGCTCGTTGAGCTGGAAGAGCGTTCGGTAAATTAAAAAATGTGTTCTCGTCCAATATCCCTCAGTACCTGAAGACCAAGGTATACAACCAATGTGTGCTACCAGTGATGACTTACGGTTCCGAGACGTAGTGCTTCACAAGGGTGTCATGTCTCAAATTAATTCGGGGACGTTGGTAATCACGTTGATCGACCTCTGTGAGTATCTGTGAGTAACGAATTGGCACTTGTGAGTTCGTATGCTCATCTACCGCTGAGTTAATTTTACTACTAAAAGGTCAAACGATACCACTCGAACAGTATAAATATTACTAGTAAAATCAAAGACCATTTATTGAGGTGAAAATTACTTACGCACATTTTCGTGGAGAAAAACTGAAAATCAAATATGACCTAAAAACTAGGGTTGAAACAAAACCACCGTGCAACAGCATAGAAAAGCGTCTAACGTAACTAGGTTTCTGACCTGAATTTGATAGCAAGTTTTAAAACTTACGATTAATCGTGAGATAATTTTCGCTTTTCATGTCTGCACTTGTTGGCATAAATAATGTAAAGGAATATTTGAAAAATCTGCTAGATGTTATAATAATAATATTGATTATTGTTATAATAACAATTATAATAATGATAATCATTTATTTCAGACCATATTTTAGCCCATATATAAAAATACAATTTGGAAATACATAATAAAGTTTGTATTGTTAATTAATTACAGGAATATAAATTGTTCACATTATTTTTGCTCTTGAACCTTTTTATGATTTTTTTTATTCCTGAAGTAATTAATTTGCAAATAACGAAAAGTGTGTCTTTACGATTTCTAGTTTTGGTTTATTTTAGTATAAAATTTTCTTTGGAAAGGGTTTTACAGCTTAATTTTGCAGTTAATCACAACTGAGGAAGTCGTAACGACAAATCACATCGTCAGCTGTAACGAAGGCATGGTGTTTCAGCCGGGTGACATAAGTTCGTCGACCGGGCAATTACCTGCAAACCATTTAAGTCCACCGGTTTAGGCCAAGTCAATATTTCACACTTTAAAGCGAATTACCTTTAAGATGAAAACCTTTTTGATCGCAAAAAGAAACACGAAACCATCTTCATAAAATCTAAAACAGATTTGCAAAAAGTCAATTATGTTCAAGTTTTTCTAACTAACTAGTGGTCCTCTAGCAGTCAAAATTCGACTTCGAATTCTAAATTCGAATAAAAAATTATGAGCTTGTATACTATTAGGCATGATTCTATTGTCAAAGACTAATATACTTCTTTACTCACAGATTTCGCTAAGATTACACTGTAGACAAATATTAATAAAGACAAACAATATTTAATCTATTCTCAATTTGACCACAGACTTTAAGCAATAAGAAAAGTTTGACAATAAACAAATAGTATGCGTGCGTGTTTGTGTCAAATACATGGTAGTGTGTGTAATGTTTTTTTTTAAATTGATTTAACTTATTTTTATGCATAATTTTAAAAAATATTTACATTCTGCACTTTATATTCTCTATAAGTGTGGGAAATTTCATACTCCTCCGTCCGCGCAATTTTCGTAAAAAGGGTTACAAAGTTTTTGCTTCACGTTTTAATATAATATAGATAAACAATACATTAATACACAAATTGACATTAAGTTCACTAGGTCACTTTACCGCATCCTACATGGGTACTGGGCGGGTGAGGAATGAGCAATTTTCAATTGAATTCGTGTTCAACTCGCGTACCACCATCTGACCTCTGCCTCAAAGGGATCACGGGCTAGCGAATTCGATATCAAACGACCAGTGGAGCCCTCTAAACCACACCACTGCTCTTGAGGCACGCGGACATTCAGTTTGAAGTAGCACTCTTCAAACCGTAATACATTTAATTGTTTTGACTGAAATTTCACATTTTTTACGTAAACTGCATTTGCGTGTTCTTAGGAGTAGCAATCATTTAGCTATGAAATTTTTAAATGGCATGGATGTTAGTAAGACGTTTGAGTGGCAGTCATACAGCAGCGTATGACCTGCCGAGTTTTTCGTGAAAAAATGCGTCAGCGAATTGATTTTCCGTTCCGGTAAGAAATGCACGCGCAAAACAAATGCCGTTGAACTTCAGAGATGGTTGGGCAGTGCAGGGCAGCAGCAGTAAGACAATCTCACCCTTGATGGTGAAGCTGAAGATGAACAACACTGTGATTCGCATTCACTGTGTATACATAATGATATAGAATGCGTTCAACATGAAGATTGCAAAAATTTTACAACCGACCTTGTGATTCTGCTGTGGAGCGAACTGTTAGAAACGTTGTCTTATAAACGAATTTGCGATGGTAGACTCTTTTAAAAACCATATTCACTAGTACCTCAATGTTTAGATTCACTTTATATACCACACTAGCGACCCGCCCTCGCTTCGCTTCGGAAACATTAAAACACATATGAAACCAAAAAAATAAAATAAAAATTTAAAAAAAAAAGTAGCCTATGTTCATCAGGGACAATGTCGGCTTCTAATGGAAAAAGAATTTTTCAAATCGGTCCAGTAGTTTCGGAGCCTATTCGAAACAAACAAACAAACAAATCTTTCCTCTTTATAATATTAGTATAGATTTTCTCTTTTGTATTCATTTATATTTAAAAAAAGAAATTAACTACATATTACCAAAGATTTTTCATCATTGTGCAACAAAAAAATAAATAGTACAATACGCAAAACAAAACTCTTTTAGAATCCTCGTACTGCTAGTTTTCGTAAAAAGTCCTTAGGTCCTTTTAATTCTCGTGACAATAAATTATATATTGAAATCATAATGATATTGACAAAATTAAACAGCGCTAAACTGTTGATAACCTACAGAACTATTATCTATCTAACTGAAATATAATGATCTAATTGCATTATCAATTGAATTTGTTTTGTATCAATAAAGCTTGTTTATCTAGATCAACACTGGTTACTGGTGGTAGGACCTCTTGTAAGTCCGCGCGGGTAGGTACCACCGCCCTGCCTATTTCTGCCGTGAAGTAGTAATGCGTTTCGGTTTCAAGGGCGGGGCAGCCGTTGTAACTATACTTGAGACCTTAGAACTTGTATCTCAAGGTGGGTGGCGCATTTACGTCGTAGATTTCTATGGGCTCCAGTAACCAATTAACACCAGGTGGGCTGTGAGCTCGTCCACCCATCTAAGCAATAAAAAAACCAAAAAAAACAGAAGAATTTTCGTTTATTACCTGACTGACTCGGTGGCACAGATGTTAGAGCCTCCACTGCTGGGTCAAAGGACGTAAGGTCGATTCTTTCACCAAACTTTAGTGTGATGAAGCTGTAGCTCTTTGTCTGGGTGTTTAATATGTATTTATTAAAATATATATCTGGTTCCTCTCTGGTTCCTCTGGTTCCTAAAAAGAATCCTAGTACCTATAGCCAGACGGCTATGTGTAATCTGTTCTCAATTATGTATTTATTTATTTTAGGTAATTTTCGGACCGTAATGGCTCGAAGATTACCCTCTAATGTATAGTGGCTATTCCACTTTTCAAACCGGAAGATATTTCACGACAGTAATAGACGGGATGATCCTACCAGCACAGACACAGAATACTCTCCACACCAGTCAGTATAAAGTCTTCTTCATCAAGTCCTTTCCCACTACGTGGAATCTCCGCAGCATGCCCTCTTTTTGTATTCAGGCCTATCATACGTGACCTTAGCAGTCGCATACTTTTCTCGCATGTCCCCTTTCACACAATCCCTCCAAGTCTTTCTAAGACTCCCTGTAATCACATCACTGTCTATTTTATAAAATTAATGAAACAACAACTCGTCACAACTGTATCTCTATATCGCAGCTGTTTAGTTATCTCGATAGCTGACAACTGGATCATTTTTACAACGCAAAGTTCAATCCTTTGTTCCGTTCTAATTGTTATTGTGATAATGTATTGTTGATGCGTCATCAGCTGATGACTGTATAATACGTAGAATGTAAGTTATGTTCTTCCGCGATACTTCATTGTGCTATCGGTTTGCAATCCATCAACTTTTTTAACTGGTCATTATAGGCAAGTTAAATGACAATAAATGCCCTGAAATATGTTAAAGAACAGGAGGTAGAAATCGTCAGTGTAGAGCCAGTTAGTTGGTGATAGATAAAGATAAGTACGAAGACCAATTTGCAGTGGCACATACAGAAGAAGATGCCCCCCTCCAAACTAGAAGTCGTCGTGGCCTAAAGGATAAGACGTCCGGTGCATTCGTGCTGAGCGATGCACCGGTGTACGAATCCCAGGCGGGTACCAATTTTTCTAATGAAATACGTACTCAACAAAAGTTCACTTCCACGGTAAAGGAACAGCATCGTGTAATAAAAATCAAACCCGCAAAATTATAATTTGCGTAATTACCAGTGTTAGGACCTCTTGCATTCACGTCGTAGATGTCTATGGGCTCCAGTAGCCACTTAACACCAGGTGGGCTGTGAGCTCGTCCATCCATCTAAGCAATAAAAAAAAATACTTTGTCACCTGTTTTTTCGCCATCAAAGGCAAATGACCTTTAAGCCCCACTACAGAGATCAACGTTGCTCATAGATAAGCTCCGACGGCATCCGCAACCGCGCGCTAAAACTGTTACCAGCCCAACTAATAACGATGTTGGCCACCATCTTAAATGCTGCTATGACGAACTGCATCTTTCCCGGGGCGTGGAAAGAAGCTGACGTTATCGGCATACACAAGCCGGGCAAACCGAAGAACGAAACCGCGAGTTACCGCCCCATCAGTCTCCTCCCGGCGATAGGCAAACTATACGAACGGCTCCTTCGTAAACGCCTCAGGGACTTCGTATCTGTGAACAAAATTCTTATAAACGAGCAGTTTGGATTCCGCGCCAGACACTCGTGCGTCCATCAAGTGCACCGCCTCACGGAGCACATCTTACTAGGGCTGAATAGGCGGAAACCCATCCCGACAGGAGCCCTCTTCTTCGATATAGCGAAGGCGTTCGACAAAGTCTGGCACAACGGTTTGATATACAAACTGTATAACATGGGAGTGCCAGACAGACTCGTTCTCATCATACGAGACTACTTGTCGAACCGTTCGTTCCGATATCGAGTCGAGGGAACGCGTTCCCGGCCCCGTCACGTCGCAGCCGGAGTCCCGCAAGGCTCCGCCCTCTCCCCGTTACTATTTAGTTTGTATATCAATGATATACCCCGGTCTCCGGAGACCCATCTGGCGCTCTTCGCCGATGACACCGCCATCTACTACTCGTGTAGGAAGAAGGCGTTGCTTCATCGACGACTTCAGACCGCAGCTACCACCATGGGACAGTGGTTCCGGAAGTGGCGCATCGACATCAACCCCACGAAAAGCACAGCGGTGCTCTTCAAAAGGGGTCGCCCTCCGAACACCACGCTGAGCATCCCCCTCCCGACTAGGCGCGTCAACACCTCCGCCCCCGCCATTCGCCCAATCACGATGTTCGACCAGCCCATACCGTGAGCCCCGAAGGTCAAATATTTAGGCGTCACCCTCGACAGTAGGATGACATTCCGCCCGCACATCAAGACGGTACGCGACCGTGCCGCCTTCATTCTGGGACGTCTCTACCCGATGATATGTAGGCGAAGTAAAATGTCCTTTAGAAATAAGGTGACACTCTACAAAACTTGCATACGCCCCGTCATGACCTATGCAAGTGTAGTGATCGCTCACGCGGCCCGCACTCACTTAAAATCATTCCAAATTATTCAATCCCGTTTTTGCAGGATAGCCGTCGGAGCCCCGTGGTTCGTCAGGAACGTCGACCTCCATGACGACCTGGACTTAGAGTCCATCAGTAAGTATCTACAGTGGGCGTCGATGCGCAACTTCGATAAAGCGGCACGACACGAGAACCCTCTCATCGTGGCCGCCGGTAACTACATTCCCGATCCTGCGGACAGAATGGAAAGCAGTCGACGTCGCCCAAAACAAGTCATCTCAGATCCTCCCGATCCACTAACGGTGCTTCTAGGTACTTCAAGCACCGGTCACCGTCCTCGTCGAACCCGTCGCTTGCGACGAAGGGCTCGACTAGTAAATTAACTCTCAGACACAGCCCACTGAGTTTCTCGCCGGATCTTCTCAGTGGGTCGCGTTTCCGATCCGGTGGTAGATTCTGCGAAGCACGGCTCTTGCTAGGGTTCGTGTTAGCAACGTCATCAGGTTTGAGCCCCGTGAGCTCACCTACAAAAGTTAGGGTTACGCTGAAATAGCCTCTCAAGGCTCTCAACTTAGGTAGGAAAAAAAAAAAAAAACGTAGATAAGAGCAATACCAGGAGCATAGCTGAGCCTTTACTTACCACGCGGAACCATTTGTAGGTTTCTGTTGAAGAAGAACATGACATAGCCCACAGAAAGCACTCGTCAATAACATCCCTAGCTATCTTTGCAAAATACCTACAGAGCGTGGTCCGAAGTCACATCCCTACAGTATCAACCTCCAAAATGGTCTTGCCTTATTAATGAAGTATTGAGTAATTAATAGATTTGACCCTAAAATCTTAAAGCTCTTGGTTTTAGCGATCTCTATTGTTGCCATTTTCCACAAATAAAGCCGATAGCTTAGAAAAACCCATGAAAAAATCCTGTCATAATAATAATTATTGGTTGGTCGGATACAACGATACAAAACAATTTATGAGACGCTATTCAATTGACGAACAATTGTTTTGCTCAATGATCTTAACTTCGTTGAGAATTGGGACAGAGTTATGCGAGAGAGATTCAGTCTACAAAAAAGATATTTTACCATCTAAAATCTAAATATGGTTTTCTTTTGTAATTTTTTTTTTCTTACCCTTGTAGGCAGATGAGCATACGGCCCTCTTAATGGTGAGTGGTTACCGTCGGTGATGGACATGAGCAATATCAGGGACAGAGTTAAACCGCTACATACCCGTGTCCCCTTCCGATTATTTAATTTTTTGTGGAGAGATATACATATGTATATATTACAAAGATACGCTACTTGGAGATATTATAGACAAAAGATAAAACGTAATAGATTGTATCTTCGAGCCTTTCCTAGTTTTTGTTTTTTGTGTAGACTTACATGAACTGCACACCTGATATTAAGAAGCTACCGTAGAATATAAGCACGGCAATATTTGTAAATGCCTCCCAACTTGAGGCACGAGATCTAAGTCATAATAAAATTGTGCAATATGGCTGTCCTAATAGGAACGCTTTTGTGGTCGACTGCCGAAATTAATACTGTGCTGGTACTTATCAATGCGGAATTAATTGATTATAAAATTAATTTTGTTAATAAAAAAATTTCAATTTTGATCTCATTAGACCGACTCAGTGGTACAGTAGTTAGCGGTCGCGACTATTGCGCCGAAGGTCGTGGGTTCGATTCCCAGATCGGGCAAACATTGTGCGATGAAATTGTTTGCTCTCTGTTGTCTGGGTGTTTATTATCTATATATGTTTGTAGAAACGGAACAGTATGGATGAATGACATTAGGTCTCCCTTGGAGGCGCTCGGGTAGCTGTTAGCAAATCCCGCCCCTTCTGGCTGAGCCCTTGCGCGCCCACCTGTCCTTGTGAAACTGGAAAGGCCTCAGGGCCACCAGTAAAACCTCAATCATAAAAAAAAAGATATGGAGCATGACTGAGTGAGAGAGATAGGAGATGTCGTGTTAGAAAGTAAGAAAGAGGGCGAATGAATGCGGAACACTTAGGTTTTATTTCTTAAGCAGGAGAAGGGTAGTTGCCGGACGCGACGACAAATAGACGCGGTGTGGGTAGCTCTGAAGAAGCAAGACGTGTTTACATTTTAGGTAGATTAGATTTAGAAAGACGTAATAAAAATCAAGTTTGTGTGAAGTCATCAACTGGTACACTGGCCCAACGTGAATAGAAAACCCCACTTGTATGTATATATTTAAACAGATTTAAGTGTGCTCATCCGCCTCTGGTACCAAAAACACAGTAAATCCTAAACTGGGGCCGAATGAGTATTTATTATTATTACTCTAAGACTTATTTCTAATAATAAACGGTATTTATTAAAAAAATACAAGTATTTAATTGGTTTAGTCCTGCATATAAACGTCCATTAATTAGAGCAGTGCTGATGGACAACTGCAGATGTTCAATGAATCACGTGTTGCCAACTTGTCTAGCTCTTTTATAATTAACCCATAATTAACCATAGATAATGTCATTAGCAATATCAATGTGATATTATCAAATGTATTCAATTTTTTTTCCTACCTATTCTATTGACCTCGAGGGGTCATACTTGTTTCACCGGGCGAGTAGATGAGCTTTTGAAGCTCCAGCCTGTGGACGTTGATAACACTAGCTCTAGCAAGAGCAGTGCTTCGCAGTATCTACCAACGGATCGGAAGCGCAACCCACTGAGAAGATCCAGCGAGAAACTCAGTAGGCTGTGTCTGTGGGTTGGTTTTCCTCGCCCAACCCTTCGTAGCAAGCGACGGGTTCGACGAGAACGGTTTGTATATCATATAGTAAAGGGCAATGCGTCAGCGGAAATCACTTAGCATCAGGTAGGTCATGAGTCACCTTGGTGTAATAAAGAACTAAGAAAGAACCAAGAAAGAACCAAGAAAGAACCAAGAAAGAACCAAGAAAGAACTAAGAAAGAACTAAGAAACTTAGAAAATATATAACTATTTATATTCCTGTTACATTTTACAGTAAGCCATCGCTCTGTTTCAACAATTTCAAAGTAAGCGTTTCGAGATTTAGGGTGACTTGTATGAAAACAGCTCTCTAATAGGAGCCTCACAAGTTGCTTGGAATATTTTGGTCTGTGGTGGGACTTATGCTCTCTTTAAGTTTTGTATATTCTACAGAGAATACATTCTAAGGAATTCTTTGAGATGATCTCGTCATCTCGTTTTTACCATCTGGTGGTAGGACCTCTGGTGAGTCCGCGCGTTGTAACTATACTGAGATCTTAGAACTTATATCTCAAGGTGGGTGGCGCATTTACGTTGTAGATGTCCATGGGCTCTAGTAACCACTTAACACCAGGTGGGCTGTGAGCTCGTCCACATATCTAAAAAAAAAACCATCGCACAGACCGTTTTCTTCTTCTTGTTTTTCTCCACCTTATCGCACTAGGTGGGGTCGGCACAGCGAATTGCTCTATTCCATTCTCTTCTATCAGCCGTCATCTCAACACTCACTCCTCTCTCTCTCATATCGTCATTCACAAACTCCATCCATATCTTCTTCGGTCAACCTCTTTCCCCTCTACCTTGCACTACCATTTCCATACGCTAGTTACATGCATGCACGTTGTTAGCTTTCTGAATCGTTTTTATGCCTTTCGTGTTCGAATGTAATATTGGATTTTCTTAGTGGCGAAGCCGCGAACGCAGCTATTGTAAAAGTGATATACGTACATATGTTTTATATAGACTTCGAAACGGCTGGATAGATTTTGATTAAATTTTCAGCAAATCTTCAGATTGGCTTAATGAGCCTATGACTTTTCGTACCGATCGGATCAAAGTCAAATCTAAGATAGACCAGCGAAACGGGTCAGGTTTGACTAGTAATAATAAAAACTTGAATTCAGATGAGACCTTAAATCAAAACCGATAGCTTACAGTACTTACTTAAAAACTCTTTACCCACTGTTTCTGTCAGCTAATTTTCTCAATAATCATCACATCTCATATACGCTCTATTTTAGCTCATACGAAATTTCGTGCTTGATTAGTCATTAAGGATTCTTGAAAAAAAAACATTATAGGGATTTCTACAAAGGCATCGTTGTATCGCTTGATAAGAGTTTATCATTCAGGCCGCGACTTCAGAACACAAAACAAGTGTAATAACCGAACGTTGGCAGCAAAAATTGTACAGATGTTGGCCTACCGGGCAGGCTTCGATCGATTTTCTCAATATTTAAAGCCCTTTGAGGCCGAATTCACCCATACCCCAAACTACTTCCGTGCCCTCTCAGACCAACTTTAAGGGTTCGATAGAAAAGGTCCTAAGGGTCGAAGCGTTGGCCAATTGTTTGTCCAGTGACAACACGGCTTAAAATAATTTAGATACTCTAATAGGTACTCTAGCATGGTAACCTTCTTAGCGTAAAGCAGACCACGTGTTTGTGTACACAATATTTAACAGATGTGTAAACAGCGTCTGAAGTGTTATGCTATTATAATATTTCTTTTTTTAATTTTATAAACATAATTTATATTTTATACGACAACAAGGTCAAAGGAAGTCGTCGTGGCCTAAGGATAAGACGCTCGGTGCATTCGTGTTGAACGATGCACCGGTGTTCGAATCCCGCAGGCGGGTACCAATTTTTCTAATGAAATACGTACTTAACTAAGGATCACGATTGACTTCCACGGTAAAGGAATATAACGTCGTGTAAAAAAATCAAACCCGCAAAATCATAATTTGCATAATTGCCTATTTCTGCCGTGAAGCAGTAATGCGTTTCGGTTTAAAGGGTGGGGCAGCCGTTGTAACTATACTGAGACCTTAGAACTCATATCTCAAGGTGGGTGGCGCATTTACCTTGTAGATGTCTATGGGCTCCAGTAACCACTTAACACCAGGCAGGTTGTGAGATCGTCTACCCATGCAATAAAATAAAATAAATGGATACCACAGCGTGTATGCTAGCATCCACCTTGAGAGTTAAGGTCGAAATCTCAAAAAATAAAGTATTATAATATAGACTGTCTTACTGTTCAGACCTGAATGCATGATAATTTGGGATATAATCGACCAACCGATGTGGACTTATGCTCACAACTAGCTGGAATTAGAGGAAGATGATAAATAGTCCAAGTAACCGCAAAATCATATATTCAAATCTTTGCCGGATTACTTGTTAGTCTTGTTACTACAAAGGTTCAATGATGCTCTTCGCTTTGGAAGTGGAATAAAAAGTATTAATTGTCCTTTAAAATCCAAGAAAACGCCAATGCAATGTGTAATCCTAGCCTTAAGAAGCTATGGAATTTATTAAAGCCGTATTAGCGATGTATATTACTTTATTACATTTATTTCACGATTAATAATAAATAGTTTCAAAATACTATGTGATGGATCACCAACGATATTACATAAGAAACATTCGTGAGCCCCATTAAGTTCTGTATTATTCCATGCCATTGAAAAATGTAAAATACAAGTTCTTAACATGATTGTAATCTTAGAATAATTGCCGCATGTAAGATGAAGTCGGGCGACCATGGTTTTTAAATATACGTAGAACGTTTCCTTAATTACAAAATATTGTTATTTATGTTTGTTTTTCAAATTCTCTATTTAGGGAAACGATATATAATTCGCCTAAAAACCTTAAGTTGTTATGTCAGTACGCTGCTCCTCGTTTGCTTAACCAAATAGTAAAAAAATTGGTCATTCAAACATATAGGTACTCACTTTTGAACCTGGCGTAAAAGTGAAACTCTGAAGGTGCGAAAAACGGAAATAGAAGCCTACATTTTAAAGAATCAGATAAACTGTCACATACGTATATGTACCAATAAACAATAAATCCATATTAGAAGGTAGCATAGGTAATCTTATTGGTCGATAACAATCTCTTTTTATTGTGTTGTTTCTACTCAGTTTTTAAAATGCCTTCATTTCTCTTAGACATAGTGGAGGCTTGGGAGCTTAACGCATTTCTTGGACGCCTAAGATTCTTATTGTGTACTAGCTGACCCGGCAGACTTCGTAGTGCCTCAATCGATAAATAAAGGACTAAACTTTTGTATAAAATAAATTTTAAACAAATAAAAGGAACCCGTCCGACGGGGGACACATCAAAGGAAAAACAAAATTGTTATTTTTATTTAATTTCGAGCATTTTCTTATTAAGCTTTTGCATAGCTTTCTATCGCGGGCCTTAAGCGCGGTTTACTGTAATCATGAAATTCCGTAACGAAAAAAACCTTACACCCCTCACTCCGCCTACCATGTAGCTCGCGTTCAACACATTCACACGTTGCGCTTGTGTAGTGTTTGTGAATAAGCGCGTGGCGTGACGGCACACTGCATGCGCATCATGAAAAGTCTGCCCATCTCTCTCTCGCGCGATCTAGCTTATGAGTGTGAAGGGGACAGTTAAGGTTTTGCTTTTATTAATGTTTAATATAGCGTGGTCTTGTTTTATTATTGTTTTAATATTAAATTATCATTGTCTAATTATAATTGCATAACTTGATATAAAATGCTATGAAATAGCTTTACCGCGGCAGTTCCCGAGTGCCATACGTTTGTTTCTTGTCTACCTTTTAAACCTTCTCTGGACTTCCACAAATAATTCAAGACCAATATTAGCCAAATCGGTTCAGCCGTTCTCGAGTTTTAGCGAGACTAACGAACAGCGATTCATTTTTATATATACAGATAGAAGAAGAAGATAGAAGATTATGAATATTTCTTTCAGACCAGTTGCAATAATGACACTAAGGACTAGTGTGCATTGTATTTAAAAATTAAATTATCATCATTACCCCATACGGATTGAAATCAAATAAACAATTCAAACACTATTTCCGTGACATGTTTATTAAAAAATCGAGTGTTTTATCACATAAATTTTGCCTTGAATCATAATATTATCAACAAACTCATGGTCACTCTACATGAACTTTGTCGTTTAATGAGAGTTACGTTGGAATCGGCTAGAAATAGTTGCGGTGCGTGTGCACTTAAAATGTACCAGAATCGTACGTACTTGTATGTAGGGCTTTCATCAACTGTATAAACAAACATTGTTATAAATTATAATACAGTATGTATAATACCGGTACCGACAGAATGGCTGGAATTCATAGTGGTCTTTGTAACAAAGGCGCTTTTTTATTATAATATAAACATAGTTTGGCTTTGGAGTTTAGCTCTGAAGAATACATCGGTCGTCTGAATAAATATGAATTTAACTACATAGACATCGATTCTTTTTTTTATTGCTTAGATGGGTGGACGAGCTCACAGCCCACCTGGTGTTAAGTGGTTACTGGAGCCCATAGATATCTACAACCTTAATGCGTCACCCACCTTGAGATAAGGTCTCAGTATAGTTACAACAGCTGCCCCACCCTTCAAACCGAAACGCATTACTACTTCACAGCAGAAATAGGCAGGGGGGTGGTACCTACCCGCGCGAACTCACAAGAGATTCATTGTGCTCTGAGGAATTATTTGAGATGATTCCATCATCTCGTTTTTACCAGCGTACTGCCCGCCACCGGAGTAGAGGTTTTTGTTACCACGTACCATGCGGCTTTGGAATGAACTCCCCTCCAAAATGTTTCCCGAGCTCTATGACATGTCCTTCTTCAAACGAGGCTTGTGGAGAGTACTTAACGGTAGGCAGCGGCTTGGCTCTACCCCTGGCATTGCTGAAGTCCATGGGCGACGGTAACCACTCACCATCGGGTGAGCCGTATGCTCGTCTGCCTACAAGGGCAATAAAAATAAAAATAAATGTGCGTATAGCTGCTTTATGTTTCATGCAAATTTCAATAGAATATCTGTCTTGAACGAAGATTCATCAGACCATGCGATGTTATTCGGCAGAGTTTTGTTTAAGGTTTCAGGAGCATGAGTGGTTGTTTATATATTGCAATTTAGATAAAGTAGAAATGGACCATCTGATTCGGAGTGGTCGCCGATGATGACGTCATCAATAGCAAGGACAAAGCCTCTCCTAACATGGAACATTATATTTTTTGGAAGTGCACAAAAAATAAGACGTATGTGCCTAATTATTAATTTTTTGTTTTCATGACGCAAGTGAAAACATTTTGATTACAATTGAAACTCGTATTTGTTTTGTTACTTCATTTATTTCACACATTTCGGATTCTTATTATGTAGCTTTGGTAGCCATAAACATCGAGGTCGCCACGATTTAATTAAACGGATGATATATTATGTTAATCACAGATTTTTTTAAACTATGAAATGTGTTCTTTTTGTTGTGAAATTTGATTATTTCAGAGATAAATCCTAATAAAGTGGATGGGAAACGGTAGGCTGCGCGCATTCCTGACGTCCATGAGCGACGGTAACCACTTACCATCAGGTGGGCCGTATGCTCGTCGACCTTTAAGGGATATTAAAAAGGCCTCCGGCGCAGCCCAATATGTTGGTCCGACCAGATCCGGACCGCTCGTGATTCCAAATTTCACAATTTCAGATACAGAAACAGATGGAGAAAGAGAAAATAATCCAGAAGGGTGGTCACGACACTCAGCTTTTCTTTTTTTTTTTCTACCTATGCTGATAGCCTTGAGAGGCTATTCCAGCTTCACCCTAACGTTTGTAGGTGAGCTCACGTGGCTCAAACCGGAGAGTTGCTAACGCTGACCCTAGCAGGAGCAGTGCTTCGCAGATCGGAAGCACGACCCACTGAGAAGAAACTCAGTGGGCTGTGTCTATGGGTTAATTCGCTCGTCGAGCCCTTCGTCGCCAGCGACGTGTTCGACGAGAACGGTGACTGGTGCTTGTGGTGCCTAAAATCACCGTTAATGGATCAGTAGGATCCGTAATGACGTGCTTTGGGCGACGTCGACTGTTTACCATTCGGTCTACAAGGTCGGGTATATAGTTTCCAGCAGCCACGACAAAAGGGTTCTCATGGCGTGCCGCCTTCTCAAAGTGGCGCAGTACACTCAGCATTGAGGAATACAACGCAAGGAGAGAAGACAAACTAATATAGTTCTATTTCTTAAGTTAAATATATTATAAGGCAACATCTCAAGTATTATTTGTTGATATGTTTTTTGTTTAGAAGAGTTTATCTCGCAAATAATAATAATAAAGATCATTTATTGCCTTTCACATCATAAAATGAAATACAAAAAAAGAAAAGCAAAAAAAAGAGAAAAAGGCAAAAGGAGGTGGCTCAGCTATTGCTGTTCAAGGTTGATAAATTGAACAGCGCTGATTTTCAGTCACCCCCGTTTCCCTTTGGTTCTTTGCGGGAATGAAGACTCCGTACGTGTGTACATACTCAGAATGTGATATAAATTAGTAAATTATAAAAATTTAAGAAAAAACAAAATAAAAATCAAATTAAATGGTGAAACCGAAAACAAAACCAAAAATTTAAGAAAAAAAACAAAACAAAAATCAAATTAAATGGTGAACCCGAATACAAAACATAATAAGCACACAGTAATAACAACCTGTGGGCAGCTTAAAAAAAATATAAAAATAAATAAAAATTTAATAAAAGGAAGTTTTCACAAGCTAGGATTAAATTAGTTACTATAAATACTATAAATTAGATTAGTTTTTGTGAGTCCAAAAGAAATGTTTTTAAACGATTAATAAAGCCATGCTTTGTTACAATGTGACGAATAGGTGGAGGGAGATCATTCCAGCAATGCGTAGCTGCGTATTTAAACGCTCCCCGAAAAGCAGCTGTTCTGTATTTGGGCGTCAACAGTGGCTTAACAGTAGCTCGTGAGCCATACCTGTACTGAGTACTTCTCCAATCCAACTTCTCATACAAGTACCTAGGTTCATGTATCGAAATCACTCCAAATAGTAAGACTGCTAAGTGCAACCTTCTTCTAGCTGCCATTTTCAATATATTGTGATCATTTAAATAGGGCGTTATGTGTCCTCTCACGGGAATGTCAAAGCAATACCTGGCACAGGCATTTTGAATGCGTTGTATTAATTTTTCAGTTCTCGAGAGTAAACAGGGACCATAAACAGTATCACAGTAATTTAATTTCGACAAAACTAGACTATCGATAAGCAACTTCCTAATGGGTACACTGACGTACTGTCTAAACGAGTACAGAATCTTCAGTCTGTAAAAACAAGCTGTTAAGTTCTTTGTAATATGGGCCTCGAATCGCAATTCGGGATCAATTGTCAAACCCAAACTGCATGCTAACTCCACCCGATCAATTTCCTTACCAGAAACAGTCACCTTAGGATCGAGTGATAAAATCTTTGCTATCTGAGATTTACTGCCTAGTATCATGTATTTAGACTTAGAGGGGTTCAGTACTAAGGAATTCTGTTCAGACCAAGAGACAATCCTCTGCAGATCCTCATTGATAAAACTGACAGCAGAAGGGGTATCTCCAACATCAAAAGAATGGTATAATTGTACATCGTCAGCATAAACATGATATTTACAATTCTTGAAACACTGAACGATATCTGCACTGTACAAAATAAACAACAATGGTCCCAGGACAGAACCTTGGGGAACGCCTCTAGTAATCGGCTTAGAAGTAGAGGTTAGTTTAGTTCCATCTTCTTTCCGTATTTGTACAAATTGCGTTCTACTCGACATATAACTGCTAAACCATTCCACAGCATTATCAGAGAACCCGTAGTGAGTTAATTTTGCTAAGAGTAAGGCAGTGTTAATTGTATCAAAAGCCCGTGAGAAATCCAGCAGCGTCAGTATCGTACCCTGGCTCCTGTCCCGAGCCTCGAGAATATTACCCACAATGTCAGTAAGAGCAGCGGCCGTTCCTCGGCTTTTTCTGAAACCCGATTGAAACTCTGGAAGAATGTTATTTGATTCAATATATGCCGCTACCTGTGAGTAAACTACCTTCTCCAAGATCTTGGACAGAAAAGGCAACACACTAATAGGCCTAAGATCTTTAAAAGCTTGAGGGTGCGTGACTTTCGGAATAGGGCTAACCACAGAACATCGCCACTGACGCCAAATGACGTACATGTGTGTGTACTCTTCATTATTGTTGATACAAACGAGTGTTCGCTATTCAGACCCAGTGTGGAACCGTGTCATCAAACAAAAAGAATCTTTCCATATACTTTTAACGTAATTCAAATATTGAATAGAATATATTTGAGCACATTTTGTAGGTAACTAACTAAACTATCGGGAATCACCTACTTTTTTTTCTAACCTATGCTGGTAACCTTCAGAGGCTATGCCAGATTAACCTAACAAGTAGGTGAGATCTCGGGCCTCTAACCTGGGGGCGTTGCTAACACTAGCCCTAGCAAGAGCAGTGCTTCGCAGAATCTACCACTGTATCGGCAACGCGACCCACTGAGAAGATCCGGCGAAGTGGGCTCTGTCTGTGGTAGTTTACTCGTCGAATCCTTTATTTATTACCTGTCGAATTCCGGTCGACGGGTTCGATGGGAATCGCCTACTATAGTACGTCCGTCATATTTATTTGTTACAGCTCAACGTGGCAAATGAGATTTCAGCGTCTTTGGTGCTAGTTACCATCACTGATGAACATCCACGGCAGGGGTATATTCGAGTGGCTGAGAGAGCTTGCAGATAATGGTTCTCTTCGAATCACGTGCAAGATGAAAATGTTACAAAAGTCGAACTATCTACGTAATTACTGGTGATGGGGCGAATTTTAAACCACCATAAGTAGAGATATCACCGTCCGGTCTGTTTCTGGCGAGAAACAGTCTGTTAGTTCGAGCAGTGGGATAGCCGTTGTACAAGACATTTGAGACTCCAACCTCATGTTTCAAGATGAGTGTTGGTATTTACGTTGCGACGTCTATGGGTTCCTGTAACCATAACAACAGATGGGTAGTCAGCTTGTTAATCTGCCTCAGCATCTTGGATCGGACCGTAGATGAGCTCAAAGGTCCAGGTAATAAAGACGAATGCTGCTCTGGTGATGCGTGCGTTGGTAAATGAACTTGAGCATGAGAGCTCAAGAAGAGCTTGAGCATTTTTGCTGGTGGTAGGACCTCTTGTGAGTCCGCACGGGTAGGTACCACCACCCCGCCTATTTCTGCCGTGAAGTAGTAATGTGTTTCGGCTCGAGGGTGGGGCAGCCGTTGTAACCATAGTTGAGACCTTACAACTTATATCTCAAGGTGGGTGGCGCGTTTACGTTGTAGATTTCTATGGGCTGCAGTGACCACTTAACACCAGGTGGGCTGTGAACTGATCCACCCATCAAAGCAATAAAAAAAAACATGCCAATATAATCATGGCATCACATCGAACAATTTTTCAGAGTACCCTCAGTGGAACAACACAAAATATTATGAGATCTGAAGTTCCATGAGAGTGCCCTTTGAGGACCCAGAGGCTCTGAGGGCTCTATAGATCAAAATCTAGAGAAATCCGATTGGCCCTCTGCTATGTGCAATCAAATGGAAACTGCAGGTACATGAAACCTCGGCTCAAGAATTTCTCTGAAATGAACGCTTGAACTCTTTAGTTAAGCGATCAACTCTCTTCCTGTTTATGTTCCAGTCCAATATGTAAACATCGCGTATGCTAGCTGGCCCGGCAGAACCGTGCTATCAAGCTTAACCTTATTCCAGCTATTGGGAAATCGATGAATGGAATATGTAGCTTTATATGTAATCCAGCCGCACGAATCTTGTATCTTTAAACGAGCTATTCTTGTATATAAATATATATATAATCTGAATATCGGAAACGGCTCCAATGATTTTCATAAAATTTAGTATACAGGGGATTTCGGGGGCGATAAATCGATCTTTATTTTCAGAAAATGTTGTTTTATTCGTGTTTTCAATAATCAACTTTATCGACAATCAACTTAAACATAAACTTTTTTTTATTGAAAGAAAATAGCAAATAATATAATATCAATATGTAATTTGTATTTAAATATAATTTCTAAAAAACACAATTTATCAACAACAAAAAAAGTCATCCTCTAGTGTCTAAACACGAAAAGCTTTTTTTTATTGCTTCGATGGATGGACGAGCTCACAGCCCACCTGATGTTAAGTGGTTACTGGAGCCCATAGACATCTACAACGTAAATGCGCCACCCACCTTGAGATGTAAGTTCTAAGGTCTCAGTATAGTTACAACGGCTGCCCCACCCTTCAATATTTATAAATGGTTTCCGACAACTAAGAAACATGCAGTCATGAAATTTTCGAAAGTTACCCTAGAATTTTTTTTTATTTTTTATTAGACACACAATACACATTACAAGCTAAAAAGATACACAAAAATAAACAACAAGTAAAAACAAAAACTGGCTTGCAACATAACCGCAACATAAGTGCAACATGTGCGCACGACTAAACAAGACGAATGTGCTGAGTTTGTAGGCAACGTTTAAAAACTTAAGTTTCCCTTTGTCTGAATTAGAATAACAGTTGCAATAAAGCGCGCAAGGGCCTGGTGAGGTCTTTGAACCGTGCCCAAAGAGTTTGCTACAGTGGCCGAGTACGCGCGCACTCAATGCACCGGCAAGGCGATTGTTACTAAACTACAACTGGGAAGTGTACTCGGCAAGACGGTTTCGTAATACTATAGATATGCACTTTTCAATTCTCATAGTACCGAAGCAATACTCACATTTTAAGATTGGATCAGCGGTTAACACAATTGAGATAGTCAAAAGTACCTTCACGATTTAAAATCGCGTTTTTTTTTTATTGCCTAGATTGGTGAACGAGCTCACGGCCAACCTGGTGTTAAGCGGTTACTGGAACCTATCTACAACACAAAATGATGCCACCCACCTTGAGATATAAGCTCTAAGGTATCAGTATAGTTACAACAGCTGTCCCACCCTTCAAACCGAAACGCATTACTGATTCATGGCAGAAATAGGCAGGGTAGTGGTACCTACCCGTGCGGACTCACAAAAGGTCGTACCACCAGTAATTACGCAAATTATAATTTTGCGGGTTTCATTTTTATTACACGATGTTATTCCTTCATCGTGAAAGTCAATCGTGAATATTTGTTAAGTACGTGTTACATCAGAAACATTGGTACCCGCCTGCGGGAATCAAACACTGTTGCATCACTAGATACGCATGCACCGGACGTCTTATCCTTTAGACCACGACGACTAAAGTTAAGGCATTTAATTATTGCATAACAAAATGCAGAAATAAAAAAATATATATATAGTTATAAATCATACAAGTATTTGCTATAGACAAATTGATTACATTTTATCAATTTGTAGTTTCTGAAAATTTACAAAATCGTTTATAAAAAATAAAATATAGTACATGTAGGTAATATGTTACTGCCATCTACAATGAGAAACTAAACGAAGCGAAGCCATCTAGTGGCCGCCGCCCGTAAACATTATTGTTGAGTGCTTGAGTTGCTTAGCTATAACAAATTTATGTGTATTATCTATGGCTTTGATTGTATAACAATTATTAAAATAGAAATGTTACAATAGAACAATATTATTGTTAAAATGAATGAATTATCGAATTTCGACCACAGGGCGAGCACTAGAGTAATAAAAGTGTCAAGTGTCAGAGCCATTTTGATATTCGATTTCGTGGAAAATTCGACAATGTAGTAATCAACACAGGTAGATATATAACGTAATGTCTTCTTGTGCGGTCAATGGGTCGATCATTCGAAAGTGGCCCTATCGTATCAAAAATCAGTGGGTCCACCGAAAATTTATTTATTTATTTATTTAATAAGTTGCACCAACAAAGTTATCATCAATACAAAACATTGACAAATTGACAAAAGTTCATGGCAGATGTCACCTCAATTATAGGTGCAATCGACATTGCATTAACATAAAAAATAAAAATAAAATATACAGCTAAGAATTGGATACATTTCATTCATTGCTTATGATTAATTTAATTGGGAGATGATCTGCGACAGATTTTTCCTGTAAGTAGTGAGACAATTTGAAAAAACATCTATTTCACTTAAAATAAGTTCAGCGCAATCGGACAACTCCGAAGGAACATTGACGGAGACCTCGCTACCGTGGACATTATTGTAGTCCCAAAGGATTCTGTTTAAGGGTTAAATTTAAATTAATTAAATAATTTAATTTTAATAACTTAATTTTAAATTTCTTTAAATTCAGAAAGCTTTATGATTTCGGACCTTTATAATGGTTTTATAAGGGACAATAATTGTACGACTAGAAACGATATTTAAATAAAACATTTTGTTTGGCGGTAGGCAGCGGCTTGGCTCTGCCCCTGGCATTACTGAAGTCCATGGGCGACGGTAACCACTCACCATCGGGTGGGCCGTGTTCTCGTATGCCTACAAGGGCAATAAAATTTTTTTTTTTTCTTTTTATGATCAACTCCATCATCTACTCCGTTAAAGTGAGATGAGATAACTACCTCTAAATACAGGGTATGTTTTCTAAATTAAAACAAGTATGTATTGACATTACTTACATCATGATTTCAATACAATTTTGTTCTCTCTCAAGTTCATTGACGATTGTCAATTTAAGTGCATTAAGTGCACCTGTACCGAAACTAAGGCAAACGCACACTTGTTTGTTTTTTAAACAATCTCGTAACCTTGTACAATAACCCCTATTACTAATAAATACGGCGTAACTTAGCTCGGCCGTGCTTATTAAGACCTAAAAATCTATGTTATAACTTATTTGTAACTCATTATTGTTGTAACTTATTATTAATAACAAACCAGAGAACTGGTGGTAGGAGCTTTTGTGAGTCCGCGCGGGTAGGTATTACCACCCCGCCTGTTTCTGCCGTGAAGCAGTAATGCGTTTCGATTTGAAGAGTGCGGCAGCCGTTGTAAGTATACTGAGAACTTAGAACTCATATCTCAAGGTGGGTAGTGGCATTTTCGTTGTAGACGTCTATGGGCTACAGTAACCACTTAACACCAGAGGGGTTGTGAGCTCGTCCGTCCGTCTACGCAATAAATAAAAAGAAAAAAGTTAGTGCCTCAGCTGATATCCTCAACAGTAAGGGCTTGCATGATGCCCTTTTAATCGTGTGACCGGGATTCGCGAATCAATGATTAACATTAATGAGCTATTGCGTTGAAATCAAAGACAGTATGTCAAACGACAGTTCTGCCGGTTACGCATTCGTGTGCCGATTTCGGTGCGCATGCACTCAGTTTGTACTCGCATAAACGTAAACGGTCGACGGTATGGTGCAATTTAAAAGAGAACGGAGATTAATTGTACAATTTCATATCTGGTGGATAAGAAATTTTGAACGGATGAACGGAGACTAATTGTACCACCCACCCTGCCTATTTCTGCGTCGTCCACCCATCAAAGCAAAAATAATAATAATCGCAAATTCGACATTTAAATGTAATCTTTTGTTAATTTTAACAGTTTTTTGGAACCAGCAATATATTATTTTTGAAGGTCAATACGTATTTAAAAAGGACATTAAAATTGATTTCGGGTGACTCTACTGTCCCTAGCCTGAGGGATGTGTACTCATGTCCTTACGGATACATCAGATCCAATACCTTTGCATTAGACGCCTTCAACTCTAACACTAGGAGCAGGCTAAGGGAGCCCGGTAAGTTAGGCTGTATGCTATGATACCTTTGCCATTCCAGTTGGAAAGATAAAACTACTACTACTGTAACAGGTTCATTGAAAGTGCCGCATACCCTGGCCTGCACCCTGGCCTGTTTTTACATTCAGCTCTATCAAATGTCATCCCTGTACTCACACCCTTCTCTAGCATATCCTCTTTCGCACAGCCCATTCAAGTCTTTTAGGTTATCTCTTTCTCATGCCAATCAAAATGTATTAGCATTAAACTATAATGTATAATTCGCATCACGTTTTTTTTTTAATTTAAGATGGCTGGCATAATAAACGGTGACTGTAAATCGTGGCCAATAAAGTCGAGCGGTCCCTCATGAAAAAACGCTCAAGGTGAACTTAACCTTAAATAAAAAAAAGTAATACAATTTACACGTATTTGTCACATTTTAAATTTAATAAGTAAAGTTAAATAATAATATAGAAAACTATGTTATTAACAATAGTATAATAGTTTATTAATTTTTTAACGCCTTTTATTGATGTATTGTTAAAACTATATTCATGCATGCACTGCTTGTTGCAATGTTGGTAGCCTTGTAAAATACGAGCGTGCCGGATATTGAACCTTTTGGTTTATAATCATAGTTTACATGAGCCGCTATTCATAATATTAGCTTATTATTAGGTTATTTATTTGATATGATATGAATATGATGAATTTGAATAGAAAATGTAATTAAGCAATTAATGGCATCTTCTGTTTGATATGTATTAAAATCAGATGAATAATTTTATTCTTTCAAAGATAATGTATTTTCCGGCTTGAAGGATATAAAAACAAAGGAAGAAAGATTGGGAATTGAGCAGCTAGAAAATAATTATTTATTTTATCTATTTATCTAGTTGCACCAACAAAGTTATCATCAATATAAAAACATCGAAAAATTTACAAGAAGTATGTATGTACATGACAAATGTCACCTCAATTATAGGTACAATCCACAGTGCAACAGGTAGTTGACAACATCTTGAAACTAAAAAATAAGAATAACTGAATAAAAAGTAGAATGAAACATTATAAAAATTATGAAATCCAGATTATTACATTTTCATTAACTAACAAAAAAATTAAAAATTGCACTTCGTTATTGAAAAAAATAAGAATAATAGATTAACATTAATTTTGATCGGGTTATATTTATTTGGGAAATAATCCACGCCAGATTTTTCCTGTGCGTTATAAGACAATCAGAAAACATCAATTTCATGATTTACAACTAGTTCAATTCAATTATTATCAGAGAGCATCAGGCATAATTAAAAAATTCCATTGCTCGATTATTTTTCCTTCCTGTTCACTGGTAGCCTAAGAGACTATTCCAGTTACGCCCTGACGAGTAGATGAGCTCACGTGCTCAATCTGAGAATTTTCTAACACTAGCCCTAGCAAGAGCAGCGCTTCGCAGAATCTACCACCGGATCGGAACCTCGACCCACTGAGAAGATCCGGCGACAAACTCAGCGGGCTATTGCAGCGGCGTTTAGTATTATATGCACCCACTTTTGCTGCTAATGATCTTGTCACACTGATGTCCCTTTGGTCCGCCCACTTCCTTCAGCGCTTATCCGCACTAGGCGTGGGTACATTACCTCGCGTGAACATAATAACGGTTTATGTGTGTATAGAAGGTGTATAGTTACTTTATTAGACTTTTACCTCCAACTATGTAACTCATATAATAAACCTTCACTTTCGAACTTACTCTCCGATCAACAAGGACAAATCAAAACACAACCTGGAAACGAGTTTCGCTAACCTCACTCACTACGACACCGTCAAAAAACAGAGAAAAAACGCCATTAATCTAATATTCTAAAAAATTTAACTGTTACCATTATTTTATTAAGTTTTTCAAAACATTTACTTTGACAAAACGTTTATTTTAACACAATAAAAATGAATCATTAGGTATTCCATTGTGACGTCACAAGTCCAAACTCCGTTGCAGTAAGTAACACATCCGTATCTCATCGTTCACTATAGACTTCGACCGATCCAAGACTGAAAGTTTATTAAACATTTCTCCGTGTTTGTAAAGTTTACTGCCCAAGAGTTGTACGGACTTTGTGAGTAAATGTAGGCTCAAACCATGGTCTACCAGTAGCTAAGTTTACATTCTTACCCAGCGGAAAACATTATCTGTAGAGAATTTGTCTTTGTAAGGAACGCGCACGAGCTGTCGGCTCAGTGTTTCATTATTCACAAAGAGTATGTAGCAGTACATAGAATAATAATTTTATTCTACACAAAAGAACATCTTTCACGGAACAAAAATATCTACATTGCTGCGGATAGTCACGTCCTTAGCTTGTCTGAATTTACTGAAAAGCAATATAAAAAAAATATTATTAAAACAAAATAATATAAAAGTACCTACATAAGATAGAAATCGTAAGGAGACTAATTGAGTAAATTAATCTAGGGGTCGACGAATAGGACAAAGAAATAGTAGGGTTTTGTTTATTGACACTTTATAATGCCCTATACATATTCAAAATCTTTATTTTTATTTTAATTCGTATCGAAGATTTTTCCTGTGTCAAATAACGGGGATCAAAATAAAGTTAACGGCTAGATCCCAATTTTACCATATTATTTAAAATATCGTCCGTTCAATGATGTTAGTATGAAACCCGGCCATAATCACTGATATCTCAAGATATAGAGTGATCAGTTTCTATTTTGTTTAGTAATTAATGTTCAATAAAAACCTATTCGTAAAGCATTTTGACAGAGAAGAAAATGCAACTGTTTTTTTTTAAATTGAGAATACTAATGCTTTTAAATAAAGAATTAATTGTTGGACTTATAGAAGAGAAAAATATATGAAATTTGACAAAATATATGAAATTTGCAAAGCTTTGAATTACGCGCCCAAATGTCGCACCAAGTATAATGTAAGTATAGTTACTGATATTATTTCAATAGATGTCACTGTAACTAACATAAATTATTATTTTAGAATTTTAAAGACATTACATTCCATACAGTAAATGCTTTCTTTTGTTTTACTACTAAATTTTAAAATGTGATTATCATTCAAATTTCATTCATAAATTAAACACTTCATGTGAAAATCACTCTTCGTAAACTGGTTGATTATTGATTGGTTAAGTTGGCAAAATCAAGTTTTTGTGTAATGTTGGTTGTTCTATTTTAATGTTGCAAGGAATACAGTCAAAGTTTGCACTTCAGGCAAAGTTCTGAAAACTAAGAACGCCCAAATATCATAATTTGAATCTTGAATTTTAAGAATCAAAAGTACACTTTTCAAGACACTAAGTTTTTATCCCATAAAATAAATAAAAAACTCCATGTCAAGTTGTATTTCACAATTTATTTTTTGCAAAATAATTAATGATAGCCATTTGTAATTTTTGAACAAACTAAATTGTTCATTACAGGTAAATTATCTTGGAAATAGTTAATAAAATATAATAAGTGGAGTAAAGCAGCTCATGTAACTTTTGTTCTGGTTTATTTCATGTAAGTAGGCATACAGTTATAATTGAGAGAATACATAGTAGCAGACTTCCAGCGAAGAAATAAAGATTAATATTATGATTTTGGACAACAGCTTTCTTGAGCCGCTGCGATGCCACTAATAGTTTCCAACATCCATTGGTCTTAATATCGTGATTTCATTTTCCGAATGTATTCTCATCTTAATGTCTAATAATGTATGTACAGAAGAGAGCCGTTCGAATTGACGATAATCCCATTCTCACGGATCGTTTGGAACCTCTGGGTCTGCAGAGGGACTTCAGTTCCCTTTGCATTTTGTACCGTATGTTCCTACGAGAGTGCTCTGGGAGTCCTCTGAGGAATTATTTGAGTTGACACCATCATCTTGTTTTGACTATCGCACCGCCCCCCACCGGAGTAAAGTACATCCATACTACCAGGTGCCGCTGCGTTTACCACAGTGCGTTTCCAGAAATCATTTTTGTCACGTACTATCCGGCTTTGGAATGATCCACGGTTTTACCCGAGCGCTATGACATGTTCTTCTTCAAACGAAGCTTGTGGAGAGTATTAAGCGGTAGGCAACTGCTTGGCTCTACCCCTGGCATTAGTGACGTCAATGAGCGACGGTAACCACTTACTGATGTAATTAGATTAGTTGATTAAGATGGCAGTGCAACTCGATCCCCTGGCTATTCGACGGAAGGTCGCGGTTTCGAGTCCCACAACGGGCAAATGCTTATGTGTTGTATATATATATTTAATACAGTGTCTGATTCCTACAGTACAGCAAATTCTAATTTGAGGTTCAACCAACCAAGTGAAATTTGACTTCCATTACTTACTATTTATAAGACAGTAAAGTGCTTCACTAACATTAAAGTGAAAGTAGAAAAAATCAATCTCCGTGGAATAGTTACTTTTGGGCATCAAAGGTTCCTGAGTTCTTTTCTGTATCACTGACAACATGTATCTAACTTTTTTTTGAAATGATTGGTTAAATTAAGTCATGAAAACTTAACAAACAAAGTTAATTTTGTATTTTTGATTCTTCTAAACGTGTGCGAAAACCCAATGAAGTACAAGTACAAGTTGTGATTAAATACCTAATCTTTTTTGTTTTAATGCTTCGAAGATTTTTTTCTCAAGGAAAACAGTCTACGTTATTTTCCCGAAATATTCTCTTGATTCCAACATGAGCTCTTTTACTGGCAACATTCTAAAAAGAAAGTGAAGTGAAAGAAATGAATTTACGAGAATAGGTCGCAAGTCGCATAGATTTTTGGTTGATTTCCTTTTCACTTTGCTTTCGTATTCTCTAAGATCTAATAAACTAGAGTTAATTTGTGTTTCTGATTATATTTTGATTCAACAATTCCGGTGCCGCTCTACCGAAATCAGGATAAGTACGAAAGTGAACAGCATCTTATTGATTTTCTTCCCATGCATGGCATATGCTCACACCAGCTCGAATTCTTCTTATATCTAACAACGAATACATGATTTAGTTCCGAAACTACCCGTTTTGAGTAAAGAGTCACATAACCAGTGACATTTTATCTAATTTTCTGTAAACAAATCGAGTCAAAATGATGGCAAATCCGCTCGACTCTCTAAACCAGCCCACGCAAAATGGAAGTAAGTTGCAGCCGTGCAAGAATGAGTCTAAGACGAATTTGATAATCAATTATCTGCCGCAAACGATGACCCAGGAGGAAATTCGATCATTATTTTCGAGTGTCGGCGAAGTAGAAAGCTGCAAGTTAATAAGGGACAAGGTGACCGTGTTTCCGGATCATATTCTCAACGGTCAGAGTCTTGGATACGCTTTCGTCAACTATCACCGAGCTGAGGATGCAGAAAAGGCGGTGAATACACTCAATGGTCTCAGACTGCAGAACAAGATCATCAAAGTTTCATACGCACGTCCAAGCTCTGATGCGATTAAAGGTGCCAACCTCTACGTCTCCGGACTCCCGAAACACATGACTCAGCAAGAATTGGAGAAACTCTTCGGCCCCTACGGTACCATTATCAGCTCGCGCATTCTTCATGAGAACATGAATGTCGGTCAGTTGATGCAGGTAGCTCCAGAAGATCACTCTATCCAAGGTCCATCAAGAGGAGTCGCCTTCATCCGGTACGATCAAAGGTGTGAAGCAGAAGCAGCTATACGTGAGTTGAATGGCACTATTCCACCTGGTGGAACAACCCCAATGACTGTCAAGTGTGCAAACAACCCAAGCAATCAGAATAAGGTTTTGGCACCCCTTACTGCATACCTGGCTCCAACTTCAACACGGCGCATCATAACCCCTGCAGGTAAAGCACTGCTAGCTATCAACAAAGGTCTCCAAAGATTTTCTCCTCTTTCCGATCCGCTCATTCAAGGTAATGCTTTAGGTGGATCAGGCTGGTGTATCTTCGTGTACAACATCGGGGCTGACACTGAGGAGAGTGTTCTGTGGCAACTTTTTGGGCCATTTGGTGCCGTCCAGAGTGTGAAAATAATTAGAGATCCCTCTACAAACAAGTGCAAAGGTTATGGTTTTGTTACTATGACCAATTATGATGAGGCTGTTGTTGCCATTCAATCCCTGAATGGCTATTCACTGAATGGTCAGGTCCTTCAGGTCAGCTTCAAGACCAACAAGAGTAAATCTTAAAGACTTTGAGAGTCTAGTCAATAAATTGTAGCTAATACAAAAATGTTGATCAACATCGTCATGGTTTGACATCAAATTATAATAGTACTGAGTAGGAAAACATTTTGACACTGTATGATGCGAATCATGACATGTAAAGTTCATCAGAAGTACAAAATATGATGCGTGTAATCATAATATTAATCCAATATTTATTTTACTTCATAATTTTGACAAACATTACCCAACAATGATTTGTATAAATGAGTTACATATAGCAATAAGAAGATTCCATTTAATAACTTTCATATTATGAATAGTAAAAATCTATGAGATTTTATTACAATTTCACATTTAAAATTGCATAAATTAGTAACAAAATGATCTGATATAGAAAGTGAATGGTTCTCCAATTCATAAGACATACAAATGGTTTTTAATCATTTACAAATAAGCTGTAGAATACTCGAAATTTCTGATTGTTAATCTTGAACTTTACTAGACTTATCACAAACTTAACTAATTTAATAGCCTAAAACATAGCTGAGTATGTAATATAAAGTACTAAAGTAAAAATGGTTGTAATAAGCCTAAAAATATTCAAATCAATATAAAACTGAGCAATATACTCAAAATAGTATAAGTAATAGACAACATAGTAATATATTCTACAAAAGAAATAATGAAACAAATCTTAATGCAATAATATAATTATATTTAATATCATATTATTATGATAGCTTATCAACAGTGCAATATAAAAGATTTTTTTACTTAAAGTAAAATATATTCCCAGTGCAATTCAGATCCAGATTAAAATATGTAATTATTTTTGGGTTATAACCAAAAGTGTATTTGAGTTACAACAATAAGTTTATTGGTTGGTGACATGATTTTTGATGCTATAAAAACACTAAGCGTAAATACGATACTTAGTTGTACTTAGGAGATAACCAAAGACATCAGCAATAAAACTGACTGATTTAATAAAAGAAAACTATGCACTAAGTGACTTATAAGAACACCATAAATTCTTCCATAAGTATTTTACCATATGATAAGCAAAGCCCCATACATTAAAAAGATAAATTTAAAATAGTAACTGGTATGAAAGAAATGATAATGCACAAAAAATATTTAAATACTAGATATTAAGTACTAGTTTTTTTACACGAGCATCAAATTAAAACTAAAATAGGCTTATTTTAGCCACTGGTGAGTAAGACGGAAAGTGGCTGTTATAATGTTAATAAAATATCAAAATAAGACATAAATAGTTTTTGGAGTTCCAATTAAAGTTTAAAGCAAAAATATTATGTGGGCTGTTCCGGGCTTAGAAGACATTATCAAAGCAATAATATAATTTGATGCTCCTGTATAGCTCCTGCTAGCACACTAGCATAGAAAAATGTTCATTAAATCATCATTTTTATTCAAGAAAAGTAAAATCTACGGGTGACTTTTATAATGGTTCCCACTTAAAATACTTTAATCTGACATATGTGTGGCACCATGACATAACATCAAATATTATATATTATTGATCAACATTTTAATTGTGACATACATCTTTTAATGCATCAGATTTGGGCACATAAATTATTTAAAATTTAAATGTATTTATATGTGAAAGTCAAATCAATAATTTAAAGAATGTAGGAGTATGTTGTGTTTGGAGGTAATTTTCTCATTAATTAAATAGGAAGATTCACAATGGACAAGGAGAAGAATAATTTAAGGAAAAATCAAGTCGAATCAAGCCTGACATGTGAGTTTGAGACTATGCAAAGATAATAATGTTTTTATGCCAGCATGACCAGTAAGTACAATTCACTTGTGTACTAACATTGCAATATTTTTAAAGAATACTCACTTCAAATATTGGATAAATATTAAACATTTATACCTCATTTGTAATTTTCTCATAAATATCATCCTACATTGTCTAATGTGAATCTAATACGTAAGTATCTTAACTCGCTAATAAAATTAATTTGACTTTCACCACATTATGATATTGTCTCTCTAATTATTAATTTCATTGTATAATCACTATTTATTATTATGATATAAGTAAATTTAAATAAAATTAAAAAAAAAAAGTATGTTTCCATATAATTTCTAGAAACCATTGGGTTTGTTCATTTTGATGTTTGTATTTAACATATTCATAGTAGCATATGTAAGTAGTATTAAAATATTATTTATTTGTTTAGAAATCATTAATGCCAGTACGTCTTTTCGCCATTTTTTTATTGTAACAAAGAAAATGCTCGCCGGTTCATACCAGCAGCCTAGCAGCATATTTAATGGCTGAGAGAATTGTCGATGTTCATCCTAGACTAAGCCAATAAGAAAGATGAAAGAAAAAATCAGATTAATTTTGTTACAAAAAAAAAGAGTGAAACACTAGTTCCAAATATTCTTTTAGTTTGTTATTCATAAATAGTAATTTATGTAATGCATAGTTAAATTATTAATAGTTAAATGCATATCATAATTGACTAAATGAGGCGAGATATATTCTCATGAAACTGTTAATACACGATGCATTTCGAAAATAAGTTACTTATATTCTATTTATTTTTCTTCTATAAGCTTAAAATGTTGCATTACGAATTATTTATTTTTAAATATAAAAATAATAGAGAAGTACTTAAACTATGCGGAACTAGTCATTAAAAAATTGCGCAACATATTTTTTTTAAGTACTTATGTTTAATGGCTAAGTATAAAAAATAATAGTGAAAAACTGTGTTCTTTAATTTATAAAAAAAAAACCGTAGTTTAGATATTAATTTATGTTTGTGTGGTGTTTGGTTTAATAGTATTTATTGTAATACCCGAAGCACACGTTGCTTTCAATACTGTATTCAAAAAGGTTTTTACAAGAGTTTGGCAGAGGCTTTATGGCCCAGGTGGACAGAATTAATCTTGTAGTCTCAAGAGGTAAATATCAAGTACCTACTTCATTAAATGATCAGTCGATTTAAACTCCTATTACCGGAGACTCGAAGGCGGCCATTCTATTTATCAAATAAAAAATTACAGTAGTCATAAAAATCTGCCATATTCTTGTAATTAATATGTATTTTTTTTCTTAAGAAATCCAAACCTTATTGAGAAATTTTCATTAAAAATAATAATAATAATAGAAACGGATTTTTAGTAATTAACTTAATACAAATAAAAAATTATGGTGTGTATGAAACTAGTCAATGGTAGAAATATACCTCTATATGTTACTGTTTGAAATGCTGATATTTTAAGTAAGTTTCTAGACTTATTTGTATAAGTTTCCTGTTACAGTATGTTCGAACAAGCCTGTGAAATTTTAGTAAAAAGCAATGCCCTACGTAATTTTGCCTTTGGACAAGAAGCTTCCGTACCAAAAAATAGTTTTTATTCTATTTTTTACTTATCCAACATACGAGGAGTATAAATGCAAAAGCTCCTACCACAAAGTCAATGCAATCAAAGATTGATTAAAAATGAGGCGAATACGCCCTTCAGATTTGATTGGTTCACGTATTTCAAGTACCCTGCCGCCAAGTTCAAGTGCAGCAATTTGGTATGGGCAGTTACAAAAATATGAAATTTGAATTAAATTTTCTCACATAAACGGCAAATCGGGGCTTATAGGCCACTTGCAATAAGATTGAACAATAATTATGATAAATTTGATTCAATCTAAGATTTTTTAACAAATACTTGACCTGCCCTAGAAGATATAGTTATCTCTAGAAAGATTACAAGATAATTCTTATAAGTATGGATTTTCATATGAAGTTCTAATTTCGCACAAGATTATCAGCCTATTTGTATATGTCATCACATTGTTTAGTCAGTTTTGTGTCGTCCTATGTGTATGTGAGTTTATAGTTAAATGTATGCTTGCTTTCCACCGATTACAAAATCTATATGTACACACCTGGCCCGTACAATTTTTTTTTGTATTTTCAAGTTTTATTTCAGCTCGCCATTATTTGCGTTCTAAAATTTCGGCATTTAGTGATACAAATAAAATTTGTTTCAAAAGAAATTCAATTTAAACAAAAGTACATACCTCTACTAACATTTTTTTTTAATATAGCGTTTATTTATCTGATTTTTTTCTTTTGTTTTGTACTAATTAATTTGTTATTTTGGGCAGGTATGGGTAAGGTTTTGGCCTAGGATATAGGTAGATTTATAAGACAGAGTACAAATCGCCATGTATGAAGACGAGCGTTTATGCTTATACAATTAAAACTTTTGAAATGTCAACGAATGTAATCTGACGTAGGGAATAATTATATAGGAATTAAATATTGACCTTAGCAATAATACGTATAAAACAATGTTTTATTTAAGTACTTCCCCTGATTACTGCTTGTAGTAGAAGCTGGCAGATTAACTGCTCTTAAGATAAATAAGATATTTGTGATTCTATGAAACGATTGGCTTAAGGTTCACCTGATCATAAGCTGCAAGCCTACAAACAAAGTGGATGCCTGTGTCGAATTAGAGACCTTGTGTCGAAGTCTCGAGTGCATCAGAACAATGGTTCTTTTATCGATCGTACCGGAACGTAGGGAGTCAAGCCCATGTAGCACCTAACCTAAACATCAGCCCGCTGAGTTTCTGGCCGGATCTTCTCAGCGGGTCGCGATTCCGATCCGGTAGTACATTCGCGAAGCATCTACTCTTGAGTTGTTAGGGTCTCTTTGGAGGCGTTCGGGTAGCGGTTGGGAAATCCCACCCCTAGCTGAGCCCTTGCTCGCCCACCTGCCCTGGTAAAACTGGAAAGGCTTCCAGGCCACCAGTAATCTCTCAAACATAAAAAAGCCCACGTAGCCCCCGTGTGCAATCATTACTCTAACGCACTTCAGTAAGCGTCCAGTCAAAATGAAATAGATACAAGTGTAAGAGGTGGTAAGAGGTTCATTGAAAGTGACCCCGGCGCTTATAATACCACTGCGCTGACACCCTGCCCGCTATCTACCCGATTCCTGCCCACGCAGGAGCCAGTATCCGTCGACGCCCTAGACACGGATCCATCGGATCCAATAACTCTCGTATTAGACGCCTCCAGCTCTAACACTAGGAGCAGGCTTAGGGACTCTGGTAATCGTACTCGTCGAACTCGCTAAAGAGTTCGACGTGCAACCTAACCCACATATCAGCTCGAAGTTTCTCCTCAGATCTTTTTAGCGGTTCACCATTTCGATCCGGTGGTAGATTCATTTGCAAAACAGCTGCCCTTGAGTTCTTAGGTATCCTCCGGAGGTACTCGGGTGGCTGTTAGCAAATCCCTTAGTTCCTGGTTAAGCCTTTGCTCGCCCACCTGTCCTGGTGAAACTGGAAAGGCCTCCGGGCCACCTTTAATTTTTCAATCCATAAAACCCTGCACCCTCGGTAAAGCCGCCTCTGGAACATATGCTCGTAACATATTGTACTCTATTTAGGATTGAAGTAAGTAATCTTACGGAATCCCCCTGAGACTACAGGCGGTACACAAGCTTTTTGGATGGGCTGCGCATCAAAGTCTAGACATAAAAGCGTTCCACAATGCTTGGTAAGTGGTGCATATCAAGGACATCATCTTATTATAATATCATTTTTTTATTGTAAAAACAGGAGAACGACCTCACTGCTCACCTGATAGTGAGTGGTTACCGTCGCCCAGGCACGTCAGCAATGCTGTGGGGGAGTGCTAAGCCGCTGATTACCGTTAGGCTATGGCGCTGAAATAAAGTATCCTTCAAGGAATTCTTGGCAATTTCCAGCAGTGCAGTGCTCCTTATCGAATTGATGTGTAACGCTAATTTTTTTTTTTTATAATTTTCGGAGTCTTCAACCATGAAGCGGTTCTTTACTTTTGGAAAATCTTGTGCTTTACAAGGCACAGGTTCAGCCTTGCATGGAGCAGAAACCCATTTTTGTGTCCTATCCTGGATCACAAATACCAGCTGTTTCCATTTGACTCCACCCAGAAGAGTCGTGCGGGTTGCCGTTGATTCTTAACTCATATGAGGAGGCAGTCTCCTACCGGTGATGGTCACGGGGCGACCTAAGGGGGTTGAGGCTGCGCCGCACGCTACCGTCACTCTAGCGCGCTGGCACCAGGAGGACGGGACGGCGCGTCGGCGGCTGCGGACTGCGATGCGGTCCGCCTTTTCGTCGTCGCTGTCATCGCCGAACATACTGTTGAAGAGCAACCCGGTCGGCGGTGTATCGCGTTCCGACCCGGCAGAGTGGTTCTGGCCCAGCGGGGTATCCCGGAACACCAGCGGCACCGCCCGGGTGGCCTGATAGGGCCGCCGTACCGCGGAGACCGACGTCGTTGGTCGTCGACTATCGCCTCGACGACCCGTCGGTCGGGCGTCCTCGGGGTGGCGCCGCGTGTCTGGTTGTAGTGTTGACCGCGGGAACCCCCCTACTCTGAACGGGTTCTGACCCCGGACGGAGATCGGACGTCGGGTGTAAGAGTGCAGGGGAGTCGTTTAGTGGGTGGGCCCTAAAATCCTTGGGCCCGCGATCTGCTCTCAACACCTGCAGATCGTTGAGTCTCACATACCCCGCGCGCCCCCTAGGCGCGGGGACCTAGTAGGAGGTTCGGCCCCCGGCACGAAAAAAAAAAGAAAAAAAAAAAATGCTTCTTAACTCATGTATTAGGGTCCTTACATATGAAGTTTTTCCCGATTATTTTTTTGGCGTCGCTTATTACCGTACAACGGAAAACTTGAAATAACGGTATATTTACGAGTAGGTACGAGTTGCTGCAGAAACAGCTCGAACGATTAATGATGTGTACGGCGCTGGTGTCGCAAAAGAAAGCACGGTACGTTTTGCTTTCAACGTTTTCGTTCTGGAAATTCCGACCTTCAGAACCAACCCCGTGGACGGCCAGAGACCAAAGTGGAAAATTAAGAATTATATTAAGTATATTGTGGAAGCAGATTCGTCACAAAGCACTTCAGAGATAGCTGCAAGCTTCGGGATAAATGATAAAACTGTATTATTCCACTTGAGGCAAATCGGTAAAGTAAAAAAAACTTCAACGATGGGACTTCATGAATTGAGTGAATCGAACTTCCAAACACGCGTCGACTGCTGTTTTACTTTGCTCAACCGACACAATAATGAAGGGATTTTAAATCAAATCATTACTTGTGATGAAAAGTGTATAGGTAATGTACGATAATCGGAAGCGTTCGTCGCAATGGCTGAACCCTGGAGACCCAGCCAAATCCCGCCCTAAACGAAAATTGACTCAGAAAAAGTTACTTGTGAGTGTTTGTGGACTAGCGCTGGTGTCGTTCACTATAGATTTCTAAAATCTGATCAAACGATTACGGCAGATATCTATTGTCAGCAACTGCAAACCATGAATGAAGAACTAGCTGCTAATCAACCGAGATTGATCAATCGCTATAAGCCATTGCTCCTTCAAGACAATGCAAGACCACTAGTGCTTTCGTAAGCAATAAAAACAAATTTGCGAGTCAGTTCTATTGCTAAATTTAAAATTTGTGACAATGATTACGACAATGACAATTATCTAAATAAATTTTATTAAATCTGTAATATTGCTTGGTGCAATAATAGGGTAGAAGCCAGGGTAGAAGTTCAACCAGGGTAGAAGCCTTTAAAAATAATGAAAAGTGAAAAAAAAAATAGGTAGTAGGATGAAACCCATTAGAAAACGAGGGGGATATTATAAAAATGAAAGGAAAAATAATTTACGGGCGATCTGAGGTCGGGAAGGGGATGGGGGGGGGGAGTTTAAGGATAAAAAACGGTTTTTCTTGATTTCCGGCAAAACTAAAAGTCCTATGGAAAAAAGTCAAATCGCAAAGTTGTAGGTAATAAAAAGATCTAAAGCTTTTGTATTTACATTTTTTTCACATAACCTCAAAACTTATGTGAAAAATTAAAAAACCAAGTTTTTGGTTATTTATTTATTATTTTTCAAAAAAAAAAATTTTTTCACGAAATTTGGTGAAATTTTTATGTCCCAAAACGCTGTAATTTATTTGATTAGAAATATTTATTTTTTCACCTTATTTTGAATTAATATCGAAAAAGAACCCTAATTTTCAATCGTAAATTCACCTGTCAAAATATCAGCTTTTTTCAAAAAGTTGGTATGTTTTCTGTTCGTTGAAATCTCTACTTTCCGATGGTGAAAAAAAAGAATATGTTACTATAGTAATTCTTCTCAGAAAATGCAAAAAATCGAAAAAAACTCGAATTCGATTTTTTTTTATTATTATATAGGTACAAAATTTTTATTTTAAAATTTACACTTTAATTAGGTACTCGAAAAACATAAGATTACATGTTACATTGATAAAAAAAAATTGCAAATCAAAATATACTATTATAATTAACAAACAAATAAGTTAATAAAATTAATATTTAATAAGACATCTACAATATTTGGAGAAAATTGTCGAATAACGCAATAAAAAAAAAAAAAAAAAAAAATCTTCTTTAAATTATATGCGTAGATGCCTATTTATTTTTAGATAACTTAATATATATCTGAGTGACCTACAAAAAATTTTAGCCCATCAAAGGTATTTGAAATATATGAAATATACATGAAAATCGGCCAAAAGTTAGTTATTAAAAAATCCTTAATAAAATAAATATCCTTATAAAATTATTAAATAATCTCCTTAATTTTGCTCAAACAAATTTACTTAGTTACTACCATGAAAAAAAATATTTCAAAATACTTAAAAAATATATTAAAAATCTATAAAAAGTATATAAATATATATATATATATATATGTATATAAAATATATATCATAAATATATTTTTAATAACTAACTTTTGACCGATTTTCGTGTATATTTCATATATTTCAAAAACCTTTGATGGGCTACAATTTTTCGTGGGTCACTCAGGTATGTTATCTAAAAATAGTTATAAATAGGCATCTACGCATATAATTTAAAAAAGATTCGATAATTTTCTCCAAATATTGTAGATGTCTTATTAAATACTTATTAATTTTATTAACTTATTTGTTTGTTAATTAAAGTAGTATATTATTTTGATTTGCAATTTTTTTTTATCAATGTAGCATGCAATCTTATTTTTTTCGAGTAGTTAAAGTGTAAATTTTAAAATAAAAAGTTGTATATATGTAATAATAAAAAAAAATCGAATTCGAGTTTTTTCGAGTTTTTGCATTTTCTGAGAAGATTTACTTATTATAGTAACATTTTTTTTTTCACCATACCACGGAAAGTAGATATTTCTACGAACAGAAAACACCAACTTTTTGAAAAAAGCTGATATTTTGACGGATGAATTTTCGATTGAAAATTAGGGTGCTTTTTCGATATTAATTCAAAATAAGGTGAAAAAATTAATATTTGTAATCAAATAAATTACAGCGTATTTGGGACATAAAAAGGTAAGTTTTCACCAAATTTTGTGAAAAAATATTTTTTTTTAAAAAGATAAAAATAAAATACCAAAAACATGTTTTTTTTAATTTTCACATAAGTTTTGAGGTTATGTGAAAAAAGTGTAAATACAAAAGTTTTAGATTATTTTTATTACCTACAACTTTGCGATTTGACTTTTCCATAGGACTTTTAGTTTTGCCGGAAATCGAGAAAAACCGTTTTTTATCCTTAAACCCCCCCCCCCTCCCCATCCCCTTCCCGACCTCAGATCGCCCGTAAATTATTTTTCCTTTCATTTTTATAATATCCCCCTCCTTTTCTAATGGCTTGCATCCTTCTATTATTTTTTTTGGTTTTAAAAATTATCGACCCTGGTCTATAATGACTAAGATAAATTTGACTTTTGTAATTTTATTCTCAACCTTGTTTTGTTTTCCATATTCACGTATAGTCGGATTTTTTATTAGACGAAGTAAACTGACGTTTACTGTGTTGTCAGTTTTTGATGAAATAAAAATAGTGTTGTGACAAAGTGAACGATTGAAAAAACTCCTGAATTAATGAAATTGCCTCGATTGTCTAGTGAATAGTTAGTGTGCCGAACTGCCGATATCGGGCACGGGGTTCGAATTTTAGCCGTGCTTTGTACATACCAACGAGTTTTCGACGAAACATTATGTTCCTATGGTATCTACCTGTACTGAATACCGAGTGTTTTAAACATTAAGAAAAACATTGCGAGGAAGCTTGTAAGACTGTCCTATTTCCAATGCATCATATAGTTGAAACTATAGATGTATAAAATATAACAATTATAGGTACATAGGTAATGAAAATAAAAAAAACTGATTGTAGTTACATACTACTAGTAACATATTATTATATTGGATCACTTTAATACAATTTTATTGTAAAATATAAATAATATTCTTTTATAGTTTGAAATTAATGAGTAACTCTTCACACTCATTGTTCATTTATGTGATTGAACGAGAACTGAACGCATCACTATTACTTTAAATATAGCAACATTATTTCACAAAGTGACATTAGCTACTGTCAGCTGGCTTCGTCTATAGTCGGATTTTTAATTAGACGAAGCCAGCTGACAGTAAAGTTGCATTAAAGTGCTCCAATATATGTTACTAGTAGTATGTAACTACAATCAGTTTTTTTTATTTTCATTACCTACCTATAATTGTTATATTTTATACCTCTATAATTTCAACTATATGATGTATTGGAAATAGGACAGTCTTACAAGCTTCCTCGCAATGTTTTTCTTAATGTTTAAAACACTCGGTATTCAGTACAGGTAGATACTATAGGAACATAATATTTCGTCGAAAACCCGTTGGTATGTACAAAGCACGCCTAAAATTCTAACCCCGTACCCGATATCGGCAATTCGGCACACCAACTATTCACTAGACAATCGAGGCAATTTCATTAATTCAGGAGTTTTTTCAATCGTTCACTTTGTCACAACACTATTTTTATTTCATCAAAAACTGACAACACAGTAAACGTCAGTTGACTTCGTCTAATAAAAAATCCGACTATAATTAAAAATCCGACTATAGGTATGTAGGTCTAAAATTTTCTTGTTACATAGGTACATCCTCAGATTATTAGAGAAAAGAATATTATGATATATCGATCATTTTGTAGTTTTTAATGGTTTATAAGTTGTCAAACGTCAAAAAATCGGTCAAGCTGGAAAGTGGAAGCATAGATTATCATTATTTTATTTTATGTGGAACTGGGAACTAAAAAGTGATTTAAGTTAAAATGATATAAATCAAATTTTATTTACAGACTTGTTTAAATTGTGGTGATTTCTCAAATAATTAAACCTGTACTAAATACTGATCCATTCTAGTTTATTTGAACTTCGCAAATAGTTAATGGTAATGTTTATTTAACAAAAATATGTCTAGTCTTGTGTCATAACAATAGAAATGGAATCATTATCAAAACAAGAGCTAATATCTACCATAACAAAACAAGCTGATCAGATAAAACGATACGAATCACGTTTACGGGGTAAGTGTAATCTTTTTTATTTGGAATAGAAGGACAGTGTTTGGCCCGGAGGATTTGCTGCTTAACCGGGACTGATAGCGAGCTCAAGGACTCTTTCCGAGACTTCGCGAGATTCTTATTAAACATAGTTTATTGAAAAACATGTGAAAGTGCTCTTGAACACCATTACAAAGGATTAATTCGAGAGCCATATGTTATGTGGCTAAAACCAATCCTGTAGTGCATTTACATAAAAGTAGATTTTCTAAATATATATGTATGAAACTTGAATTATTCTCAAAACACTTTTTTTTGGCTCCGGCAGCAGATCAACTATATCTTCAACGTAGAAAAAAGTAATGATGTCATTTACAAGGTAAATTTTCATTTCCAGATGTAGTCACAGCTTACAAGGGCTTGGTTAAAGAGAAAGAAGCATTAGAGATCAGCTTGAAGGCACTCAACAAGACTGAAAACACTATAGATGGAAGTGAAGGTATGACATTCAGAGGTGTAGAATAGAGATGGGGATTAACATTTTTCACTTCTGTAGATATAAAAAAATTTGTTTTTGGTCATACAGTATAAGCTCTTTTTTTGCGGGGTATATGCTCCTTAAATAGTCTGCAAATACAGAAACCACTAATAGTGGTACAAAGGATATTTGGTTGGATACCTACATATTTCAAACCTTTTATCAATGTGTATGTACCAGTAGACTTATTAGATCAACAGATAAGGAAATCTTGAGCTGTGAATATAGGAATTGGCTTGCATTTTTTAATCTGCGAATAGTCGAAATACGAACGAAAGAATCGGGAATAAGGATCTTTTACTGTATATGAGTTTCTGTTTTAAATATAATATGCTAATAGTACAAGTAACCCAAATCACATAATGCATTAATACATATTTAGGATTCTAAAATTTCATTCAATTTACAGATGATTCGGTCACAGCCCTCACTCTGTCTCTTTCTACCCTCACAGTGGAGAAAGCTCGCATGGAAGAAGCTTTCCAGGCAGACAAAAAAGTTACAAGAGATAAGGTACATATGATTCCATGAACGTGCCTACAGCCAAAGAAAAATATCTGTTTATGCTTTTCTCAGAAATACTATATATTCTCAGTTGCTATTAGATTAGTGCTATAGTTATTGAGCTTACCAAAAAGGATTTATTTTCAAGACGTATGTCATACTAATGTTACAAATAATAAGTTAATGTCATACAAATCTCAAATACAAGCTTACTAGATGTAATTTTCATTCTACTTTAGGCAGAAGCGCTATCAGCTTCTTTGATCCCGATGATTACCATTGATGATTACCATTGTTAGTGGACACAAGCAATGCATCATTAGGTGCAGGAGTATATGTATTGTTTTTTTTATTTTTTATTTCCTAGATGAGTGGATGAGCTCACAGCCTACCTGGTGTTAAGTGGTTTCTGGAGCCCATAGACATTCACAACGTAAATGCGCCACCCACCTTGAGATATAAGTACTAAGATCTCAAGTATAGTTACAACGGCCGCCCCACCCTTCAAAGCGAAACGCATTACTGCTTCACGGCAGAAATAGGCAGAGTGGTGGTACCCACCTGCGGGGACTCACAAGAGGTCCTACCACCAGTAATACCAGTAGTACCACCAGTATTGTACAATGAAGATATAATTATTGTATGTTCTTTGATTTTCGTGAGTCATAGACAACTTTTATGGCTTAATCGAACTTGTTTTATTGTCATTATATTATTACTGATGTATGAGATACTTCATAGTTTTAGTGGTCATTAAAATGATTATTGTTGTTTTTTATTATACAAAATGAAATGTTAGCTAATATTGAGCGTGAATATTGTTACAGTATGAGACCATGTTAGCGGCACTGAGAGAGGAGAATAAAATGCTATCACAGCAACATTTGCTGGAGGTTAACAGTCTGAAAGCCAAGATAGCCTATGAGATACAAGAGAGGGAGAAGGAGAGAGCTGATCATGTTGCTATGATGAAGTAAGCATACATTTCTTATACAGAATATAATGTGATTCTATGACATAAAGGCTATTTTTCAAGTAGACGCGCATTTCAAATAGAAAATAAATATTTAAAACTAGCGACCCGCCCTCGCTTCGCTTCCGAAACTGTAATTTATTATTGATTTCTCCACTATTTAATGGATGTTATTATACATATAAACCTTCCGCTTCAATCACTATCTATTAAAAAAAAACCGCATCAAAATCCGTTGCGTAGTTTTAAAGATTTAAGCATACATAGGGATATAGGGACAGAGAAAGCGACTTTGTTATCTTTTTGTTCGATTAAAATTAGTAATTTATTGATAGTAAGATGTGTTTTTGGGTAGGCTCTGTGTATATTGCTTAGATTTTCAGCTCAAACTATCTCAACAGATAGAAGCTATTTTCATATTGCGATGTATTATGGTTGAGGTTTATGTGCATGACACTTGTTCCACTCTTTAGGCTACAATAAGGTGAATTTAAATGTTTTCATTCGTGTTTGTTTAAAAGTATATAATTTAGCTTTTCTTTGTATGACATTCCAGAGAGTTGCATTTGAAATTGAACAGCGAAAGGAAGACGAAAGAGAAATTAGAAGATCGAGTAGTTAATTCAACTGAAGCTCAAGGTCAGTGACTCTCAGTAGACTCTCGTTTTAAAAAAGACACGAACAGCATATATACTTTCTGTATACAGAAAGTCTAGACTACTTTAATTATGTATACTGAAAGTCTACACGATGACTGAGATGCTTCTTATAAGAAGCAAACCTTAATTCTTTGTATTGGGCTTCCACTTCCTCTACTTTAGAGTGCATTTTCCATTTTCCATTCATCATCATCATCATCATCATCAGCCTGTATCTTTTTTTATTTTTTTATTTCCCTTGTAGGCAGACGAGCATACGGCTCACCTGATTTATGAGTGGTTACCGTCGCCCATGGACTTTAGCAATGCCAAGGGCAGAGCCAAGCCACTGCCTACCAAACCTACTATCTCCACTGCTTTATGTAGGCCTCTCCCATAGCCCGCCACAATGAACGATCCTCCGCCTTCCGCATCCAATCTTTCCCAGCATATCGCCGCAAGTCATCGGTCCAACGGGCATGGGGACGCCCAACGTTGCGTTACCGGTACGCGTTCTTTAGTCCAGAACACGTCTCTGAGAGTTACGTGTCTTTGAGACGTCCATTTTACATTAGTATTTTATTTTTGACAAGACAACCAATTTGTTCAATTTATCAACCTTGAACAGCAATAGCTGAGCCACCTCCTTTTGCCTTTTTCTCTTTTTTTTGCTTTTCTTTTTTTTTGTATTTCATTTTATGATGTGAAAGGCAATAAATGATCTTTATTATTATTATTATTATTATTACAACGTCTTATAATTCGATGGAGCCGGCTGCACGCACGAAAAAAATGACTCATTGAGGCGTTCCATATAAGGCTTGAAGTGCAAGCGAAAGCGCGTAACGAGCGACAAAGAGGCACAATCGGCCTCCGCGTTCGGCAGCGTTCGGCATCTGTCTCTCCTACTTGAGTGAGCGATGAATCCGCGTGGACAGCTGCTATACAATAATACATTTACATGTTTTCGTCAAGTATAAAGTTCAGTGAAAAGTGAATGTGGTGTCAATTGTCCATACAAAATAACTATCAAACAAATAAAATTAAAATTTTCTTTTGAAAAATGAAACCATTCCATCAGTATTTTCTTATGACGTTGTCACGTACAACTATCGTCATGAAACCGACTTTACCGACAACCGATTTTTTGTTCTTAGCATCACAAGCCGAGCTAGAGAAGCGAGTTAGAGATCTGAGCAGTTCCTTGGAGGCAGCCCAAAGGAGACTGCAGCGTGCCGAAGCTCGGACTGTTGAGACTCCAGCCCAATTAGTCAGGCTTCAGCAAAAATTGGCGCTGATCGAGCAATCACATTCAGTCGCTATCAGAGAAGTAAGTTATATACAGGGTGCTTTTTTAAAAGGTTAAAAATTTTTAGTTAAACATCCGGTAAATCATTTTTTACTGGTGGTAGGACCTCTTGTGAGTCCGCACGGGTAGGTACCACCGCCCCGCCTATTTCTGCCGTGAAGCAGTAATGCGTTTCGGTTTGAAGGGTGGGGCAACCGCTGTAACTATACTTGAGACCTAAGAACTTATATCTCTATGGGCTCCAGTAACCACTTAACACCAGCTGTGAGTTCGTCCACCCATCTAAGCAATAAAAAAAAATCTGCATACTAACTTAGTCACTTTGTGAAACAAGTTCCCACAAAAATCTGGAGACTATTTCTATAAAAATACACACGCTAGCTTTATATCTCTAAGATTTGAATTTTTTATTTTTTTATTGCTTAGATGGGTGGACGAGCTCATAGCCCACCTGGTGTTAAGTGGTTACTGGAGCCCATAGACATTTACAACGTAAATGCGCCACCCACCTTGAGACACCTTAACACACCTTAACACATTAGCAAGAATTATAGACTTCTATCTATCAATCATGTAAATTAGTTCATGAGGGCTCATGTTTCCCTGCTAACAAACCCGAGACTGTACTTACGTTCCAAAGTCACTGGCACATGTATCAATAAAACATCACCTCCGGCAACTATCTTTTCTGGATAATAATAATAGTCCGATATAAAAAAATACAATGAAATACAATGCGTTTCGGTTTAAAGGGTGGGGATGCCGTTGTAACTATACTGAGACCTTAGAACTTATGAGTGATATTTGATATCGTGACCGTGAGATATCGAGATATCTCAAGATTGGTGGCGCATTTACGTGGTAGATGTCTATGGGCTCCAGTAACCACTTAACATTAAGCGGTCTGTGAGCTCGTCCATCTATCTAAGCATTAAAAAAAAATTATGATCTGGATCACTAGGTCATTTTCTTAATTTTTATCAGGGTTTGCTGTTTTTAGTGTATTTTTTTAAAACCATATTTATTGTTTCATATAAAAATCAAGGAACAAATAAAAGTGAAAAGGGCCGAAGAATCTGCCAGGAAGATCTGTGCCCGTCAAGAAGAAAGAGTCGCGCTGCTAGAAGGAAAACTAGCTGAACTCTCAGAGACTATAGGACAGTACGATTTGAGGAGACGCCGCGACCAACAGCTGATACAGCAACTTAGAGATTCTATAAACGGCAGGCTGCTTGAGAAGATCGCTCCGGCTACGATTGGTAACTGATCACTGATCGTTTTAGTCCTTGTTGTTAAGAGCGCTTGTATTTTTTTTTACCTTGAGGCATTTTTTTCCATATTTAAATGGTTAAAGAAATACAATAGCACTGCCCTATTTCTTCGAACGAACTTACTACCGGTCGAGTCGTGCGCTAATTACTTAACAAAATGAAAAATTCAAATGTCACCAATAAATATAAACCTTTTCTTATCTCGCTAATACTGTTACGCGCTGGGGCTCGGGAGAAATAAAATTCTACCGAATTACTAGTTACCACTGTATTCACGCTTCGAACACTTAAAACACTTCACAAACACTTTAAATTTCTCAATTCGCTTCTTCCGCTTCGCTTCAGGTAATCCGTTCGCTGTTTCGCTTCCAGTAGTTCCGATTACTAACTGACTGCGTGGCACTAAATGGCATAAAAATTGTCGAGACGAAATTCCTAGAATCGTCGAGAATATTCCACACATTTCTAATATTGTGTTTCTGCTATCTGACAATAGATGGCGTTGTACTTTTCGCGCGTTCTAAATGTTACTAGATATTTCGGCATTCGTTCGACTATTTGGCGATCGATGGCGTTACTCTTACCGGCGTAAAAATACTTTTAAGTATAAGCTAAATACTCTAAAATATGTTCGAAAATGTGACATAGAATCGTTTCAGTATTGGAATGAAAGATTCACTTTATTATAAATTATGTGTTTTTTTATAGAAGAAAGCACTCCAGTCCAACTTAGCGAAACGGACAACGAGAAGTTGGCGGACAGCGAATATCTACAAACATTAATCGACAAAATACACATCCTGAAGAAGGAACTGATATCGGAGAACGACAAGCAGGGCTCGCCCATAGACGTCGCCGCCGTGTTCCAAATCGAAGGGTTCGGTGACGTTCATCTCAAGTGCAGGGAGGATTACGAGAAGCTGCGTCTGGAGTTGGAGGAGGAGCGAGCACGTAGCTCCAGGGAGGGCGCTGAACCGCGACCCTCCTCGCCAGCTCTGCGCCACGACCTCGCGCTGCTCGCCGACCAGCTGCACACCTGCAAGCTGATGCTGGACGAGGAGAAGCAAGACAAAATCGACGCCCTGAGGATCTGCGAGGAGGTCTGTTGCTCCTCATTTATTTGTCGCATCGTTTACTATCTTTTACTGCCTATTTCTGCCGCCGTGAAGCAGTAATGCGATTCGGCTTGAAGGGTGAGGCAGCCGTTGTTTTGTTATAACCAGTGGTCGGAGTAGGTAGATTGATTTTATATACTTGCGCCAAGATATTATAACACGGACGTGCCATTTTATCCATAATGTGCGGGAAGTCCCGGAAAAAGTTTCGGAATTTGAACTATGGAATAAAGTAAAATGAAAAACATACAGATAGGCTAACAAAATCGTTTATTATTAATACAATGAATAGTTATTTTTAATTAAACAAAAACATAAATAAATCATTTTTAGTCCTCATCGGATACAATTTCTATGTTTAAAAATATTAACATATTATGCTTTAAAAAAGGCCTAAAACATACTTACATAAGAAAATTATTAAAGTTTACCTGAACCAAAATAACTTGAAGTAAAGATTAAATCCAAAAACAAATCGATGTCCGTAGATACAAGTCAAATTCGTCGTTTTCAGAAGGTACGAGGAATCACTAAGGGTGAGATTATCACCCTGGATTGTTTAGCCTTAGAAATTCCTGTGTTGTATAAATAAGCCACCACTTATTTACACAACACAGGAATTTCTCAAATTAGGAGCGCACTCTACGAACCGAGGTAAGCGAGTGAGTTACCTAGAACCTAGGGACTAAATACTGTGTAACTATTCCAAAGTGTTTTTGTATAAAATAAAATAATAAAATACTGATTTTTTTCACCATTAGTCAGCACTGGCAGCGTAAATTGTTATTATTAATACGTTTTTCACCTTAAACACAGATTCATGCTAAATTCAAAATTCCGGAACAAATATCACAATAAATATGAAGTTCCGGTATTTCGGAGGCATATCCATATTATCCTCTACGTTTAACGTCAACGACCTTAAATAAATCTACCTACACCGACCTGTAGTTATCTGAGACTTAGAGCGTATGTCTCTAAGTGGGTGACGGCATGTAGATGTCTATGGGCTCCGGTAACCACTTACCAGGTAGGCCGTGAGCTCGTTCGCGTGAGCAATAAAAAAAAATACCCGACAATCTCACGGCACGTCCGTTGACTCATAAATGTCGCGTCATGAATATTTCCACCCGCTTTAAAATATGATTACAGTACGCATAAATATTTTGGTGTTTCGTGGCGGCAATATTTCGTATCATTCCGATGTTTGCAGAAATTGAAAAACGAAGAGGAATACCATAAGGAGGTAACGACGGACCTGAAGAACAGGATCCACGTCCTCGAGAAGCAGGTCGCGACGCAGAGGGAGAGGTACGCCGCGCTGCTGGACGAGACGGACAGCTACATCCGCGGCAGGAACGAGCGGAAGGTCAGCAATGAGGAACACAACGTGTTTGCTGTGAGTATGACTTGCCGGTCGACGTGTGAGAATCTACTGTGACAGCACGACAATGTTTTTTTTAATACGCTTTTATTAGCCTTATGTTACGTATTAGTATATGTGTTTGTAACGGAGTCTTTGAACATGATTTTGACCCCCTTCAAAACGTCGGATTAATTCGAAATTTGGTATATTTATTAAGGACCGATGACAATTCAACATTGACAAAACATATGAAAAAAATGAAATTCAACTAAAAAATGAAAAATAAATAATAGTTTAAAAAAACTAACAAAATACGCTTTTATAGAAAATCCAACTAAAAAATAGAAAATAAATTTTAATAAATTTGAATTAAAAATAGTGTAAGAAAAAAATATTTTATTGTAAAAAAAGCGTGGGGTGCATGGTATCAGTAGTTGTAAATATTTTATGAACAGATATGGGTAGAAGGGTCATCTTGATAATATCCTGAAAAGCACCCCACGCTTTTTTACAATAAAATAATTTTTCTTACACTATTTTTATTTCATATTTATTAAAAAATATATATATATATAATGAACCGCTTTTTTTTCAATGCATGCAGTCGGTACCTACAATTGTGTTAGCATTTAGTGTGAAATCAATTTTTTAGGATGTTTCGGCGCCTCCCCACATGCTGCATTACGCCCACGAGCTCGCCCGGAAGGACCAGGACATATCGCAGCTCAGGAAGGACAAGCATCTGCTCGAGGGCCAGTACAGGTGAGACACTTACAAGGATTAAGCAAGAAAATTACGCTCTACGGTTCGGGATAAATGAAATTTCCACTGAAGTATAAAATCAAAACTGACACTTAAAACACTTAAGGTACACAATCAGTTCGTTGTTTCGCTTCGAGTAGAACCGATTACTACTACTCGATCAAGCCCACCAGGCACTTAGAGTGCATTACGTCACGCGGGTTTCTGATAGGGTTGTCAAAAATTACAAATAAACTTATATGCTAATAAAATGTTTATTAGTAAAATATTATTAAAGTGTGAATGACAGTTCTTAAAAGTATTATTAAAGTATAAAGTACAGACGAATCAATAGTACCTAGATAGGGGGAGTACTTCCTAATCGGAGTCCATATTGCGTTCTCCGCTATGTATGATTTTACCCATTTTTACAATTAAATAATAACAAGTAAAATTTTAAATCAACAGCAACAATATTTGACAAACAAATACACTAATAACAACTAATCAAAAAGAAGCGCGAACGAATAACGGGTGACCACGATAACGTCGGTAACCATACTGGCAACTGCGCGGCGGTCGTGGGCGACAGCGGTAGAGCGCGCGGGAAATCTAATCCAGTGCCGAGTTCGCTTGCTTGAGTAGTAACTCTCTACGTCGTGGGGTCGTCGTACCTCCTTGCGGGGGCACGGAGCGGGCCTCGGGGTCACTCTCTTTACGTTGTTTCTGTAACACTTTTATAGTCGACTATAGTAGAATTATTTTGTCCGTGCAGTTTGGGTCATAAAACATAGCCCGGCTAGGGCGGTCAGCATATTGCGCGGGCGCAACGTAATTATCGATAAAAACAAATGAGTCATCGAAGGCAGGTACACGGCGGCGGGGTGGTATACGAGGGGTGGTGAGACATTGTTATGTTATGAGTCATTTGTACTTACCTGCAAATTATAGTACATTATGTCGAAGAGAAATGTGTTTTTATGCATTCGTTCTCTGTATTTCTTTAGTGACACAATGGCTACTCCTTTTGTTTTGTATCAAAACAGCAGAATTTATTCAAAATAATATTTGCACGTGTTGTTATCAACAATGTGTTAAAAATTTTCACTGAAATAAGAATAGATTCCGAAAAGTTACAAAGTGTTAATTTCTGCCGTTCGATTAGTGATTTTTTCTTTCTTTTTTATTACTAACCTACAAAATGACAAAACTATATACACTATCGATAACGCTTATCGACAACAATAATGCGCATCACTATGCCCGTCCATAAGGCTCGTGAGTAGAAGAGAGAGCGAAATACTCGTTTCACCGCTCCGATTTTTTATGACCCAAACTGCACGGACAAAATAATTCTACTATAGCTGTACCTATCCGCCTCGCTAGGCATTTAAAATTAAAATTAATATTTCTCACCCCCATAAAGATTCTCATCATTAACGCCCCCGCAATCAGTGTAGGGAGTCCAACACTTATAAAAATATTAGCCTATCCATTAAGTACATGTGTTTTCTACATGGATACCAAGTTTCAAGTCAATCGGATGCATGGTTCAATAGTTATAACGGAACATCTGTAAAAAACACTGTAGATTTATATACCTAGTCATGTCATAAATTCTGTCACATGTTTAATGTAAAATAATTGAAACAAGTTTATTCATTATGTAACCATTCATATACCAAAATGAACTTAACAAAACATAGATTCTTATGATACTAAAGTTTATTCAAAATGACCTCCGTGATTTTGAATACAGGCCTTCAATCTGCTCGGCCAGTCGTCTATCGCAGCACGAACGAGGTCCATGTCAATATCGGCGGCTGCCTTAATCAAGGATGTCTTGAGTGACTCCAAATTGGGATGAGGCTTTGAGCACGCCTTTTCCTCCAAGTGTTGCCATATCTTGTAATCTAACGGATTCAAATCTGGACTGGAGGAGGGCCAGTCTTCGTGCCGGATGAAGTCGATTTCACGCGCCGCCAGCCAGTCTTGTGTGCTCTTCGCTCTATGAGCTGGCGCCGAATCTTGTTGGAATACCCAGTGCCTGTTATTGAACATGGTATGAGAAACAGGTTCCACAAGGTTCGTCAGGACTGTATTTTGATACACAACTGCATTCGTTTTTACACCTTTCTCACAAAAATGTACCTCTGTTAAGCCCCAATAAGAAACTCCCAAACATACCATGAGCGAGGATGGAAAATGACCTCGTTGGACACGCGGAATACGGTTGCTCGCTTCTTCACTACTGTGTGCGTACACCTTATCATTTTGTTTGTTGTAGCTCTCTTCTACGGTAAAAAATTTTTCATCCGAAAATAGAATTTCCCGATATTTTTTTCCCGCGTACCGCTTCAACAAAGCGCGGCATCTCTTCAGTCTCAGGTCCATTAGACGAGCATTCAAACGATGTCCTGTTTTTCTTCGATATGCCCGAAGCCCTAAGTCTTCATTTAACACCCTTTTCACCGTGGTTCTGCTTAACCCCATCTGAAGGGCCAACAGTTTCTGCTTACGTTTAAGATTTCTTTGAATTCGCGCCTTCACAGCTTTTATCACTGCTGGAGTCCTAACAGACCGAGGGCGACCACTTCTTGACCTGTCATCTACACTAGAGTCTTCATTGTATCGTTTGATGGTACGATAAACGAATCTTTTGGTTATATTCAAATTTTTCAGTATGTTAAAAATTTGAATTGGCGCGTAACCGCAACGATGCAACGCAATAACTGCAACACGGTCTTCTTTAAGCGTCCACTCCATATTTAAAAATGAGAAAAATTCTAAAAGTATACATTTTTATTTTCATGAACAATTCGAAATTCGAATTCAATAAACTTTTTTGTGGCCAGCATTCTAAAAGAAAAGTTTTTACTGTGTGACAATACTTATGACCTGACTAGGTATTAGTGTTATTAGTATAGATATATATACTACATCCCTACAATTATCGAGAACGTTTCCGATGGTACTAGTCGCTTCGATATCAGTTTTCGCTACTTGATGACAGATGGCGTTACCCGTACCGCCATAATAATAATATACAGGTGACGTGATTGGAACACCGATGCCAGAATAGCTATGACGTGGTACACGAGGTCAATGTCTCAAGTTGCTTAGTGAATTAGCTTACATGTTAGACTTTAAAAGGGCATGTAATTCAGATGTAGCCATATAGTGCAATCGAGCCGGTGAGCAAAATAAAATAAAATAAATCTACTTTTCAGAGACTGCCAACGAGACGCGACCATAGAGAAAGAGCGATTCAAAGAAGTCGTCAGAGCGCTGAAAGAGGAGATTGACAGGTAATATCAGATACTCTCCCCCGCACCAGCGCTCACAGGTAGGCGCAGGCCCGCAGGCGCTTTTTTTATTGCTTAGATGGGTGGACGAGTTCACAGCCCATTTGGTCTTAAGTGGTTACTAGAGCCCTTAGACATCTACGACGTAAATGCGCCACCCATCTTGAGATATAAGTTCTAAGGTCTCAAGTATAGTTTCCACGGCTGCCCCACCCTTCAAACCGAAACGCATTACTGTTTCGCGGCAGAAATAGGCAGGGTGGTGGTACCTACCCGCGCGGACTCATAAGAGATCTTAGCACCAGTAATTACGCAACTTATAATTTTGCGGGTTTGATTTTTATTACACGATGTTATTCCTTCACCGTGGAAGTCAATCGTGAACATTTGTTGAGTGCGTATTTCATTGGAAAAATTGGTACCCGCCTGCGGGATTCGAACACCGGTGCATTGCTACATACGAATGTACCGGACGTCTTATCCTTTAGGCCACGACGACGTCTCCCGCTCTCGGAGTAATAGGCAGCAATGTACTGCAACATTATCAACGCTAACCGCAAATTGCATTACTGATTCAATACTGTATGATACAAATAAGGCCGAATCTACACTAAGCGTCACTAAAGCAGAAATAATCATGAGTTCTTGCCGGCAAACCCTTAGATGGTCCCTTTGATGTTAAGCGTTTACGGAACCGCACGTGCTTGTGATGTGCTTGAGACGTGAGGTCGCCACACAAAGTACGTAACGATTTCGCTAACTGTTAAAATTAATTTTCAGATTAAGAAGAACGCAATCCCGTGAAGGTGCAAATTTAGAGTATTTGAAGAACGTTGTGCTCGCTTACTTGATGTCCACGGACTACGCCGGCAAGAGGCACATGCTAAACGCAATAGCCGCCGTGCTGCATTTCACTAACGCCGAACGTCACTCCGTGTTGTCTACTTTGTAAATTTGAGTGACCACTTACGATCGAACGGGCCGTCATACTGAATACTTTAGTGTCGGTATTCGTTTTAGCTTATTTTTTAAATCAACTTCGACAAACTTCGAGAAACTTCGACAAATTGAAATAATCCTTTGGGAATAGCCACCGACTTCGCGCGACCTACTCACGTGAGCCAAGTCGTCGTCCTAGTCGTGTATAAGAAAGACTCCACAATAATTCAAATTAGGATCGTCATCAGACAGCACCTATTTCTGCTGCGAAGCAGTAATGCGTGTCGGTTTGATGGGTACAAACGTCTAATACATATCGACGCTTGAAAGGCAAACGTGACTAAGCGACAATGCGTGAACTTTACAGTAGACTAATTTAAAGTTTAAATACCTGGAAACAAAATTTATTTTAACGAATCCAGCTGTAGTAGAATCTAGCTAGTAGCTGTAGGATTGAAATGATTTTAAAATACCTAGAAATATATATTTTTTGCGCATCGAATATGGTTATTGCCTATCATTTATGTACAAAGCAGTTATTGTCGCTTAGTCACGTTTGCCTTTCAAGCGTCGGTCACTGGTCAATTGGAGTTTCAGACCTCATATCTCGAAAGGGGGGCGGCCTTTCACTAAACACCTCATGAGCCATGAGCTACCTACGTTAAGCGTTCTGTAAAATCTAATAAATAATACAAACCACAAATAGTATTATATAGGTATCAGAACAGTACATTTGAATTATACAACACTAGTGTCATATAATTTATATGTATATGTATATGTGTGTATACAAAAAAAACAACTAGAACTATGATACAAGTATAATTTAAGAGGATAACAAGTGATTCATAATTGGGTGATGTGGTGTGCTACCGTAGCCGCACTCCGCTCCTCGGTGTCGCGAAGGGTCGCAGATTTCGCTACCTATATAATGCGAGCCCCGCCTGGGTAATGCGATTCGCAACCGGGTAAGGCTATCACCGGCCGGGTAATGCGATTGCCACCCGGGTAATGAGATATCCAGCCGAGTAATGCGTTCACCACCTGGTAGTCTAGACTACACTATTGCCTTTATTTTAATTGAAAATAACTAGCAGTAGTGTTCACGGAAGATGCACACCGCGGGAGCGATCACCTTGTAGAATTGAGTGAGATTAATAAGTATTTCGTAAATCTTAAACACTATTTGATTAAAACGGATAGTAGTGGATAGTGCTGGGGTTGAACTTGAGTACCGTATTAGTTAACATTCCATTAAAACGGTTGTATAATATAAATTAAAAATAAATATAATATTTTTCATTACCGTGTTGTGTTTTATTGTTTTAATTTAAGAATAAAAGCCTGTTTTGTTTGAGACTGAGTATCACTGACGCGTTGCCTCCCATTTCGTAATATGAACTTGCATAATTAATTAATGCTAGTGGTCACCCAGCAGTCGAAACTCGACCATAATTATTAATTTACTGGTGGTAGGACCTCTTGTGAGTCCGCGCGGGTAGGTACCACCGCCCTGCCTATTTCTGCCGTGAAGCAGTAATGCGTTTCGGTTTGAAGGGCGGGGCAGCCGTTGTAACTATACTGAGATCTTAGAACTTATATCTCAAGGTGGGTGGCGCATTTACGCTGTAGATGTCCATGGGCTCCAGTAACCACTTAACACCAGGTGGGCTGTGAGCTCGACCACCCACCTAAGCAATAAATAAAAAATAAAAAAATTATAAGTTTGAAAATTATTATGGTTCTATCTTCAAAGACTATTACTTCTATAATCACGGATTTCGCTAAAGCTACACTATAGACAAATGGTATTAAAGACAAACAAATCGACTCTTATTCATTAAACACAAGTTCTTATTTGGAATTTTCAACTTGTGCTATACAGTAGGTATATCAACTTATGTGAATGACTAATATTTAAGCAGGTAATTAAATTATTGTACTTTGAGTTACTGAAAATTACGTCTATTTGTAAATTTAACCAGAAAATGATGTCAAACTTACTCACTTAACCAACCGAAAAGTTTTTAAATTGGTTAGAATTTTTAAGGTAGTCTTATCTTAGGTACTTGTTGTCTAAAACAGTTTGGGAAGCCCTTATTTACTCAAAGAAAAAACTGGGACTGTGTGAGCAAATTAAAAAAATATATATATTCATGATTTGGCTATCCTTGGCAGGGGTGCACGTGATAGCTTCGTGATAGAAACTATGGTACCTCCTAGGTCCATACCTGTCACCAATCAGACCTACCGTCCTAGAGTACTTTATTATATCAGACTAAAATAATAAGTATCAGGGCCTAAAGCATAACGCGCTGTGTACACATATCTGGCGATGCGACCTCTGCCATGTTTCCGGTCTCTCCCACACAATTATCAGATACACAAAATCGTGTTAAGGAAATAAATTGAGTCGACTATTATCAAAGCCGGCAATGTGACTTTTGGACAATTATTGGTGAATCAGAAAAACGAATTATTGACTTTGTATTCCATTGGCAGTCACAAAACTCTTCTGAACGACATCTTAGATAAATAACAGGTTAAGTATTAACCTTTATTTAATGCAGGTTTTGAACCATATTCTTTGAAGGAGACGATTATATTCAAATCAATCTGTATTGACATTATCAATAACATTTTTTTGTCCAAATGCACAGATTGCCACCTTTGATAATAGACGACTCAATTAACAGCAGTATATTTAAAGATTGAAAAAATAATGTACACATGTATAAATATTAATAATATGATGATAGTTTATTTCGCACACAAGAATAACATAATGTGATTGAGACAATTGAGGCTTGGTATTTCTTGGCATTTTTATTATCACGTTCGTGGGTTCCAGTAACCACTTATCACCAGATGGGACATCATTTTGCTTACTCGTCTTTGTAATAAATAAATGGTAGTCCACACACTTCGCTTCGCTCAAAAAATTACGTGATTCAGAAACTTCAAATCGTTTTTTTATTTATTTAATTAGTTTCACCAAGAAAATGCTTTCCAATTCACAGAATCGGCGAATTGTCAAGATGGTATATGATAAATGTCACTCTAATTATAGGTACCGACGACAGTGACAGTTGGCAACATCTTGCAATTTAAAAATAAGGAAAATTGAATAATTATAATACTTTTCAGTCGAGCAGTTTTGTCAGAGTGGTCTTGGTGGCGCTGATGATGTACACGCAGATATATCCGTTAGGTCCTCAATAGTTTCAAGGATTGACCTTCAGGCGTTGTGCTTCCAGATCTGGCGGTCCAAAGCGCATGGGCCATTATTGGACCATTGTCGCCTCCGTTGCTTTCTTTATTAGATCAGTCCAGCGGGGTGATGATCAGCTACGTGATCTCTTGCCTTGAATAATAATACAATCGTTTGTGTCGTCGTGGCCTAAAGGATAAGGCGTCCGGTCCATTCGTATTGAGCGATGCACCGATGTTCGAATCCCAGGCAGGTACCAATTTTTCTAATGAAATACGTACTCAACAAATGTTCACTATTTACTTCCAGGGTGAAGGAATAACATCGTGTAATAAAAATTAAACCTACAAAATTATAATTTGCGTAATTACTGGTGGTAGGACCTCTTGTGAGTCCGCGCGGGTAGGTACCACCGCCCTGCCTATTTCTGCCGTGAAGCAGTAATGCGTTTCGGTCTGAAGGGTAGGGCAGCCGTTGTAACTATATTGTGATCTTAGAACTTATATCTCAAGGTGGGTGGCGCATTTACGTTGTAGATGTCTATGGGGTCCAGTAACCACTTAACACCAGGTGGGCTGTGAGCTCGTCCACCCATTTAAGCAATAAAAAAAAACAACAATTATGATATTTGCAATAGCAAAATTTTAATTAATTAACAAAATAAATTAATCAAATCTACCGTATAATCATTACAATGAATCCTATATTCTTTAAAGGAGGCTTCAAGCTATTTCAAACTTAATTTAATCTAAAGGTATCGCTAGACGCTATTGTTGAGACACCAAACCGCTTACAGACACCCGAGACAGCGAATGCCTCATCCATCATTGTTGTTTGAGGATGACATTAAAGTAGAGTGACAATGAGGAGATAATACGGTGAGACAATTCAACCGTTTTCAGAAGAAGCACTTCGCACTGTCATTAATAGTTTTTAAGGTACACATGATTTTACAATGATGAACTTAAAATAATTAATAAATGTTTTTGTTTAATGAAAACATTTCGACAACAACCAAACAACCCGATTTTCATAAAATTTAGTATACAGAGGATTTCAGGAGCGCTAAATCGATCTAGCTACGATTTATTTTCAGAAAATGTTGTTTTATTCGTGTTTTCAATAATCAACTTTATCGATAATCAACTTAAACATAAACTTATTTATTTTTTTATTGAAAGAAAATAACCAATAATATAATATAATACCAATATGTACCTAATTCGTATTTAAATATAATTTCTAAAAAACGCAATTTATCAAAAAAAAAAAACCGAGCCAAGCTCGGTCATCCTCTAGTATTAAATTAAGCAATGTATGATTAGATGTAGAAATATACCTTTTTATCTATACTAATTTAGTTTCTGTTTGGGTTGTCCCTATACGTTTTTGGTCTTGCGTCTGAGATTTGATGGATTGGTTTCGCACTACTTACAATACAAAAAAAATAATTTCTTATACAACTTTATTTTGTATTCTGGCTTGTACACATTAAGCCATACCGGTTTTAAGAAACAAACAAATTGCCCTTCAAACGAGGATTCCGGAAAGTACTCAAGGGTAGGCAGCAGCTTGACTCTGCCCCTGACATTGTTCACGTTCATGAGCAATACTCACCTGTTCTCATCTGCCTACGTAAAGGCAATAAATTGCAAGAAAACCTTTAAAACTGTCTTATGTTCCATGAATTCCTTGTGAGTGTTCAGTTTGAAGCCAGCAGCAGAAGTCAGCAACTTAAAATCAACAGTACGTACCTTACCAAATAAGGATTGATTTAAAATCATTCACAAATCATGGTTCCTTCACAGCGGCACCACGCGGCTACACGCGGCTATGCGCGGTGGTAGCTCTTTTGTTTACAAACATGCTAACTTATGGATTTTGTGACATGATAATTAATAGACATGGCACTTGATGGAGACTTTGTGTTAATTACATGTTTGCACTTCGGCTGGAATACCGAATAAACTGGTTCTGTTCATTAGGTTTTGAAGACTAATTTTGGGGAATAGTTGGGAGAAGATTCTTGAGAAGGATTTTGAACATAAATCTTTCTCAGTAGGTATCTCATTAGGGGGCATACTACATGATGTTTCAAGTTATTCTCTTTTATGCCATGAAAAATAATAACAGTTCGTCTCATAGATTCTTTTGGGCAGCCCTTTGAATGGTCCAGTATCTGGTCTTCACATCCATTTACTTTGTTTGATTTGTTTATCGATCAATATTCTCCAAATTATTTTAAATTATTTGTGGTCGCGTAAACTTGGAAAAGAGAAGTTTTCCAAATTTTGAAAGTTTATAATGACACTAAAAACGCGAGATTGACTCGTAAAAACAGTTTTTGTTATTTTACTTATATTTTAACAAAGTCGCATGGATATTTATAATACAGTGGAGTTCATTTTAATATGGATAAAAAAGTTATGTATTTCCGACCTTATTTCTTGAATGTGGACTGTTTTGTGGAATTGATGAACTAAGCTCCCAGTAATGCCAGTTCATTTGTCAATGCCGTGACGTCATAGTTTTGCGACTCACGGCCGCCATTATGTACCGCCGGCGACAGGTAACAAATTTTAAGAATTCACTCTTTGTTTTGTTTTTATTTCACTAGATCGCTACGGCTTTGTTTTTATTGAAACTTTTTTTGTGATTTTAATAATATACAGAAATTATAGTTTCCTATCTTAATGCTTATAATTTCAAACTAGTAATGAATACTTTTTTCTGAAGTGTTTGTAAATGTATAGTTTTTATTGCCTGGAAAAAAATATCCATCTGATGCAGACATACATCGGGACCTTATTGCCGCCTTGAGAGACGATTTCAATGTCTCAAATGTATTTTGATAGCCCTCTGGAACTGGAAAACATGACTGCTTCGTGGCTGAAATAGGCCACGCCACGATGGCTTTACCCGTGTGGTTCACAGTACGTGAGCCGGTCTGCCTATTTTTGTTTATAAAAAAATGGTGTGCGTGCAACTTGGTGCACGTGAAAGAAGTGAAACTGCAACGTAGGTACCTCGAGAAATAATATTAGCTTAGAAAGAATTTGTTACCGGTATTCGATGATTACCGAACGGGGTTTTACTTAATAATATTTTTAGTGATCATTTAAAATATTATTTTTATTTAAAATACCGCTCTCTGTTAATATCTTGAAACTAAATTGTTGACACCGTTGGCCTTGCAATGGATTAGTTTTGAAATCTAATAGATGTCGCTAAACTAAATAATGACGACTGGTTCGCGAGACGCTCTGTCTATTTTCTCACTCTCGCTCTTTCTAAATTGCATCTTTTCTCTCTAGCCGTAACGGATCTGTCGTAAGCTAAATTTTTCTCTCAACGCACCTAAAGAAGTTTCACTTCAAAAATCATAAATCCTAGAACCTCTATTAATCACATTTGATTTCAAGCTCAAAATTTCCAAAAAACTTGGCTTTTACTTTAGAGCACTGAAACTGCGATTAAACTACAACATATCGGGTTACAAAGTAAAAGTTTCAGGATCGTTCGCGCTTCGGTTTCACGTCACGGTTCGTGTTTGAATCTTCCGTCTGGAAGCATGTGGCGAGACGCCAACATCCCGGGCCGGCTTCACTGTACTTTAGATTAAAAAGCCGTTTCATATAATGACTTATTCTAACCGTGTTGAGGGATGGATGGATAATTCGAAGGAAACCAAGCTGTTTTTGAAGTTAAACTTTATGTGATCGTTCGCCGCTCGGCTGCTGGAGACTTCGTAATAGTTTAAAAAAATATGACGTTTCTTAAAATAGTTTATACGACATTTTTTTATTATCCTCCATAGTAGGTGAGCGTACGGCCTAACTTGTGTTAAGGAGCTACCTTGGATAACAGTCATTCAATATTAGCAGCACAGCCAGGCCACTAGTTACTGAGAAGGATTATTAGAGAATACTTAGGTCACGTATGACGAGCGAGCGCTATGACATGTCCTTCTTCAAACGAGGCTTGTGGAGAGTATTAAACGGTAGGCAGCGGCTTGGCTCTGCCCCTGGCATTGCTGACATCCATGAGCGACGGTAACCACTCACCATCAGGTGGGCCGTATGCTCGTCTGCCTATACGGCAATAAAAAAAAACGTATGGTATTGATAAAGATTCGTTCCTGGTAAAGAAAATGTCATCGTTCACGTCGAAAGACGTGCAAGCCCATGGATACAACCCATTAAGTTCCTCACCGGATTTCAGTGGGTCGCGGTTGCGATCCGGTGGTAAATTCAGCGAAGCACTTCACTTCCTAGAGCTAGTGTTACTAAACTCATTCAAGGCCACCGGCGATTAGGTAAAGGCGAAGAAAATTGTAGCTGATATTTCAAAATTTTATGTCATGACATAGTCTGCGTCAACTACTCAATTTGGTGAATAGGATAATTCAGATCTTGATAGACTTTGACCTCTTTTCTCAAGGTTTCTCTATTCACCTTATAGACGTCTAAAGACTCCGATAACGCGATGCAGCTCGAAGGTTTATTCATCCATCCAGTGCTATAAAAAAGGCCATTTCCATTTGATCGTTACTAACAAAATGCATTGCTATGCACATAACTGCTATAAAACGCAAGTATTGCAGTCGAGGACACAATCAATTCTTAACAGAAGTCCTAGTTTTACAGAATTAATTTTAGAAATCTGTATATTTTTCATGTTTCATTAATTTTCATGCTATCGGTGTAGGTTACGGAAAACACGCATATCATGTAAATTATAAACGTCAATAACAAAATAACAAAACATAAATATGTAAAATAACATAACTTTAATAACAGAAATTCAGAAACATTCTGGCTCTCCAGCATACATATTTGTCCATGTTGTATACAATATGTAGTAAGCTTCGACGTATGTTAAACATTACAGCCAGGGCATGTTTTCAACACATACTGGGAGACGGTCCGTTTTTTTTTTGTTTAATTAATTTCTTCACAGATGAACATAGTGTAATAAACAGTCATGTTTAAATTAGATTAATGTGAAGCTGTTGTATAGCTTTTATCGCGTGCTTTGAGCGCAGCGACCGAATCAAGAAATTCCGTAACGAAAATAAAACCTAACACTGGGGGTGTTAGGTTTTATTTTCGTTACGCTCCACCTACGCTCGTGCATGTAGCTCGCGTCCAACATATTCACACATTGCGATTGTGTAGTGTTTGTGAATGAGCGCGCGGCGTGACGTCGCACTGCATGCGAATCATGAAGAGTCTGCCCATCTCTCTCTCGCGCGCTCTAGTTTATGAGTGTGAAGGAGGCAGTTAATGTTTTGCTTTTGTGAATGTTTATAAATACAGCGTGGTCTTATTTTTTATTGTTTTAATATTAAATTATCATTGTCTAATTATAATTGCATAAGTTGATAAAAATGCTATGCAATAGCTTTACCGCGGCAGTCTCCGAGTGCCACATGGTTTTTTATTTTAAATGACATCTCTGTTGAATTTTGTTTTTGTGGCAGCCAAGAAACGAATACCGGAGACATTCCCGGAGGAATGTTTGATTTTTATGTCATATGTAGCAGAAGCCTTTTACGGCGTCCTACCACCTGCACACGGAGATATTATAGTTTCTCAAAAATCCTTTAGACTCCCAAATGTAAAATGTTATGGTCCTCGTTTGATAGTGTTCTTGGATCGCTTGTTTGGTTCCAAAGCGCAAATATTAGAGCATCAGCGTCAGCGATCTACGTTCATTTTAAGATATTTTTTGTTGCATAAATTTATTGCGTTAGCATTATTATTTGCGATGCTAACATTTGTGACGTACAAAAAGATAAGATAAAATTAGTTGAAAATTACTCTTTACATACTATTGAAAGGCCACATTCTAATTCTACATTCATAGTTCTACAATTTCATAACTCGATCCATCTGTAGAAGATTATAATAGAACTTAACCTAAATGTACCAAAAACTTAATGTTATATTTAATTGATTATTATTTAGGTGTTAGTTACATTTTTCATACCGAATCATCGATCTCAACAAACACGCATATTTTTCTTCTTTTAATTTTTTCATGTAAAGATTCCAATTTTCAGCAGTTTGTATAACAAATTTTGTGTCATCCTACAGAAATTATTTGAATTAAAGTATTTCAATCAGTATAAATAATTATGAATATTACAGACACTTTTACAGTCATATTTACCAGATACTTATTTCTTAGGAGATTACGACAATCTATTGACCAATGGTAGGTTGTGTTTTTTGTTTGTAAGTGATTATTAGTCTCTAAAGAAGTCCTGTAGGACGCTAAAACATTTGCTGGAACCAGACTTGTATCAGAATAAAACAGTCATCACGGTTTACGTGGGTAATGAAAAGAAAATAAAGTTTATCAATAGCTTAAGTTAAAGCTTTTTCCTGGGCGGCGGATGGGTAAAGTATACATTTTAGGCGACAGTATAAAAGCTCAAAGCTCTTCAGGCATACAGCTCTCGAGTTGCAAACTACACGTAGGCGTCTCGAGACGTTGGCTTAGTCTAGTTTTATTTCAGAAACTTAGTTTTTTTCATATTAATTTTTATTTACGTTTAGCGAATTATTTATTTCTCTGTTATTCACAGGAATACAGGAACAGTGGTTTCTTTTGTATGAAAGCGAGGGTATTAGAGTTTTTATTTTTTTTTGGATTTTTAGACGAAAAAGCGCACAATTCACTTGATAGTGAGTGGTAACCGTCTCTCATGGACGTCAGTAATGTCAGGAACATTATCAAGCGCAATTGTCGCTTGCTATGTCAATGCCGGTCCCAATTTAGCTCGGCCAATTAAACGGGTCAATTTAACCCTGCTAATCACGGTCCCAAGCCTGGACGAGACAAGAGGAGGATTCAGTTGGAGATCGACCTTTCCACCGTGAAACAGAACAACGTGAAGAATTTTCTATCTGCAACAAGCCAATAGACTAGATCTGTGTTCAAAATTTTTTTAATTGTTTTGTTTGTTGCTTTGATGGATAACGAGCCTACTTGGCGTTAAGTGGTTACTGGAGCCCATAGACATCTACAACGTAAATGCCACCACCCACCTTGAGATACGAGTTCTAAGGTTTCAGTATAGTTACAACGGCTGCTTCATCCTTCAAATCGGAACATTACTGCTTCACGGCTGAAATAGGCAGGGCGGTGGTACTTACCCGTGCGGACTCACAAGAGGTCTTGCCACCAGTAAGAATAAGATAATATTGTAAGCGCTGCTATTTAATATACAATTCAAATTTTTATTTCGCATTATACGCCACGGCTACGAGTTGATCGCCTCAGTATATCACGCAAAAGGTATTTCAACATATTGGGGTTCAGGATAAATAAAAAATCTATCGAAGTACAAATTAAAACTGTACTAAAACTTAGAACACTTTAAAATTCTCAATTCGCTTCTTCCGTTTCGCTTCAGGTGATCCGTTCGCTGTTTCGCTTCGAGTAGTTCCGATTACTGACTGCTTTCGTGCCATCTCTGCAACGCTTTTATAGTCGATACGACATCCCTAGATTAATCGAGAACATTCTGGGCAAGTCGAGTAGCTTCGATGTGTGTGTCTGCTATCTGATAATAGATGGCGTTGTTCTTCTCGATTTTGCCAGTACCTTCGATATTCGTTTCTGCTATTCGGCGATAGATGGCGCTACTCTTGCTGGCGTAGCAATACGTTTCCGATCCGGTAATAGATTCAGCAGAGCACTGCCCTTGCTAGAGCTAGTGCTATCCAATTCTCTGAGGTTGAGCAGGTGAGCTAACCTACAGTTGGAATAGCCCCTTAGGCTATTAACGATTAGGTAAGGGAAAAAAACTAAATAGGTGGTTATAGTTGATCATTTCACATTTCTTTGGGCTACACACACTTAAGCATCCACCGAAAAAGAATCTTTGTATTTTTCCAACGTATTCACGTTTTAGTAAATACGTTACGGTAACTTATACAGGGAATTTACAAGTAAATTGAAACATTACGAACGTTGTAACGGTAATGCGAACCGACTCGTACATGTAGCGGGCTACTTTGCATTTAGATTTTACGTTTGGTGGATTGATTACTACTGGTGTAGTCCAAAGAACTACAGTATTTTCCTCGGCCTATAGAGAAATATAGACGGTAGTTAGCATAACATTAGAATATCGACGATTACCATGTTAGCCGACCGTAAACCACGAAAACTTTTTTTTTACGATTGAAGTATTACTGTTGGCCCGGAGGCATTTCCAGTTTCACCAGGACAGGTGGGCGAGCAAAGGCTCAGCCAGTACGGGTGGTATTTGCTAACAGCTGCCCGAGCGCCACCGAAGGAGACCTAACAACTCAAGAGCAGCTGCTTCGCGAATGAATCTAGTATGTACTGAATCGGAATCGCGACCCGCTGAGAAGATCCGGCGAGAAACTCAGCGGGCTGATGCATGGCTTAGGTTGCACGTCGAACTCTTTGCCGAGTTCGACGAGTACGGTTACCGGGGTCCCTAAGCCTGCTCCTAGTGATAGAGATGAAGGTATCTAAGGCAAGAATTATTGGGTCTGATGGATCCGTAAGGACGTCCCTAGGGCGACGATGGTGACTTGCTCTTGCGAGATCAGGATCAGATAAGGCGATTATCATGACAGATAGCCTTATCGAAGTAACGTTCTGACACTGACTTCATGTGTTTACGGATCGATTCGAGGCCCAAGTCCTCGTGTAGGTTGACATTCATCACGAACCACGGAGCCCCGACGGCTAACCTGCAAAAGCGGGATTATAGGGATTGAAGGGCGTCTATGTGTGTGCGAGCCGTGTGAGCGAACACCACACTCGCGTAAGTCGTGACCATGAAAACTGTAAACTATTCGAAACTCTATTTTTTTTTATTTATTAAGTTGGCAGTTAACGGTCTAACTAATGGGCTAACAGACCAACTGGTCTTAATTGGTCACTTGAGCCCATAGACATCATCAACGTAAATGCCACCACCCATCTTGAAACATGAGCTCTAAAGTCTGGGTTTTTTAGTACGATGTATTCAAACCGAAATGCTTTATTGCTTCAGGGTAGAAATAGGCAGGTTCTACCACCAGTTATTACGAAAATTATAATTTTTGAGAGTTTGATTTTTATTACGCGAAGCTATTCCTTCACCCTAGAAGTCAATCGTGAACATTTGGTAAGTACGTATTTTATCAGAACAATTAGTAACAGCCTGCGGGATTCGAACTCCGGCACAGTCGCATCGCCAGATACTAATGCATCGAGCGTCTTATATATATTCGTCTTATATCTTATAGCGTCTTATATCTTATATATTTTTGATACAGTTATCAGAAATGCTACTACCGTCTCATTGAGATATTGTATACGAAAGAAATCTTGAAAGCTATTGAATAAGCTTGAAAGCTCGGAAACTTGCAAAAATAAGTACATAAAGTCGTTTACAGCTAAGTAAATTTGCTAACCATCGAGTTAATGATTGTGGTAAAACATTACATTGTCTGAGACGAGTTCGGTGCTCTGGAGTGAACGATGGAGTTTTTGTGGCACACTGCTCATCTGATTGACAAACCAATTAGCTTAAATAAGTTTATTTATTTATTGCTCTAATAGGCAGACGAATCCATAAGGAAGTTCGTTCCAAAATGATTTTATTGTAAAAAAAGCGTGGGTTGCTTTTCAGGATATTATCAAAATAACCCTTCTACTCATATCTGTTCATAAAATATTTGTAGCTACTGATACCATGCACCCCACGCTCATTTTTTCTTACACTATTTTTAATTCAAATTTATTAAAATTTATTTTCTATTTTTTAGTTGGATTTTATATAAGCGTATTTTGTTAGTTTTCTTAAACTATTATTTATTTTTCATTTTTTAGTTGAATTTCAATTTTTAAATTTTTTTTTAAATACTGAATTGTCATCGGTCTTTAATAAGTATACTAAATTTCGTGTTAATCCGACGTTTTGAAGGGGTCAAAATCATGTTCAAAGATTCCGTTACATACTAACATACATACGTCTGAAGATAAAAGCGTATTAAAATAACATTTTTTTTCAATTTTTGTCTGTCTGGCTGTTTGTTCCGGCTAATCTTTGGAACGGTTGAACCGATTTTGACGGGACTTTAACTGATAGGTATCTGATGATATAAGGAGTAATTTGGGCTACTTTTTTTAGACTAGCTTTCCCACTCATGGTACGACAATAACCGCGGGTAGCGTCGAGGGACTCAGCTAGTCATACATTAAAGTTCCAACATTGTCGTCCGAGCGGAATATCAATGTGTCACGAGCTGGGAAACACGAAATTGTACGAGTCAGTGTCGGAACACTTCATAAAACTTGTATCTTAATACTGAGATGCAGATAAAATTCAGTTGAATAGCTGATAAAGATACTGTGCTTTAATTTATGTAAATAAATTGGACTTACTTTAACGTAAGCTTTTTTTTCGCATTTGCGTTGTGTTAGGCTAAGATCCCGATATGAAACGAACTTCATCGAGATGTTTATTTAATAAAACGTATTTTATATTAAATTTAATATACCAATAAATATATTGTATATGGGTTGCCTATCAAATTTCATTCTAGGATATGATTAATTAATAATTTTAAAATAACTTTTTATCTAATAATCAATTTTTTTATTTATTGCTTAGATGGGTGGACGAGCTCACGGCCCACCTGATGTTAAGTAGTTACTGGAGCCCATAGACATCCACAACGTAAATGCGCCACCCATCTTGAGATATAATTTCTAAGGTCTCAAGTATAGTTACAACGGCTGCCCCACCCTTTAAACCGAAACGCATTACTGCTTCACGGTAGAAATAGGCAGGGTGGTGGTACCCACCCGCGCGGACTCACAAGAGGTCCTACCACCAGTAATTACGCAAATTATAATTTTGTGGGTTTCATTTTTATTACACGATGTTATTCCTTCACCGTGGAAATCAATCCTGAACATTTGTTGAGTACGTATTTCATTAAAAAAATTGGTACCAATTTTTCAAATAATAAATTGGTCAAATAATAATTTGTCTAATAATCAAACAATCAATTAAATCAAATAATCAAATCAAAAATTTAAAAGGGAACGGAAGTTAGTATTCAATAAAGGAGACAAAACAAAGTATAATTAAGTGGATTAAAATCAAAACTACGCGCCAGCTAGACTTCAACTGTGATGTAGTGAGAATCGTTTCTTTTAATATTGTGTAGATTGATCTTAAGGAACCAGGGTTGAGTTTTGCCGAAGGAATTATTTATATGTATGAAACACATAAAATCTTACCTAAATACACTTGGGCCGATGTTTCGATGCCTTTTGAAACATAACTATGTTATTCCTTGAAAGCCCTATTGAAGCCTCACCGAAGCTGGTCAAATTCTACGTAATACTCTACTAACTAATTTGAAAGTTTTTGTAGATATTAGAAGCTCCATTATACAGCTTTTATAATATTATTCAATAGAGAAAGATACGATTTTGACGAGCCACTGTGTAGGTAGAGTTGTTTTTAATACGCTTTTATTAGCTTCAGACGTATGTGTGTTTGTAACGGAATCTTTGAACATGATTTTGATCCCCTTCAAAACGTCAGATTAACTCGAAATTTGGTACACTTATCAAGGACCGATGACAATTCAATATTAAAAATAATAATAAAAAAATTGAAATTCAACTAAAAAATTGAAAATAAATAATAGTTTAGGAAAACTAACAAAATATGCTTTTATAGAAAATCCAACTAAAAACAATTTTTAATAAATTTGAATTAAAAATAGTGTAAGAAAAAATGATTTTATTGTAAAAAAAAGCGTGGAACCTACCACCAGTAAACAAGAGGTCCTGCCACTAGTAAACAATCATCAATCTACATTATACATTCCTGATCAATAAAAAATCCATTAATTCTAGTTACAAAATTCGCATATAAAAATATTAATTTTCAATTTATTGTACTGTATTAAAATTTCGTGCAAATAAAACTCCAACGAAGAAAATGTTCAACAAAAAAAAATAAGCTTCGCATTTTGAACTAAGAAAGCTGTATCTTATATTAAAATGCTGAAGCGGCCTCCGAGGAGCGTTATAAATATTTTTAATGGCCATATTTAATTAAGTTTTACCGGCAGAGAAACGAGATAGTAATATCTAATGAGGATAAGGTCCAAAAAACGTTACGAATTTATGGCCACAGCTATTATTACAATTAATATCGTTTTACTTAATTAAACCTTTAATGAAAAGTAAGAGATTCCGATAAGGGGTCTTTTGAATATATTTTTTTTTATAAAATATGGGCACTAGGCTAATCTGCTTAGGCCAAACATATCTTCTTTTTTTTGCCCTGCCTATGCTGATAGCCTTGAGAGGCTATTTCAGCTGCGCTCTAAGATGTAGGTGAGCTCACGGGGCTCAAACCGGAGTGTTGCTAACACCGGCCCTAGCAAGGGCTTCGCAGAATTTACCACCGGATCGGAAACGCGACCCACTGAGAATATCCCGCGAGAAACTCAGTGGGCTGTGTCTGTAGGTTAATATCTTCTATTGGTTTACTATTACACAGAAAAGGATTTTTTTGCAAATAGGCGTACTGCCCTCCTGATGATGGATGGTTTCCGGTCTCCATACCACTACTTTCCCCTAAAGATCTTTTCAAACCTTACTTAAAAAAGGATAAGCTATGGAATCTCAGGATAACGGAAGCTCAAAAATTACAGTGGCATCATGTTGTTTCAAATTTTATTAATTTTACCGTAAAAACTGAGACTTCGAACTCATGTTTCAAGATGAGTGGTGCCATTTACGATGCTGACGACTATGGGCTACGATGAACGGTTAACACCAAGTGAGCCGTGAGCTCATTCACCATCTTAGCAATAAACAAAAAATGGTGGTAGTTGGATGGGCTTATGTATTGCGAGCTGTACTTGTCAGTATTCAGTGAATTTTACACAAAATGTTGCGCTTAGTTCTAAACATGATTCGAATGTAACTTTGGTATGTAACTTTACTGGTGGTAGGACCTCTTGTGAGTTCGCACCGGTAGGTACCACCACCCTGTGTATTTCTGCCGTGAAGCAGTAATGCGTTTCGGTTTGAAGAGCAGGGCAGTCGTTGTAACTATACTTGAGACCTTCGAACTTATATCTCAAGGTTGGTGGCGCATTTACGTTGTAGATGTCTATGGGCTCCAGTAACCACTTAACACCAGGAGGGCTGTGAGCTCGTGCACCCATCTAAGAAACATAAAAAAAACTTGAACCAAGTGGTTCAAGGGAATCGTATTTAGGTACGTATGGGTAAATATAAATCATAAAAAAATGAAGATGTTTTTTTGCTATACAAATGGAGGAGTCAATAGCAACAGTTCCCTTCGGTCTCATTACAGCAGCGGGACATGTCGCAATTCCCGCCGCGCCGATAAATACACGGCTTAATGGCGATCGAGTTCGGTCAACGTCGCGGCCATACGGCTTGTACCCGGTTCGAACCGGATTAATTGCTTGTCCGGGCAACGCAATGCAACCGGATGCCCGGTTTTGGTTGCCCAATGGATACGTTCCGGTTTGTTAGGATAAATAGGTTTAGTTCTGTGATTAAGTTCGGTTAACGTGATATCGACGGAGGGTTTTTTCGCGGGCAACTATGAGTCAATTCCACTTTAAGCAGTTAGTAAAAACAGAGCCGATAAAACACGCCGGTAATTCAAATATTGATCTTAATTGTATAGTGATAAAGTTTGTGCCACTGTAAAAATTGTTTACGATATTTTATGATATATTTGTTGATATTTTTGAAACAAATTACTTTGTCGCACACTTACAAGAAATATCAACGTAAGAAAAGTGTGAGTGTACTTAATATTGAACAAAAGCAGAATTAGGAAATACATACCTTCCCGATTGTCTGTATAGCTGATAGTGCTGTAAATGTTATCCATTCGTTTTTTTATATAGCTTAGATAGGTGGGCGAGCTCACAGTCCACCTGTTGTTAAGTGGTTACTGGAACCCGTCTACAACGTTAATGTGCCACCCACATTGAGATATAAGTCATAAGGTCTCAGTATAGTTACAACGACTGCTCCACCCTTCAAACCGAAACACATTACTGCTTCACGGCAGAAATAGGCGGGGTGGTGGTACCTACCCGTGCGGACTCACAAGAGGTCCTACCGCTAGTAATTACGCATATTACAATATCATATAGCACATTCATAATTCGCGTTTCTGCTAAACGCAATCGGACTACAGAAGAAAATATAAATAAATACATTACAAAATTATCAATATCAAAAGACGCTGCCAAATATTTTGAAATTTCTACTGTTAGGACCTGCCAGGCCACAATAGGGTGCGAATGTCCAACCGGCTTCGACAGTTTCTTGGCAAGCCCAGATTTAATTACTGCACGATTTTTCTGAAACGTGCGCGGCTCCAATTCCAAGAGCAATCATACGTCAATAAAATTGGGATACACAAGCTTATTATACAGCTTCATTTTTTTTATTTTATTGCTTAGATGGGTGGACGAGCTCACAGCCCACCTGGTTGTAAGTGGTTACTGGAGTCCATAGACATCCACAACGTAAATGCGCCACCCACCTTGAGTAATAAGTTCTAAGGTCTCAAGTATAGTTACAACGGCTGCCCCACCCTTCAAACCGAAACGCATTACTGCTTCACGACAGAAATAGGCAGGGTGGTGGTACCCACCCGCGCGAACTCACAAGAGGTCCTACCACCAGTAAATTTGAAATTCAATGAGTGCTTCGACGAGCTTACGTGGTGCGAAGTGGTTATCGTAGCCTATAGACATCAACAACTTAATTGCCATCGTTATCTATAAGACATGGTACTGGTGGCACGACCTCTTGTGAGTCCGCACGGGTAGGTACCACCACCCTTCCTATTTCTGCCTTGAAGCAGTAATGCGTTTCGGTTGGAAGGGTGGGGCAGCCGTAGTAACAACTGTACTGACACCTTAGAACTCATATCTTAAGGTGGGTTGCGGCATTTACGAGTAGCCATCTACAGCTGACGACAATAACGGCTTTTTCATTCTATTGATTTATAAGACAGATCAGTGTAGGACTCACTTGAAAGTGCGTAATCATCTTTGCTCGTGGACGATGCTAGAAACATGTTGAACTTACCCCTGAGGATCTCTTAAATTTAGTTTAAAGAAGGACATATCTTAATGCAAGAAGGGAGTTCATCTTAGCACAAAATTCCCCGGTCACCGTCCTCACCGAACCCGTCGCTTGCGACGAAGGGCTCCACGAGTAAATTAACCCATAGACAAAGCCCACTAAGTTTCTCGCTGGATCTTCTCAGTGGGTCGCGTTTCCGATCCGGTGGTAGATTCTGCGAAGCACTTTTCTCGCTAGGGCCAGTATTACCAACATTTCCGGTTTTAGCCCCGTGAGCTCACCTACACGTTAAGGAAAAGCTGAAATAGCCTCTCAAGGCTATCAGCACAGGTAGGAAAAAAAAGTACAACACAGCATGGTAATTAGTGTGAAAAGCAAAGTCTATTTTTTTATTTATGAGCTTGAAATGAGTTATTTAGAAATTTGCGCCTGGAAGCGAAAGAGAGAGAGAGAGAGAATACACTTTATTGCACACCAAAACATAATTTACATTTAAAAAACAATCAAAAAAAGCAGACACATTTGTACAATAGGCGGTCCTATCGCTAAAAGCGATCTCTTCCAGACAACCTTTTAATTTATAGAAATTCTGGAAAATATAAAAGTATAGCAGGTATGTTGCGGTGTACTATAGATAATACATTATTATAAGAAATATATACATACAATAAACAAAATATATACCGTTTACATATAATATGAAACATATACCAGTATTTATATACCAATTATATACCAATATACATACTTACATACAATACATACTAGTATACTTACATACACATAATAAACAGTATGGAAATGATAAATGATAATGATGCAAACAAACAGCACTAAGCAGATAAATAGTGTTCCTTCACCATTCTTTTAAAACAGTTTGTTAATTTGACTGAATGTGATGAACTTAAAAAATATATATTGACATAGCGACACAGCGTCACAACACAAAAAGTCTTTATATTGTGGAATACTTAACGACGGAGGGAAGACCTTTCATCGAGCGAGTGATATTGCTCAGTAGACCGACGGTCCGAATGTTGTTGTTCGGAACTTGTATATATGAAGGTTATCTTGAAAATGGTGTTCATGATCGCTACCACCACAATATTCTTACTCTAACCGGCGTCATCTAGGCGGGCTTCGGACAGCCTGCCGACCGAGGGGGCTGGTGGTCGTGGCGCCGACGACCGCCGATCTGGCGTCCCGAGGAGGAGGGTGATGGGAGAGGTCTGCTCCGCACTAAACGGTTCACTCTCCCCACTTTGCCTTTTCATGATTTCTGTCTCATGCGAGGTTTGCATGTTGGTTGTTTGAGCGACAGGAGGTTTTAGTCGGTTCGACTCCAACATACCCCGCCTGCCATCCCAGTGGAGGGGCGATAGTCCGGCAATTTCCTCCTGATCAAAAAAAAACTATCACCACAATATAAAAAAAACCGGTTCTACCAAAAACGCTACGATTCCACTCACACTTTCATCCCGTATGTTAACATTTTCTGGCACAAGCAAAATAGCTGTCGCCTACCTTTTTTATGCCCCGTAATTTATACAATCCATTGTCTCTATTTGTACACTGTCGGTTAGTTCCACAACTGTTGCAGTCATCAATATAACCGGCAGTTTTATTGGCATAGTTCACGTGTTCCGGCGTTCGTTTCAATTTACGTAGTTTCTAGTTATAAAATTTAACTGTCTTTTTTCACCATTGATTCATTTAATATCCGATATTTATGTTTGTCGAGTGGGAAATCGGAGGAAGCTTTTTGCGGTTCACTGGGCAATTACACAGCATTTTTATGGTTTTCCATTACGTGTTCAATATCATTGGATATTGGATTAATGAACTATTAAAATGGTTTTGTATTAGATTATCAGGACTTAACATCTAAATTAGCACTTTGTTTTTAGAATTTGCGCACAAATATTACTGCGGAATAACGTAGAAAAATAATGGTGTTCGACTAACATTAGAACTGACAAAGTCGATTGAAACTGACAAGGATTCAGTTTATTTGTCGCTTCGATTGGATTTCATTGCGCTGTCATGAAATGAGCGAAACACACAACTGTTATACTAAAATTTCTATCCAAACATATGTTAAGTATTTTATTAGTACAAATGGAGCTCCCATTCTTAGTCCTATTATTTATTTATTTATTTATAACTTCTTATACTAGAAAGTATAAAGACGGACTTAATGCCATAGGCATTCTCTAACAGTCTACCTTAGGGGAGTGCAGAGATGAAGCTTGGTAGGTGTAGTGTGAAGGTGATATTACTTAAACATATGTGTATACATAACATACATAATATTTATAGATGCAAATACTCGTACTAAAATAAATACATATACATAAATATATACATATCATAAATATATACATATAAAACACATATAAACAAATATTATCAATTAGTAGTAGTGAAAATCGTAAATGCTCTAAGAAAAGTTTAACATATTAAATTAGCCTTTTTTCGTAGTATTGAAACTGGTTATATAATATTTACATACATATGTGGAGATAAAATGAATGTTTGTTGCCATTTCACGGCATGGCACGGTAGGCAGCGGCTTAGCTCTGCCTCTGGCATTGCTGAAGTACATGGGCGACGGTAATCACTCACCATCGCGTGGGGTTATGCTCGTCTGCCTACAAGGGTTATAAAATAAATCTTTAGTGCTTTCGGAGGATTTTTTTTAAACACCTTTACCGCCTTTTCCTGCACACCTTTAATAATTTGCTTGAAACATCAGTTTTAAAGGTTTTCTACGTCTAATTACTCTAAAAGGACGTCTACGAATACAAGTTTTAGGAAACGTAACTTAATTACGGCTCGAAAGGAAGCTTGTAATTATAGCGCAGACTACACGGGAACTGTCTCTTAGTAATTAAAAAAACTTAACTAGTGTGTGTTTTGCGAAAATAACTTAGTGCGTTTTACTATTAATATGAATCTGGAATTCGCGTAAAGTGGAGGAACTACTACTTTAAAGGGTGATACATCCTTTTTACACTATACTAGAGAGTTAGACCTCATGTCTCAAGGTAGAGAGACGCAATCATGTTACGAAGTTTGTTGTCCCAGCTACCACTCAGCACAAGGCAGGTCGAGCACTTGGTCATATTGAAGATAATTTTTCGTTATTGAAGATAAGTCGTCGTGGCCTAAAGAATAAGACGTTCGGCGCATTCGTATCTAGCGATTTTTTTTAATTTTTTTTTATTGCCTGGTTGTGTGGACGAGCTCACAGCCCACCTGGTGTTAAGTGGTTACTGGAACCCATAGACATCTACAACGTAAATGCGCCACACACCTTGAGATATAAGTTCTGAGGTCCATGGGTCCATGGGTTCCAGTAACCACTTAAAGCCAGGTGGCTGTGAGCTTGTCCACCCATCGAAGCAATAAGTAAATAAAAACGGCGAAATAAAACTCATCGCCCATCGCTTCCTATGCCAGGTATCAAAATTATTCCCCCATTGAACATAGCGCCACATCGCAGTTAAAAGTTTCGTGCCAAAAGCTGGAAATTGTCTTCTTTCAGGTAGCGAAATACTTTTGGCTTGCTATCAAAGTTTCTCTTAACTTGTTCGGTTAGTAAAGTGACCGAAATGTCTTACATCTAATACTTATGGCTTGTTTTTTGGCATTGAATGTATTCATTTTATTTTCGGTGAATATCAGGGTAGTTAGATATTTACAGCGATAGCTTTGCGTCTGTGGCATATGCTGGTAAAGACAGTTGATTTAATTGTAACGTTACTAACTATATCTTTTATGTAATTATTTGTTTGAAAAATAGCTTTATCTCTGATATCCAGAGATTAATTTTGTCAAATTTAATGCCTGTATATGATGTAAACTTGTCGTAATGGTATAACGCTATTACTAATAAAAACAATTATTATTAAAGGAATATTCGTTTAACAAGCTAACAATAAAATGTATGAAACATTAGTGATCTTCAACCTTTTATGGCAGCATTAGTAGAGTTCATCCATACTACCCGGAGTAGAGTTCATCCATACTACCTGGAGCCTCTGCGGTAATCCACAGTGCGTTTCCAGAGTATTTTTTGCCACGTACCATCCGGCTCTGAAATGAGCTCCCCTCCACGGTGTTTGCCGAGCGCTATGACATGTCCTTCTTCAAACGAGGCTTGTGGAGAGTATTAAGCGGTAGGCAGCGGCTTGGCTCTGCCCCTGGCATTGTTGAAGTCCATGGGCGACGATAACCACTCACCATCAGGTAGGCCGTATGCTCGTCTGCCTACAAAGGCATTAAAAAAAAATTACGTTGCCTTATCTTTTTTTTTCCTGCCTATGCTGATAGCCTTGAGAGGCTATTTCAGCTTCACCCTAACATGTAGGTGAGCTCACGAGGCTCAAATCGGAGTGTTGCTAACACTGGCCCTAGCAAGAGCAGTGCTTCGCTAATCTACCACCGGATCGGAAACGCGACCCACTGATAAGATCCGGCGAGAAACTCAGTGGGCTGTGTCTATGGGTTAAAGTCTTATCTCTGTACTCATTTGGGCCAACAAAATAAATGCACCTAATATTGTTTTAATTTATCCAAAGCTGACTTCGAATAGAAAACACTAATTTCGCAAGTTCATCTCTACCTCAGCTACGTAAAGAGCGCAAGTTATTTCATTCAATAAACATAAACACGTTTTACTAGCCCTGTTATTAGGTTTCTTATTGGCTGTAAAGTTGTTTGTGAACAGACCCAAGGTGCCTGATTTTATGCTACATACTTTGTTTTACGAAGTAATTTTGATATTGCACACAATTTAAATATTATTATAGAGTAACAGCCTTGAATGCGGATAAAAACAAATTAATCGGTGATGAATATAATCGTAATTTGTTTTACAGGATCTTAATAAAGTAATAGTTTGTTCGGATGTAAACAAACATAAGCTGTTATTTATGGATGTGTGACCCGATCGCCACAAATATATTCTTTCGATCGTTGCATTAATCCTAACAAAATTGCTATCCCTTCATTAATTCCTGAGACTAATTGTCAATCTGATGATGAGTATTACAAAAGAGCGCCATCATAGTCAAGTGGTCAATTGTAAGCTGTATTAAAATAAAAAACACAAACACATAACGTCTTTCAAACAATCAAATTACAGATAGAAAGAAGAAGAATGTAACAAAAATACATTGTTATGACGTGGTTCCCAAATAATTCACACCAGGACATCGACATAAATTCTTATTTAGATGGAGAGAGCTGTCATTGTTAGTTTTCACTAGTTTTGATGGCTGCTCATTGACGCTCACTAAAGCACGACAATGCGATTATCGTCATTCCTGTCGAAACTTTTTATATGGAGTGTTAACTTTTTAGCATTGTTGTGATTTGGAACCTAAGAAAATCGAGGAACGACTCTAAAGACAGACAAACATATACATATATAAGATTTAGCATGCGTGAACAGGTTTAATATGATTACGAAACGTTCGATGTCCATACACCATATTTCTCTCATCCATCCATATTTCTTCATCTACCAGTACTCTTAATTTATTTTAGGGACATTTGCATGAAAATATTTAGGTACAAAAACATAGGTACAGACACAGAATATTGTATCTATCGTATGTATAATAACTCGTTCCGACAAGTTGCTGGGTAGTCATAAAAATGCAAATAAATTCATCGTTCATACGACAGGAGAGAGGACCGGCGTCAGAGGCCGCGGCGGACGTGGTATGGCCATTAAAATAGCAGTTTTCGCTGTTATACGTTCCTGGCGGAATTCTCAGGACTTGTTACAGGATTGAAATTGTTCGTCCTAGAAGAACAGTGTCCTTAGTGTGAGTTTTTGAAGTGAAACTTCTTTAGAATCGTTGTGATTGCAAACTGGATGAAACGAAAAAATAAGTCCATAGAGATACAAACACATAAATGTATAGAATTCAGCCGGCGAGAGAATGAGATAGAACACATTAGACGTTCTCAGTGTAGTGTTTTTTTAATACAGCGCCATCTATGAATTTTTTTAATATTAATGTATGTATGAAACCTCTTGTAGTGAATTTTAATTTAGGATTAAATAAATAAATAAATAAATATTTACTAACAATCACGCCACGTTAACTGGTCCCGTGGTAAGTTCGTAAAGAACTTGTGTTACAGGTACCAGATATCGGAAATAAATGTAAGATTTTTTATTATACACATACATATATTTAAGATACATCCATAACCCTGGAAAATACATTTATATGTATCATACACATATCCTCCCTTGGCGGGATTCGAACCCGCGACCCCCTTGTGTAGTGACCATGTCACTTACCACTACACCAGACGGCCGTTATTATACGTGAAGTTAAAATATCAATTCACAGAGCCACCTTATACCATAAAAGATGATTTACTATTAATTATTTACTAATGACAAAATTTTACATATACTTAGACATTTAGGATACTTGTATTTAAATTTTTGAAGGTGTCACTTCTACCACGTGTGAATTGTACAAATGTTTTTTTTTTAACTTCTCGATCGCGTAAAAGTTAACTCAAAACTTGTATGGAGTTGGGAACAGCTGCACTAAGTTTGCCTCTAGGGGAGCTGTGCCAAGTCCACACAAATTCGAGTTAACTTTTACGCGGTCGAGAAGTTAAAAAACTCGGTCTAAACATACAGGTTGCTCTATGCCCTTCAGGGGCACCTCGTTTAGTGAATAGTATTAACTATTATCAAATAACAGCTTCTTTTTTTTTAATTATACCTATAAAGCTATATGGTTGCGTAGGCAAAAAATAATATTTTTTACAGTTGATTCTGGGAAACGGGCAGAATATCAGAGCCAATTGCTGTAAAATTTTCATAAACATTGCGATATAATCGGACGTCTGGAGGCCGAGTTACATATGCTTATTAATTCGAATCCATGATGGGCTTTGAACTTCTCGATACGACGAAATATGTAGTTTTTAGTGTTAACTATTCTCTATAGTCATTACATAGAGTGTTAAATTAGTTAAACAATCAGATATTACAAAAATAATTAGTGATTTAGAGACAATGGGTTTGTGAATGACCACCACATACAACCGCTGTCAACAAGAGAACGAGAGAGACATAGACAACAAGAGAATCATAGACAATAAACTGGAAGGAATGAATTTATTTTTGCTTGCCATAATAAACGAAATTTCATTCAGTGTTACCCACTAAAATCACAGAATAACTTAGGAACGATTATAAAATAAAAATGTAGATATATCGTAACTTTTAAAATTAACTTATTTTCATTACCCAAAAATTTCATTCTATTATATGAATAATCTTACTAAGTTGTCTAATGGCCACACGCTCACATATATACGTGTTTTACGAGGGTACGCAATAAAACTCCTTTTAGGTGACTAGCTTACAATGTTTAGTCATATTTACCAACTACGAACAACGTTTTATGAATTTACAGCATTTAAAAATAATTCCTTACACTTGTCGATTGATGGATGGAATGGAAATTTGTCAAAAGACGAATCGTGTAAGCGTGTTGTGAACTTGAGTTATTATCCAAGCTCAAGTACATCCTGAGATAAAATTACAGTTAAATTATTAATTAAATCATCAAATTCAATTAAATCAAAAAAACATAGTTCCAAAAACTCATTTTTCTTTGTAAATGTTAAATTAAAAGATTGTTTTTCGCATCAACGTCTAATGAAGCGACGTAATCCTAAACCCACTGTGCACTAACAAGAGCTTTTAAAGCTCTCATTAAGCCTAATAATGTCGTAAGAAATTGTAATTAGTTATCTCATGATATTAAGGCTTTTATTTAGCTAACCTGATCTATTATTTGTTGTAGTTGCTGACCACTTACCTATTTCTGCCGCGACTCGCCTCACGGCTTAAAGCGTACCAGTTTTTCAAACTTTTTTTTTTTTTTCCTACCTATGCTGATAGCCTTGAGAGGCTATTTCAGCTTCGCCCTAACGTTTGTAGGTGAGCTCACGGGGCTCAACCGGAGAGTTGCTAACACTGACCCTAGCAAGAGCAGTGCTTCGCAGAATCTACCACCGGATCGGAAACGCGACCCACTGAGAAGATCCGGCGAGAAACTCAGTGGGCTGTGTCTATGGGTTAGTTCGCTCGTCGAGCCCTTCGTTGCAAGCGACGGGTTCGACGAGGACGGTGACCGGCTTTTCAAACAATTAATATTTCAAGCTTGCGTCTCTAGGTAGGTGAAGCATTTGTATTGTGACTGATGTCTGTGTCCTTAGTGACATGAGTTCAATCAGGAAAATAAAATTCTATTATCCCTGATAATTTAGGTTACTTTCAGTCCATAGTTAATGTATGTATTAAGATACTAATACAAATTATGTTAATTTATAATACTATTTGAGGCTCAATATTATTTACAATGATTTTTTACTAAATTCTAAATTTTCAATCATGTATATCTCATGATCTATGCAATTTAAAATGCTACCTTTTTGTAATTTGCCTGCCGTTTAATTGGATTAGAATTACTCTATCCTTCAAGCTGCACGCAAGGTTATTTCGCTTCGAAGATAGCTTGCAAATAAATACATGAGTTTGTGTCCAGTATTCTTGTTTATACGACAATGTGATGTAAACAACGATATGTACCTATGTGCGTAAATTCTCATTTGAAGGCCCGATGCCGTTACTGTAGTCCAGGAGCTGGATTCAGAGTCAATATTTGGGATAGGGGACTTTTTTTTTTGACTGGAAGGTAATCTGATCTTCTACGACATTGTAGTTGAACTAGCCTACCTCAATAGCATCAAAACAACGTATCTTTGGACACAGTGACGCATTTAACTCGAAGCCTAATTTCATTCGACACTTTGTCCCTACAGAATTCCGGATAGAATTTCGTTGGCGCCACAACCACTAGACCTTTCTTTTCGGTGGTCAGACTATCCGAAGTGCGCTTAGGTGATGAGCAAATATCTCGCTGGTTCAGGATTAAGTATGGGGTACCACCATGTCAAAGCCACACTGCGTTTTTTTTTTACTATCCATTCTATATACTACCTATTGTAGTAACCCTGAGTTATACTAGATTCACCGGACGAGTAGGTGAGCTCACGGGGATCTAGCCTGTGGACGTGCTAACACTAGCTCTAGCAAGAGCAGTGCTTCGCAGAATCTACTACCGGATCGGAAACGCGAGCCACTCAGAAGATCCGGCGAGAAACTCAGTGGGCTGTGTCTGTGGGTTAATTTATTCGCCGAACCCTTCGTCGCAAGCGACGGGTTCGACGAGAACGGTGACTGGTGCTTAAAGTACCTAAAAGCAACATTAGTGGATCGACATTGCAATTAAATTTTGATTGTTTTAAGTAAGTAAGTAAGTAGTAAGTAGGCATAAAATATATAATATTTTGGTTTTTTTTTTGGGAATATTTTTTGATTTTTTTTCTTGGATTGTAAAACAAGCTTTTAGTCTATCTTTTTCGAGAAAGGCAGTAGGGTTCAGAAGACCACGTAGAAGGAACTTTATTACCAAAACAAATGGTAACAAATGGTAAAGATGAGTTAGATATTAGATTAGATACGATGATTGAATGATATCTTCTATTTCTATATTGATAATAAAACTTTATTTCATATGGTGCTTTTTATATTATGTAAATGTAATTTGTATTAAATGTTTAATAAATTTTTATTATGAGGAGTTATCGTTGCGTCGTATTTTTATCATTTAAGTTTAAAAAGAAAACACGAATGATTAGTTTAATTTGAATAAATAACAGAGTTTTAATAAAAATAAATATACGAACATATGCTGTTATTATCTTCATCCTCGCCTCCCCGACTAGTGCGGAACGAACGCTGGAGCACTATTTCATAATTCCACCATTGAACTCTAAAATATTTCCGAAGCTCACGTGAATTACTGGGCGTTTTGTAAGTGCCCCACGTCACCGTAACCGTTATTTATTGAAAAACTCCGTGGCCGTATTGCTGAAACAAGGAATCGCAATATATTTCACAAACTATGTGATAGGAATGATATTGGAATTCTTTTGCAGTTTTCAGTCATTTTCGAACAGGTTTGAGTGAGAAAACTGTAATGCCAAAGCAGTTCGCCTATTGCAATCGGTCTGCTACCGTTAACGGCCACTGTGAATATCATGTCTTAGATGCTTGGCTACACAGCTTTTTTTCCCTACCTAAGCTGATGGTCTTGAGAGAACATTTCAGCATAACCTTAACTAGTAGGTGAGCTCACGGGGCTCAAACCTGACGATGTTGCTAAAACGAACCCTACGAACCACGCAAGAGCCGTGCTTCACAAAATCTACCACCGGATCGGAAACGCGACCCACTGAGAAGATCTGGCGAGACACCCAGTGGGCTGGGGTAAAAAAAAGTAAAAACCAGTTAAGTAGATGGAGCTAATAAATATCAAGAAATGAATGTCGTTTAATGTCTCTTATTCAAAAAAACATGTGTGCATTTCACACGCGGTAGAAGTAAAACCTTCAAAAATTTTGGGTTAAAGATAATGGAAGGAATGTAAAATTTCGGGAAGAGCATAATTAGTAATGATATGAACTTATATCTCAAGGTAGGTGGCGCATTTACGTTGTCGATGTCTATGGGCTCCAGTAACCACTTAACACCAGGTGGGCTGTGAGCTCGTCCACTCATCTAAGCAATAAAAAAAAAAAAAAAAAAAATATTACATAGATTTATTCAGATTGTATTAAGTACGAAGCAGAACACAAAGAGAACGACGAACATAAGAAACACTGTTTAATGCTTCCTATCTAATTTTCTCACACGTTAAATCTTATGAATTTATGTGTCTATCTGTTTTTACTGTCGCTTTTTCGTTTCATCGACTTTCAAATCACAGCAATGATATAGAAGATTTCACTTAAAAATATGCCCCAAGCAATTACGGTGCAATCACATATCACGTATGTTTCCTAAAATAAAAGCTTAGCTGTTAATTTAAAACTAGTTGTTGAACGTAGCGTTAAAATTCACAGCACTCGACCCAAGTTTTTGTCATCAAATACAGTTCGGCAATGTTTGGGTTGTGCTCGTACTTGTATATAACTGTAGTTTCGTCGCGCCTTGCATTTCGTAGACGCCCGCGACATTCCTGCTTAGTTAAATGGAACTTTCCTAATTTGACTTGTCGAGTAATCGAATCACGTCAGCGCTCTTAGTTGTTAATGTTCGTGAAATGTTTGCTGGCTCCTGCACTCTTAAGGGTTTTTTTTGAGAATTACTTTTATTCCTGAAAGGCATCGAGGAGCCGTCAGACGTGATGGTCAGGAGATCGCAGCCCAAGAATATTCAACTAGTCACTTAGTCCTGCAGTTTTTTTTAGAGTATGTCGATCGTGTGACAATATTCCCTACTATGAAGCTTGCTACTCTCAGCGATTTGCGGTAAGCAGTAAACTTAATTGCGCACCTGGCATTGCTGACGTCCATGAGAGACGGTAACCAATTACCATCAGGTGGGCCGTATGCTCATATGCCCACAAAGGACATTAAAACGGGTCGTAGGAAATTTTGTGAGTTTACGAGTGGTAGGACCTCTTGTGAGTTTACGGGTGTTAGGACCTCTTGTGAGTCCGCACGGGTAGGTACCACCACTCTACCTATTTCTGCCGTGAAGCAGTAATGCGTTTCGGTTTGAAGGGTAGCACATTCGTTACATGACAAAACTTAGATTTTGAACGAGTTTTTCAAAGTCGATGACTGTCCGCGCCAGTACTTCACGTACAAGCGGGGACTACGAGGTCTGCGTGGGGGTCCAACCAATACCACGGCATCGACGACTCGAGCGGTGAGGGCCGAACACACACAGCGACACAGAACACAACTGGAACGATACAGAATCGCACGCGCGACTCGCGGCTAATGTTTTAATTATACTTTATATACAGTCCACCTTACAATAAAACCTCAAGAACAATAAAACTTACTTTTACTGAGCTATCGAACATAATGGTCCTTCGAGCCGGTTTCTGAATACTGGAATTGATTACGCCAGGCCGGTGATCATTCTCAATCGAAAGGAGCGTGGTGGTAAACTGATAAAATCATAATATATTTGTGTTTTTATTTGCTTTGCAGTGAAAGCGTTGCATTTGGATATCGTCTCGGATCTTACCAAGGAGGGCTTCCTTAGCGCACTCGATCGCTTCATTGCCCGTCGAGGGAAACCGCAGAATATTCACTGCGACAATGGAACGTCGTTCGTTGGGGCCTCCAACTATTTAATTCATAATTGTGTTAATGACATCAACAGTCTAGGTTTAAGGTTTAAATTTATTCCCGTTTACTCACCTAATTTTGGTGGACTGTGGGAAGCTGCCGTTAAGTCTGTTAAATTTCATTTGGTAAGAATATTGCGTCAATCACACATAACTTAGGAAGAGATGACAACTTGGCTGGCACAGATTGAGTCTATTTTAAATTCTAGATCCCTTACACCGATGTCATCAGATCCATCTGACTTAACCTTCCTTACGCCCGCCCATTTCCTTATTGCTCGGCCACTCACTTCGGTACCATATCCTGACATCACGGAAGCCAACATCACTCGTCTTCAACGTTTCCAACGAGTTGAAAGCCTAAAGAAACATTTTTGAAGGCGATACTCTAACGAATATGTTTCTCTCTTACAACAGAGATACAAATGGAAAAAATCTTCAGGTCAAGTGCGTATCGGTGCTATGGTCATTGTCAAGGACAAGACATTGTCGCCAATGATGTGGCTTTTGGGACGAATAGTTCGTCTCGTACATGGTAACGACGGCATCGCGAGGGTTGCTGACATTGCAACAACGAAAGGCATACTACGCCGGGCATACAACAACATATGCCCGCTTCCTATGGACTCCTCGGTGATCCATATTGAAGAAGACGACTCTTCAACGCCGGGGAGGATGTCCGCGCCAGTACTTCACGTACAAGCAGGGACTACGAGGTCTGCGGGGGGGTCCAACCACCACCACGGCATCGACGACTCGAGAGGTGAGTGCCAAACACACACAGCGACACAGAACACAACGGGAACGATATAGAATCGCACGCGCGACTCGCGGCTAATATTTTAATTATACTTTATATACAGTCCACCTTACAATAAAACCTCAAGAACAATAAAACTTACTTTTACTGAGCTATCGAACAATGACTGCATTTTCGTTGTAATGTCCACGGTCCGTTGTAACTATACTGAGATCTTGGAACTCATATCTCAAGGTGGATGGCGGCATTTACGTTATATATGTCTATGGGCTCCGGTAACCACTTAACATAAGGTGGGCTGCAAGCTCGTCAACAAGTCAATGCAATAAACAAAAAAATATTGAGATATGAATTAGACTTTAGAATTAGACTAAGTTTTCCTAAAAAAAATCTCATCAACGTTTCTTTTCATCTCGACTAAAACGTAAACAAAATATCAACAAAATGAACTGAACATCATTTGAATATCTAAATTGGCGATCCTTCGGCGTTTCTCAAGTTTCCTCATTATCTCGTCTTTCACCTGCCTTTTTTCTACCGTGATACCGGTTAGAAAAAAAAGCTGGAATTAATGGAATTTTTTTTTGATGGCTACACGTCGTATTGTTGTAGACACAAGTCACTATTCCAATAAAGACAGATCTCGTGTTAATTAGCTGTGATGTGTATTGAATAAATGAATACACGGTAGTTTTCTGCAGCTAAAACATGCTCAATGTTAAGCAAACCGTACACCATTATAATAAAAAAAAATCTCTAATATTGTTTTGATCGAAAAATTAAATATAATAGAGAAGGTCTGTATTAAGCAACGCTTCTTTACTTTTTCTTTTAATGTATGAGAATAATCATTATTTAACTAACTGTTATGTTCATCGTAGCATCAGCCAAAACGCTTCCGATATATAGGCGTGTCCCATAAATTTTCAGAGGAACTGGCTGTGAGCATTCTGCGTTCAACATGTTCTCACAACTATAATACATTGTCATAATCTGTTTATTTTGTCGAATAGTAGTTTAAATTAAGATTTATAAATATAATAAACTGATGAAATTAAGTGATGCCATGAACGTAAAAACAGTAGACAAAAGAGGCTGTTAGAATTTCGGAATTTTTGTCCTTTAGTACAAGGTACCCCTAAACCAAGCTGTACCCGGGAGAATCTCCCTGTTTCACGGGTAATTTTTATTGTAATTTATCGACGACGCGTGACTGAGCAATTCTGGTGCAGTACGGCCTCTCGCCTGGTGACACAAATTACAGCTGATGTCGGAACTTGGAGAAGGTCCTCGTAATTTTTTGTACATTTTTTTAATACTAGAGCTTAAAGAACTCAAAGAGTCGTCGTTACTAAAGTAGCGCAATATTTTTTATTTATTTCGTATCTCTCATCTGATATTTAGCGGTTCACATTGCATCGCACAGACATGAAACTTGACCGTGGCCTGCCTCGTGAACTGTATCCACCTCGTCCGGTCGTCGGCTTCTCGTAGGGCGGTGGCAACTGGCAGCCCAGCTAGGGTGGTTATTTGGTCACACCAGCGGCTAGGTGATCGGTCGCGTGGTTTCCTTCCTTCCACTTTGCCCGTCACAATCACTTTGTCTAAGTTATCCGGGTGTCGGCGGGCAATGTGACCGAAGTAGCTGCGGATCCTCTGGTAGCAGATTGTTGAGGGCCGAACTCGGATGCGAAGCTGATCTAGAATAGACTTATTTAGACTTTATTTAGGTCGTCCACGGAATTCGGAGCATTCGTCTCCAACACCATTAATATGTCTAATCTATACTAATATTATAAAGAGGAAAGATTTGTTTGTTTGTTTGTTTCGAATAGTCTCCGAAACTACTGGACCGATTTGAAAAAATTCTTTTACCATTAGAAGCCGACATTGTCCCTGATGAACATAGGCTACTTTTTAAAAAAAAAATTTGATTTTTTTTTTGTTTCATGTGTGTTTTAATGTTTCCGAAACGAAGCGAGGGCGGGTCGCTAGTATGTCATTAAGCGCTTGAAAATCGTGGATGGTAGTAAGAGGCAATCCAATTCCTGGCAAAAATGATCTCTGGGAATACAGAATTGATGAATGGTAGCAAGTTGCAGATATAAATTCCGAATCAGTGATGAACGGTTAGATACATGAAATATATGACCGTGGTAAGTTCTAACTGCCCCCTCAGACTCTGAATCAGCTGAGGTTCACGTCGGTTGGTAGAATCGAACTTTGATGCCGTTCGTTGGACTAAAGGTTTAATGATTCCATTGTTTGATTCCTGATCGAAAACAGTATCTTTGTTAAATATTGTATTCGATACGTGCATCTGTTTTTTCTTTAGCATATACTTTTCCCATGCCGATATAACACAAAATCTTAGATTGGGGTCTTGGAATATAGAACCTTAGGTTATTTTAACTTGAAGTTATAATGCGTTCCGGTGTGAGGGGTCGAGCGGAGTTGTTCTAATGAAATTACGATTGTAACTTCAAAGTACGCTCAGCAAGTTACGGTAGCCACTAAGTTCTCGACTAGTACCTTAAGTTATAATTTGTGGAAAACAAAATTATTGAAAATTATTGTGCCTATGTCCAGCAGTGGGCAGATAAAGGCTGATGATGATGATGATGGTGATTGTGCATTCTGCCCAGATTAATAATTAAAAGCTCTGCTAACTACAACGGTTTCATTTTTGTTTGTGTGGTCGTGTCGAAATCAAAATCTAGAGTTTTCAACACGCTTTTCGTTCACGCTAGTGAGCCACAAGAATCTGTAGAATATCGATAGTCGCAATTTAATTCGCGAGCGAATATCAAAAAGAATTTAATACCTTTTCCAATTCAGCTTGCTAAAGGCTGTTTCACACAAGAAAAGTCAACAAGCAAGCGTTGAAGGTTATTCGACTTAATAGGCAGGATGGCACGGAATTGTGTGGCTGTATTTCAAATCTCTGGGGCAGGTTTTATTAATATTTATTAAGAAAAAAAGATGTGTGGTGTCGTGGGACACCAGATAGGAACGAAGCTCCTTATTATAAAAATTTTAAGTTCTACTCGAGGTATATAGAAAGTAAAACTGGAGGTTTCGCAACAAACCACGGTCATTCGGTAACGTGCGAACTTATTATGGTACACTTCATTCACAGTTTTTTGCATAAGAGTTAGTGTATTGCACAAACAAACGCTCTGAGATTGTGGTCAATGAATGATAAAAAAATATGTTATTTTTTGTACGTACGTTATTACAAAGTTAAGTCGTACACTGTGTGCATTACTAATAAAAATCTTAGGTTACGGACGTTTTTTCCTGTTTAGGGTACCCCTCCGCATCGTCTCATAAGGAAATTCGTTCCAAAAACCCTTTCACTAATGATTTAGATAAAATCATTGTGCCCTTCGATTCGCCTCGAAGGCTCCGTTTTTTTTATTTTTTTATTTCTTAGATGGATGTTCGAGCTCACAGCATACTGGTGTTAAGTGGTTACTGGAGCCCATAGACATCTACAACGTAAATGCGCCACCCACCTCGAGATATAAGTTCTAAGATCTCAGTATAGTTACAACGGCTACCCCACCCTTCGAACCGAAACGCATTACTGCTTCACGGCGGAAATTGGCGGGGTGGTGGTACCTACCCGTGCGGATTCCCAAGAGGTCCTACCACCAGTGATTACGCAAATTATAATTTTGCGGGTTTGATTTTTATTACACGATGTTATTCCTTCACCGTGGAAGTCAATCGTGAATATTTGTTGAGTACGTATTTCATTACAAAAATTGGTACCCGCCTGCGGGATTCGAACACCGGTGCATCGCTACATACGAATGCACCGGACGTCTTATCCTTTAGGCCACAACGACTGCCGTCGTCTTCCTTGGTGGCTAGTGAGTCTGGTTGCAGTGTACCTCTCGGTAGCCCTCTTACCCCGCCCGGGTTTTGACTTTGGGGGATTGGAAGCTTGGACTAGAGTGCAGTAGAGTTAGGTTAGCTTAGGAGTTTAGTGGGTGGGACTATCCTTGGGCCCGCGTTCCACTTCCAATATTTGCGTCCACTCCCACATACCCCACACGCCCACTAGACGCGGAGAACTCGTAGGAGGTTCGATCCTGGCCCAGAAAAAAAAAGGAAATTTATTGCGGAATAACGTCACATATACCTACAGTGTTCAGTGTCCTATGGAGAATAAGCGATAATTGTCTTTGTATTAAAAAACTGTTCCGGTGTAGAGGGACCCTTAATCTGCAGTCGTCGGAGCAGATGGCTTCAGAATATTCGTCTCTTGAAAGAGGATTTGCGTGGCGGCGGCATTGTGACAGAACTAAACACCTTAACTTCGGCCGCAAAATTACCAATCTCTGATACGGATTGCGGGATCAGAGCGAAATTAAAAAAGTTGATTCGAATTTCACGTCTTACTTGAGCTTTTACGAAGGCGATTTTATTTTAAGCTACTGCTGAGCCTTTCGCTTAGTTAATCTAGAGGTTCGTGGACTTGACTTCTATATGACAAAAGTGAGTTTCGTTTGCCGGTCGCAGTTCTTATAGTATTCAATGTATTTTTTTTAATTGCTTATTTGAGTGGATGAGCTCTCAGCCCGACTGGTGTTAAGGGGTTACTACAGCCCATAGACATCTATGACGTAAATGCGCCACCCACCTTGAGATATAAGTTCTAAGGTCTCAAGTATAGTTACAACGGCTGCCCCACCCTTCAAACCGAAACGCATTATTGCTTCACGGCAGAAATAGCGGCACCTACTCGCGCGGACTCACAAGAGGTCCTACCACCAGTAAGTTAATTAAGCATTCGGGATTAATTATTTCACGGGCTTAAAAATTAATTAAGTTAAAGTTAATTTAGCATTCGGGATCAGGGTGTGTGTGTGTCGGAATCGACTGGGCTGCGTCACTAGCATTAGTAGTAGTAGTTTTATTTATCCAAATGGAAAGGCAAAGGTGTCGTACCATACAGCCTAATCTTTTATATATTTTTTTATTTTATGAAATATGATACTATGAAATGAAATGAAGTTGATTAATAATATGAAACATGACATGATATGAATTGAAATGAGATGAAATGATATAATATGGGATACTTTTATGCAAAATGATAATATGAAGTGAAATGAAATGAAGATGATTAATTTGAGACATCAATCAACTGGGATGAAATTAAATGAAATGAGATGAGATGATATGGGATGAAATATAATCTCAGTAAAATGGTGGTCATTTACTGAGATATTTTCAGTGGACTTTTTGGAGGATCCCGAGAAGTTACGTTCAGCGGCTTTGTTTCATTTTCCCACATTTGTGCACTGTCACAGATATTAAACAGTTAATAAATCACCATTATTACACATTTAAACCTGAAGAAACACTAAATAGACAAAATAAAACAAATCACACAACTTCACTCCTCGCGTTCCCGCCAAAAAGTCCAAACTAGCATTGCCAATGAATGCTTACCATGAGTGACGAGACCACTTAAGAGTAGAATAGCAAGATGCTCGTCTGTAATACAAGAGTTGAGTTTTAAATTGGTAGCTCAAGAGCAGTTTTTACGACGTAATAAAAACATTTGGAAAGATTATGTAATAGAAAAAAAAACATTTAAAAGCAAAAGCTGTACAGTTAAATGAGCAGTAAATCTATTTATTTATATAAAAATGAATTGCTGTTCGTTAGTCTCGCTAAAACTCGAAAACGGCTGGACCGATTTGGCTAATTTTGGTCTTGAATTATTTGTGGAAGTCCAGAGGAGGTTTAAACGGTAGATAAATATGAAAATGGTCGGAATTAAATAAAAATAACAATTTTGTTTTTCCTTTGATGTGTCCCCCGTCGGACACATAAAATTTTATACAAAAGTTTAGATCTTTTATTTATCGATTGAGGCACTATGAAGTCTGCCGGGTCAGCTAGTCTTCATATATAAATTTCTTCAGTGCGTGTGTTTGTCACTGAACTCCTCCTGTTTAGGAGGAGGAGGACCCATTTTCTGTGTACCATCAGGTGGATTCGAGAATGGTTTAAATTTACAAATCAGCCTGGCAGATGGCGCTGCTGTCGGCATCTAGGTTATTTAACTTTCCTAGAAATTATTTATATGGCAACACAATGTTTGCCGGGTCAGCTAGTAATGATATATTAATAAATTTATAACATTTAATTTTGACATAAATATTATGAAGTAGCAGTAAATGATTAAAAATAGCAGTAATTCACAAAGGTTCAGCCTTGAAAAAGACAAACAACGACCTTCGCAAAGAGCCTTTAAAGCCCTAACTTTTACAATTACTTGACTAGCGGAATAAAGTTTCAACAGTTAGATTCGCTGCTGGAATATTATCGAAAACGTGTCTTCAACGACCGAATAACTCAATTAGCATCGCGCAGTACTTGAAAACACTCGTTTTATGGCTCCATTTGTTTTTATTGCACAAACATTTCGTGTACTAACAATGATGTTTCTTCGCGATGCGCCTTTTAAAGGGGAAATTGAAATTAAATCGAGCAGAAGGATTATTTACGAGTTTTGTGTTTAACGGTAACGATCGTCGTGCTTTGTTCTGCTCCTTCGAAAATTGGATATTTTTGTGTTTCCCTTTTTTCTTTCACTAGAGGCTTAGACGATATCTCACGATGCGAATATTGCGATTCACCTTGGGATATGAGATTAAGGACCTAATCGTTTGGTATGGTAATTGCCTCACCCTTCAAATCGGCCAGAAATATGCAGATTGATGATACTCTCCCGACGTTTCGAAGTCGTCGTGGCCTAAAGGATAAGACGTCCGGTGCATTCGTATCTAGCGATGCACCGGTGTTCGAATCCCGCAGGCGGGTACCAATTTTCTAATGAAATACGTACTTAACAAATGTTCACGATTGACTTCTACGGCGAAAAAGTAACATCGTGTTATAAAAATCAAACCCGCAAAATTATAATTTGCGTAATTACTGGTGGTAGGACAATTACGTCATAGATGTGTGTCTGTGAGCTCGTTCACCCATCTAAGCATTAAAAAAAAGACCTCTTGTCTTTACAGCAAACCTTCTCACTAGTGTTTAGAGGTTCCTGTGGATCGTAATCTTGTCCCCATCTAGCAATAAAACGTAAAAATCTCGCTAGATTTAACTATAGGCCTGCTAACTAATCAACTAAAATCACAGTTCTGTCTGGTTGCGAAGACGCTGGTTGCACTAACAAGTAGCATTGAGTGCACGAAGCTGTTTGTTTTGCCTCAACTCCGTGTTTGTCTGACGGCTGTGCAAACATGAGGGCACACGAGAAAGTTTATCTTCCTGTAAATTGAATTGGGTGCGATTAGTTAATGTTTGTTTGTGCATGGTTCAATTGGACTAGTTGAGTAGACGAGCTGACAGCGCACCTGGTGTTAAGTGGTTACATAGACATCGCCATCTGAATGCTGTCATCGGCGTTGAGATAAGGCCAAAATTTTGAATTTTGACTGGCGGTAGAGGACCTCTTGTGAGTCCACACGATTAGGTACCACCACCCCGCCGGTTTCTGCCGTGAAGCAGTAATGAGTTTCAGTTTGAAGGGTGGGGTAGCCGTTGTAACTGTGCTGAGACTTTAGAACTTATATCTCAAGGTAGGTGGCGCATTTACGTAGTAGATGTCTCTGGGTTCCAGTAACCACTTAACATCAAGTGGGCTGTGAGATCGTCCACCCACCAAAGCAACAAAAAAAATAAAAAAAATTGTATTATATGCTTCTCTTACCATTTAACACGGAACATGCGACCGATTTACAGCAGAAATAAGCTAGACTTAAGTGTTTCCTAAACCTTACGGCTCCAGGTTTACAATGCGTCTTAGTACTAGTATTTAAGAATTCATGATTGTTTTATTGTCTTTGCAGGCAGACGAGCATACTTAACCGCTATAATAATGATGGTGAGTGGTTACCGTCGCCCATGGACTTCATCAACAGGTAGGGGCAGAGCCAAGCCACTGCCTAAAAACTTTACGTATTTACCTCTTTCTTCTTGCGACTTTTTTTTAATAAAGCTTACATATTTACGTTCAAATATTTACAAATAACAATTTTTTTACTACTCGAATTTCTTGTCACAATCTTTCGAGTTTCGTTTGATTTGAAATCGAATTTAGATCAGTGTATTATTCACTCCCACACCTGTTATTTTCGATCAGTTTTATCTCTTTTTTGTGATACAATATACTTTAATAACCTTTGAATAATTCAACGTATAGTAAACCATGATTCTGTTCCCCTATTTCGTGTGAGATCTGAAAAGAATTTTATTCGTCTAGTATCTTGAATTTATTATTATTTCCAACCCTACAAAAATGCCCACAGATGGATATCCTTAGATAGTTTTTATTATAACTTATCTCTTTATATACTAGGCTGCACTAAAAGTATCGGGAATGGAATATTTCCACTGTTCCTGTCATATTAAAATCTTTTTAATTGAAAACTCCTTGGTTTTAAAAATCGAATACCATTTATTTATTTAAAAAAAGACTCTCGGTCTTGTCACGGGGTTTTGTCAAACTTGTTTAGTCGTTGAGAAAATGGAATTGACTCGAGAAAATTCAAGAGCGATGATTTATTATGACTTTCGAAGTGGTTTAACACAAAAACAGTGTGTTGACCGGATGATTTCTGCATTTGGTGATGAAGCCCCATCCAAAACCACAATTTATCGCTGGTTTGCTGAGTTTCAACGTGGACGTGTCAAGCTCAGTGATGATCCCCGTCAAGGTCGTCCAAAAACTGCAGTCACCCAAGAAAACGTTCATGCTGTGCGTAAGCTGATTGAGGAAGATCGACATGTGACATACCGCGAAATTCTGGCAACTTTAGACATTGGCATGAGTCAAATACAAATAATCTTGCATGAACAATTCGGTGTAAAAAAGTTGTTTTCCCGATGGATACCGCATTCGCTCTGTGAAGAGCAAAAAGCGGCTCGCGTTACTTGGTGCGTCAGAACTCTCGAAAGATTCCACGCAAGATCCTCAAATGCTGTATACAACATTGTATTAGGTGACGAATCCTGGATATACGCGTACGAACCCGAAACAAAAAACCAGTCACGAGTTTGGATGTTCGAAAATGAATTAAAGCCAACAAAAATTGTTCGTTCACGGAGTGTTGCAAAAAAAATGGTGGCCACGTTTGTCTCCAAAACCGGCCATGTTACGACTATTCCTCTTGAGGGACAAAGAACGGTTAATGTAGAATGGTATGCTAACATTTGTTTGCCACAGGTCGTTTCTGAACTCCATAAAGAGAACTGCAACCGCCGCATCATCCTCCATCACGACAATGCGAGTTCTCACACCGCGCACAGAACAAAAGAGTTTTTAGAGCAAGAAAACATAGAATTATTAGACCATCCGCCGTACAGCCCCGACCTAAGCCCTAATGATTTCTATACTTTCCCTAAAATAAAGAATAAATTGCGTGGACAGAGATTTTCATCACCTGAAGAAGCTGTGGACGCCTACAAAACGGCCATTTTGGAGACCCCAACTTCCGAATGGAATGGTTGCTTCAATGATTGGTTCCATCGTATGGAAAAATGTGTCAAATTTCGCGGAGAATACTTCGAAAAGCAAAAAATACATTTTTAAATAGTAATGTTGTGTCACTTCGTTAATTCCCGAAATTTCTCGTAAGTATAGTTAGAGCGCATTTTTCCGTTATAAAATAATATTACGAATGTTGTCGCCCAGGTAGCCGTAGTCGATAGATTCGGTTATCCTGGTACATCGACTTCAAAACAAAACATCTATCTGTGTGAGTTAAACTGTATTCAAAAATAAAAAAAATATGCAACATTGGTTGATAATTTTCCAAATCTTAATCGTCCTAGAGCCCTTTTTAGGTAGTGTTCAATCCGAATTCAGCCCCGTCGTGGTAGCCTAGGGTTCTGCAAACCAGCACGAAGGGCCTGTGAAACACATGCCGCGATCGCGATAGTGATGTATTTTTTTAATGGATTATTATCTTATCACTCATCACGAACATATGAACTCGTCGTAACGCACCTTAGGATAGAACGTTTCAGGTGAGGATGTGGTAGGGACAGTAGGGGATGATGAGATACACTGTGGCAGTCCCGCCGACCCGCGAATCTATCTTGCTAACCGAGAAGTGACAGATGTCAAGTCAAGAATGCCCGCGACAATTTTTTTTTTTTTTTTAAGAGATTTTATGACCTGGTAACTAAGACCTTTAAGTCATGTCTTATTTTACTTTATTTTCTTAATTTTATGAAAAATGATAATATGGAGGGAAATGAAATGAAGATGATTAATTTGAGACATTAATCAACTGAGATGAAATTTAATGAAATGAGATGATATGGGATGAAATATAATCGCAGTAAAATGGTGGTCATTTACTGAGATTTTTTCAGTGGACTTTTTGGAGGAACCCGAGAAGTTACGTCCAGCAGCTTTGTTTCATTTTCCCACATTTGTGCACTTTCACAGATATTAAACAGTTAATAAACCACCATTATTACACATTTAAACCTGAAGAAACACTAAATAGACAAAATAAAACAAATCACACAACTTCACTCCTCGCGTTCCCGCCAAAAAGTCCAACCCCGCGACAATTGGCATTCAGTGTTGCCGTAGTAAAAAACTCAAAACGCACAGATTGGTTTCAAACAGGTAGGTATTGACTTATTCAGTTAGGAAAATTTACTCATTGCGTATTAGGCAACGCGCGATTGTAAACCTTAACAACATAAACGTAAACAGTAATCTATAGTAATAAAGCTGCATTAATTTAAAACATTACCATATTATAAGCGGCGACTATTAAAAATTAGTAATAAAACCACTTTGGACTCTATCTATGGGCTCTACATTTGGCACCGAGTGCCCATCATAGTAGGCAGAGGCTTGGCTCTGCCCCTGGCATTGCTGAAATCCATGGGCGACGGTAACCACTCACCATCAGGTGGGCCGTATGCTCGTCTGCCTACAAAGGCAATAAAAAAAAAAGGAAATATTAACGTAATTATAATAGTCCATGTTTGTATGTAAGCGGCCTATTTCTCACCAAAGGAAATAATACGGAAAAACTTTCACCTCACGACTGTTGTAACTCAATGCAATAAACTTCAACTGTACCGGCATCTCAAGCCAGACATGCCCAAATGCCTGTCACGGCATAGCTTAAGACATTATTATTGCCATTAAGCTGTACAATGCCTGCCGCCGATCGTAACTTCGTGTGTTCACGTGAAAGAAAGCTCGGATTTTAGCATATTTTATGGGCCTCATAAAAAACTATGTGAATTCGATGTTGAATTATTGTCGGACTTATTTTTCTGTCTGTGCTATTTTACTGCAAAAGTATTCTTTCCAGAATTTCAGTGTGGTTAAGTCTACAACATACTGTGGTGCACTAACAAAATACTCATATAAGCTACGGCGGTTAATTCACTTGACACATTTGCATATAAAAAAATATAAATATTGATACGGTGTTTAGCTTACGCTTCAAAAACAGACGAAGAAGATAACCTAAACCAACCTAACCGTGGCAACATGCTCTACTAAGTAGATAGTGGCATACGCTAGGGTTCTGGTAACTATGAGCATCACGAATCATCCGAGCAACAGATATGTTGAGGTCGATTTCCGCATTCGATGTCGTACATTGTACTTGAAAATGAAACGCCCAGTTAAAGAAACTGTCAGACTTCATACTGTTAATTATTTCTGTGTGAAATTAAACCTAAATATCAATAAGTAGGTCCACCAAACCGTTGGTCAGATCAACTAACCGCGTTCATCGGACTATGTTACAACCGACCTAAGGGAAGCCGCAAATCGAACGAAGTGGGGATGATTGTATAAAGAGCCACGAAGGCCTTTCAAGACCTTCAGCAATCAAGTATGCGACTAAGAAGAAGAAAGGCTGCATTTCGATGTATATTAATCAATGGGTATCAACTTGGCGCGGTTGGAGAGACAAGGTCTTAATCAGATCAAAGGCTTCTTCGTAGTCCACAAATACTAACCAAAGTGACAGGTTATATTGCTCAGTATTTTGTACAAGTTGCTGCAGCGTATCCACATGGTCTACGGTATTGTAGTCTTTTCGAAGACCGGCCTTTTCGGGTGGCTGGAACTCATTAAATCAGCACCCAAGATGGTTCGTAATGACTCACTAGCACCATACACATGGACATAGCTCAGAAGGGTCTACAGATCAGATGGGTCTAGAGTTCTTGAAACGAGTATTTTTACCCTTTTTTAAGAACGCTACCACCACACTTCTGGTCCGTGTCTGGGGTATATTTCGATCAAGTATGACAGAACTAAATTAAGGACCGGTTTTTCAACAGCCTCCAGATAATCGGCAGTAATTCAATCATCACCTGGTGCCCTGTTATCCGGGTTATTTTTACTTATTAAATATTAATTTATCTGAAAGCCCATGTCTGAGAACTTTAGCTTCACTGAAAGTTGTGTTAAAAGCTGTGCACATTATTGGCATTAGATCACGGTTTGTTTTGGCGTTGAAACCTTTTAAAATGCGGGCTAATGGATCTGACCTCCCTGGTTGCTGTTTCACGAAAAATTGTAGAAAATTGACGCGTATTTGGGAAATAATTTCGGTAGCTGTGAAACCATCTTCGGGCTTACAAGCATATTTAAGGCTTATTAATAAAATGTTGATATCGAACAAATAAACAAGCAAATCTAGATGCTTATTTAAATCTGAGAAAACAGATAGAGTATGTATCTGCGATTGTATTCACATATTGAAAATAAAACGTATGTAAGATGTAAGATAGACAAGCTCATGGACTACCCAACGTCAAGTGGTTACCAAAGTTCTCAGCTCACAGCCCTAAATGTCACCATCTGCCTGAAAGCATGACGTATTAAAGTATTAACTCAAACGCTTGACCACTTCGGAGCAGAAACAATCACGAAGGTAGAAATAACCCATACCCAAATTAGGCCATACCTTGGCACTTAGTATGTTCTACTAATAGTACGTGTAGATATAACGACAAAAGGAAGATTTTCCACCGAGAGGGTGACATTGCTCGGTAGACTGACGGTCCCAATGTTTTTTTTTAAACCTATGCTGATAGCCTTGAGAGGCTATATCAGCTTCGCCCTAACGTGTAGGTGAGCTCACGGGGCTCAAACCGGACTGGTGTTAACACTGGTCCCAGCAAGAGCAGTGCTTCAAAGAATCTACCACCGGATCGGAAACGCGACCCACTGAGTAGATCGGCGAGAAACTCAGTGGGCTGTGTCTGAGGGTTAAGCCCAATGTTGTTATTCGGAACCTGTATATAAGCAAGCTTATGTTGCAAATGTCGTAAGCGATTTTCAGGCATCTGTCAAACATCTTGTGTTATATGAATGATGGCTTCCCGCCACAGCACAAATGGGATATTAGTATATTACTAATAGCTTATTTGTCTGTGGCGGGTAGTATATTACTAATAGCCTATTATATATCCTAATATATCCAATGATCTCACAAATTTCTATTCAGATATTCTAATACCAGTTAAATTTAAATACTCGTATAATATATTATTTCATAAACAAAAAGCGGTATTAAAATTTGACGTTCCTTTAATACCTGGTAGATGAAGCGTAGCTGAAATTGAAAACAACCAAGAAAGAGGGGGCTATTTGAGGGGGATGTATTCATTCTACACATATCCCCCTTGATCCTGAACTAATCTAACAAACGGTTCATATACACTTCAAAGGAGGTTTCTTGTTTACTATCAGTTTATCGTGTGATTATTTTCAACAAATACGTATTTTATGTACAGGGTGGTGATTTTCTTAGACGTAAGTCAATGACCTCGTTATAATGTACAGACAGTGTAAAAACCTGAAATTTAAAAGTTAAGCCCGTGCTTATGCTATTAAGTGGATCTGTAAGCTTTTTTAAAGCCTCGATATGTTTACATCATATTGTAGGGTCTCGCTGCAATGAAGATTTATAATATTGCACGCTTTCACAGAAAATAAATGTTTTTAAAAGATGATATTGGTATTACTTTTTCAACCAAGCCATTATTAGATTGTAAGAATGTCTTTCTTCAAAAGTTTATTTATTTATTTTTCAAAAGAGTATGTATTTACTTCTATTTACTTTACATTTATATTACATTTATTTATTTATTATTTATTTATTTATGTACACACAAAAAAGAAGACATAGTACAGAGTAATAGGAAAATAATGTACAAAGGCATTGCTTATTTCTTTAAGAAATCTCTTCCAGCAGACCTGCGAGAGGATTATGAGAATAATAATTAAAAGTGATGAGTGTGTGTAGAACAGCTAAAATAATTTCACTGGATTGATACACCGCGCGTAATTCGTTTCCAAATGATTCTTGTCCGCCTGATGGTTGTCTCGAAGAGATCGCTCTTAGCGATAAGACCGCACATTGTAGTTTTTTGTATTTAATGTTTCGCATTGTTTTTTTTGGGATGGTGATCACCGCCAAGAAGTCGCTGTCTCTTACGACGGCGTAGTTACAAAACGCCATTTTAATATTACCGATAGTGATGCACATTGTGAGCCCGTAATGGAAAGCATCATCGCTCTGACGGTTACGCAATGTAATGTAAATTGAGATTCCGTTAGTTTGGGTGGCGGTCAAGTTATTATTTCCGTTGTCCAGTAGCCACTTAACGCTAGGTAGAACGTGAGCTACTGCACTTATCTAATTAAAAAAAATAAATAAAGATATTAGATGAAGTTGAAAAAAATTGCCTAGACGCTACCCCATTTTAGTTTTAAACAGGAAAAGTGACGGTAATTTTTAATACAATGTAAATTTCACGTTGGCTGGCTTCCCCGCATACAGGAAGAACATTTGCGATGTACTAGCAAATTTACTAAAGTTATATTGCATATGAGTTTAGTGAAATTATATTTTTAGGTATTGGAATGATATTTTTGATATTTTTATATTTATGATATTTTTAGGTATTGGAAACGCTTTTTTATTGGTTCTAGCTAGGTATGATTCTAGATTTTTATTTTATTGCTTAGATGGGTGGACGAGCTCACAGCCCACCACGTGTTAAGTGGTTACTGGAGCCCATAGACATCTACGACGTAAATGCACCACTCACCTTGAGATATCAGTTATAAGGTCTCAAGTATAGTTAGAACGGCTGCCCCACCCTTCAAACCGAAACGCATTACTGCTTCACGGCAGAAATAGGCAGGGTGGTGGTACCTACCCGCGGGGACTCACAAGAGGTCCTACCACCAGTAGTTACGCAAATTATAATTTTGCGGATTTCATTTTTATTACACGATGTTATTCCTTCACCGTGGAAGTCAATCAAAGAATGTCAATTATTGATAACTTACTCGTAGTATAAAACAACTACTGACGCGCAAAGATGTCATGTATTATGTCACCCAGCTTGAGAGAAAATACTTACCAATTATACTGTACAACAGCTTATTTATCTTTCAACCTGAAAGCTATGAATGTTCCGTCATAGAAATTAGAAGTGCGATGGTACTGACCCATCTTGCAACCTACCATCAGTAAAATTTACGGGTCACACATATCTACATATGAACCGTTGAGATATCAAGGGAAATAAGTTTCTTAATAATTTTACTTGAAGATATACTGAAATAATTTATTTCATAATTCAAAACGAGTTCACTTTGTAACACTCAAAGGTTGTAATGAAGACATCAAACTTAATTTAAAGTGAAGATTTATGATGTGAGCTGTTTGTTCCCCTAGTGACAGGTACAAATCTGTTCTCGGCTAATGTTGGCGAGCTTTTGACATTGTCATTATACTTGTTTGAGGGTACAATTAATGCATAGAGTAATAAAGTCTGCTTAGTGAATTAGTCACTAGATGATGACCGTTTTTTTTTTATAACGCCATCTTGTTGTGTCCTTAAAGCGGTTAGTTGCCCTCAATTAAGAAAAATAATATTATTATTCGCCAATAGATGTCAGGAAGGGTCATAAAGTGAAAACATGAATAAAACAACATATTCTGAAAATAAATCGTAGCTAGATCGATTTATCGCCCCCGAAAACCCCTGTATACTAAATATAGGTATAAAGGTATAAGATAGAGTTTCATACTTCAGTGGAATTAACACGAAGGAAAGTTTCATTTTGACATGTCCTTTTTCAAAGGAGATAGGAGAAGGAGGTAGGCAGCAGCTTGGTTAAGTCTCTGGTATTTCTGATGTCCACGGTGGTAGCTACTCACAATCACATGTACTATATCGTTTGTCTGTAAAAGGTAATACAAAATAATAGACTAGGCGGTAGGCAGCGGCCTGGCTCTGTCCCAGGCATTACTGAAGTTCATGGGCGATGGTGACCACTCACCATCAGGTGGGCCGTATGCTCGACTGCCTACAAGGGCAATAAACAAAAAACAAAATAATAAAAAACTAGATCGTGTGTTGTGGCGATTCGGATTATTTCGCATTCTCATTAATTTCTTTTCCTATAAAAATACGATAGCGAACTTAAGTCAGACATGTTCTTCTAGCAAATTGAAAGAATTTCTAGCAAGATCTAGGAATGGTCAAGAACAAAAGTCACTGTTTGCTTCTCCCTGTCTTTTCGTTAATTTATTACAAACCACGCTTATCTTAATCATCTTAATGCAATACAATAGTGGTCTCCGGGTGGAAAACTGTATTTAACATTCTTTGAACGTTACAAATATAACTTTTTTCTCTGGAATAAAAGACGTAAAATAACAGCATCACACAAGTTCACCCGTCAGCAGCTTTCTTTTTTTTGTTAAATTGGACGAATTTACAGCTTTCGAAAATATGAAAGTATATTTTCAGGGTATAAAACATTTTGCACAGTTGGGAAGGCGAACAAAAGGGTCCGCTTCAACGCTCTCCGGCGCGGCGGCGGCGTGCGATCGGGGAAATTTCAATTTTCCATGAATTTTTAATCAGAGTCAAAGACTGGACTGTGAAATTTTCTCTATGATAACTATTCGGAGACTGAGCTTGGGCGGTGGTGTTTTAGCGCAAACTACTTATTGACAATAGAATCATTCGATTATCTATATATTAATACGTGAAGCAAAAACTTTGTACGGAAATTGCGCGGACGGAGGAGTATGAAATTTCCCACACTTATAAAGAATATAGAGAAGCAGTGCAGAATGATAATAGTTTTTTAATTTATGCATAAAAAATACATTAAATCAATAAAATACACTACCACTATGTATTTGACACACGCACACACGCATGCATACTATTTGTTTAATGTCAAATTTTTCTTATTTCTTATAGTCTGTGGTTAAATTGAGAATATATTAAATATTGTTTCTTTATTAATATTTGTCTATGGTGTATTTTTGGCGAAGTCCATGATTATAGAAGTAGAATTGAAAATAGAATCATAATAGTGTACAAAGTTATAATTTCAATTAATTATAGTCGAATTTCGACTACCGGGGTATTACTAGTTCTTTGAAATAGGTATTTATAATCTATTTTTATAATCTCTTTCTTTATCGACATTTGTTTGTTTATTTTCTTTGCGTCTAATAATGTGAGCCTCTGTATTTTGTGCCGTATGTTCCATGGGGAGTGCTCTGAGGAATTGTTAGAGATGATACCGGCATTTCGTTTTTACCATCGCACCGCCCGCCACCGGAGTAGAGTTCATTCATACTACCTGGAGCCACTGCGGTCATCCACAGTCCGTTTCCAGAGGTATTTTTTGCCACGTACCATCCGGCTATGGAATAAGCTCCCTTCCCCGGTGTTTCCCGAGCGCTATGACATATCCTTCTTCAAACGAGGCGTGGAGAGTATTAAACGGTAGGCAGCGGCTTGGCTCTGCCCCTGGCATTGCTGAAGTCCATGGGCGACGGTAAGCACTCACCATCAGGTGGGCGGTGGCTCGTTGTCTACAAGGGCAATAAAAAAAAAAGCTTATATGAGCACAACCATCTTGCGTTTCTGTGTTCAGTTTGAAAGGTGGGACAGTCATTATACTAAGCATTTATTAACCTTAATTATTAAGGATTTAATTTAATTTCTTAAGGTTTGTCTGCATTCCTGTGGCAATATATATAGGTTACGATTGTCCCTTTTCAAAAAAATTGTTTACATCGTCTTCATTTGAATAAGAGCTCTAAATAATTTAAAATTTTAATTAATTCGGCATTAAGTCGGCTCATATATATATTTTTTCATAACATTTCATAAAAACGAATGCTTTATTTCAAGAAATCAAAGAAATTATATTTGCTATTTCTAGTCGTAAACCTATTTTCATGTACAAAGAACGTTTAATTAGACCGCATAGTTTTTATTCAAGATCGTATAAAGTGCGATATGGCATGTTTGCTCTATGCAGGCAACGTGGAAGCGAGTACGATTTTATTGAGACAAGTCGCAACAGAACGATCCACGAGCACGAGCCGGTTGGATCTGGAAGTACCTACTAGTAAGAAGTAACATATTAAAAAAATTTACAATGTTAAATTACGTTTTCGTAACATTGTAATATGCGTAATTACTAAGCAATTGAGACACATACCTCAAACTTCAACATGGGCAGTAATAAAATAAAAAATCGATGAGCTCCGTTAACCACTCAACACCAGGTGTGCCGGCCTCTTCTTTCTTCTTCTCCATCGCTCCCTCATTGCTGAGGATCGTGACTCCGTTTTAGCTTGTCTACTGTCAGCCTCCATCGTTTCCGGCCTCTAGATAGCTATTTTTATCAGAAACAAAACATTCAAATAAAAAATTAATTTATATAATTTATGTCATTTAATTGTTAAGCTCAAATCCAAAACAATATCTATTTTAATGAGATAGACATGAAATACGTGCGCGGTATTAATAAGTTCACAGTGCGTGAATCCACAAATTAGTTGCTGACGTTCATTCTACGCCCGCGTAGAGTTTACATTATATTATATACTAGCGACCCGCCCTCGCTTCGCTTCGGAAACATTAAATTTTATTGTTGATAGGCGAAGCCCGCCATGTTGCGCGCGGTACGACAATAACTGCGGGTGACGCCGCGGGGCGAAGCTATTCTAAAAAAAGTAGCCTAAGTTACTCCTTATATCATCAGCTACCTATTAGTGAAAGTTTCATCAAAATCGGTTCAGCCGTTTCAGAGATTAGCCGGAACAAACAGAGAGACAGACAGACAGACAGACAAAAATTGTAAATGTTATTTTGGTGTATGTACCGTATGTATATATATATTCATATGCATGTAGTAAAAAGCAGTTATTTAAATACTACAAACAGACACTCTAATTTTATTTATATGTATAGATGCGTGTGTGGAAATAATATTGAAATTAGTAACACTGATATTAAGACGTATTTTGAATTCGCTTGCTTGTTTTGGCCATACCGGTTTGAAGGGTGCGGCAGTTATTCTACAATAAAATTGAAACGAGACTTTTAATGGGTTCTTTTTAATAATAGATGAAGAGAAATTCGTTTATCCACTGGAATATTAAGAAAATATTACTTTCATAATTTTTATTTGTAATTTATGCGTTGAAAATACCATATCCAAAAGAAAAAAAATTGGTTCTATACTCCATGTTTGAGCGCATTCATAATCTACATACAATGATTACCTTCTAGAAAAAAAGGTAATTAAAAATGCAAGAACGGAGTCGTGTTGCCATATCGCACATCGACTACACGTAAGTAATTACGTTGATGTGGTGAATGACCTTGTTTCTCCCGTTTCTTTATTAACTTGGGCTAACAGAAATGTCTAGACTACCTATCGGGGTAGACTATAGACATTTTGACTTCGCTCATCCACCCATCAAATCATTTCGATATTTTAACCGGCGCTTGTGATGTATTCAACGGAATCTGATAACTTAGTTCTTACTAATTCCAGACGTTCCATTGAACTTGAGAATTTGCGTACGTTTCAAGAGCCGATATATCTCATATAATAATATTATCACTACGATAAAAAAGGTTTTATTTAAAATAAAATATTGCGGCTTGCTATTAAGGCCTATTTTAGTTTGTTTCTAAACTATTTTTATTTATAAAATAGTTGATCAGATTTGTCCGTATGGAGGGAATTCCGTCACTTAGATACATGAGATCGAAATCTCAAGTACAGAAAGCTATCTCACCTTTCAAAGAGAATTAGCACCAAGGGCTTAATTTTCGTTTCAAACACATATAAAAGTATATTAAAATGCTACCAAATTAACAGAACTTCATTCCAAAACAACATTTACCAACATATTTTTTTATTGCTTATATTGGTGGACGAGCTCACAGTCCACCCGGTATTAAGTGGTTACTGCAGCCCATAGACATCTACAAAGTAGATGCGCCACCCACCTTGAGATATAAGTTCTAAGGTCTCAGTATAGTTACAACGGCTGCCCCACCCTTCAAACCGAAACGCATTGCTGCTTCACAGTAGAAATAGGCGGGGTCGTGGTACCTACCCGTGCGGACTCACAAGAGGTCCTACCACGAGTAAATTTAATATCAAATATTTTATAAAAATAATAATAATAATATTATTATATTTTAATATCAAAAGGCAACGTTTTTAATTCCACCTGATTTATAGTTAAATATTTAATGGTGCTATGAACATAATCCATAATATCTAATAACGGCCCACAAACTCATCAGATAACGCAGGCTCGGATTACCCAGGGACGGCAGACGGGTAATTAATTAAAACTCGAAACCGCCTTATCCCGGGATCTTAAGATTGTTCCCAAACGAACTATCGCTATTAAGCTCACCCTGACCTGGACTTCGCGGCACATTAATTCGTGGTGTTGGGGTATAACGTGTGTGATTTGCTCGTGATCTTGACTCCGATTTCTTTAGGTACATAGATAGAAGACTTCACTGCTACTACGCCACTACTGTCGCCCAAAAGCAACACAACGACAATGCCCCACCCTAGCTTGAGATATACATATAATGTATCAACCTCCTTCTCCGAACGTATGCCGCTACGTGAACGAATTAAACAAAACTGGAGGTGGTTTTTTTATGTGATTGATGGATTCCTGGTGGCCCAGAGGCCTTTCCAGTGTCACCAGGGCAGGTGGGCAAGCAAAGGCTCAGCCAATAGGGGTGGGATTTGCTAACAACTGCCCGAGCGCCTCCAAAGCAGACCTAACAACTTAAGAGCAGCTGCTTCGCGAATTAATCTACTACCGAATCGGAATGGCAGACCGCTGAGAAGATCCAGCGAGAAACTCAGCAGGCTGATGTTTATGTTAGGTTGCACTTCGAACTCTTTTCTGAGTTCGGCGAGTACGGTTACCGGGGTCCCTAAGCCTGGTCCTAGTGTCAGAGCTGAAGGCGTCTAATGTCTAATGCAAGGGTTATTGGATCTGATGGATCCCTAATGACGTATCTAGGGCGATGACGGAGAGCTGGAGGTGTACCTATCAGTGTGGGCTCACACTGCACCCGATCACCAGTAACAATATCACAGTCTTGATTGCATTGAAATAACTTCTATTCCACTTTTCGCGACTGGAATCTTATCTGGATCTCATTAAGCCATATTTTAAAGGAACTAAATATTTATGTCCCCTTTTTATTTCGATCCGACCTCAAAATCTCTTCATAGTGTCACATGTTACTAAATTCTTTTAATTTAACCCATAGAATTGTAAATCCTGAACGATATTTTCGTTTACGTTTTTATGTTTTGTGTTTCTTAATGCAGTAATGAAAATAGTCACATGCAAAATTTATGTCATATATTTTTGGAACGAAGTTCCTTATGGGACGATGCGGAGGGGTACCCTAACCGGGAAAGAACGTCCGTAACGTAAGATTTTTATTAGTAATGCACACAGTGTACGACTTAACTTTGTAATAACGTAGAAAAAACAACATATTTTTTTATTATATATTTTTTAAAAAACCATTGTGAATAAAATAAAGTTGATAACTTTGTAAAGTAGTTTTTATTTATTTATATCAATAAAAAAATCACAATAAAAATGTATACCCGAATAATTATTTTCTTTATACCTCGAATAGAACTTAAAATTAATATTTTTATAATAAGGAACTTCGTTCCTATCCGGTGTCCCACGTTACCACACCTCTTTTTTTTATTGCATTCATGGGTCGACAAGCTCACAGCCCACCTGGTGTTAAGTGGTCACTGGAGCCCATACACATCTACAACGTAAATGCCGCCAACCACCTTGAGATATGAGTTCTAAGGTCTCAGTATAGTTACACCTACAAAGCTAATTACTTAGAAGGGGACTTGTTTGAGATGTTGAACTTATTATTACTCTTGTCCTCTTCGATACTGAAACAGGGTTCATCAGTACTTCCCAAAACATACGTGGCGACATACTAACTCTGGAACGAGGCCCTCTCCAAAATGTGTATGACACCATCCACCTTGAGACGTTAAGTTGAAGTCTGATACAATTCTAAAGGTAATATTCACTTTCGGCTCATATAATATAAAAATTGAATAGCACAAAATTTAATTTACTGCTCTTTAAAACGCCTCGTAGTATATATATTATTACTGTAAAAGCCTTGTAATAAACCAATAATAATATATTTGACAGAGTTAAGCAACCATTACCTATAATATATAATTTAATAGCCAGTGTAATGAAGGACGGTTATCGTCCTGTCAGCCTCTTATTTGTGACTTATTAAAAAATATAATATAAATATATATTATATTATAAATTATATAATATATGACGAGGGGTTTGGTCCAGAGGAACTTTTAAAAGCAGTGACGTCAGCATTGCTAACTTCACTGCCTTCACTATTCAGCGCACTCATCGCAAACAATAAAACACAACCAGAAACACACTAAACAATTTATTTTACAAGACACCAGAGGGTTCTCAAAATAATAGTTTTATAATCACAATTATAATAAAACAATAGGTAGGTACTCACAAGATATAATACACCAGCTCACCACGTCTTCACCGCCCGGCGCTCGAACAAAAAGTGTTTTAACATTCGTCTATCGTAGTTTCGTGCGCCAGCGAAATTAAACACTAAAAGATGGCGTAGGGCGGCAAAACGTCAACGCACTATTTAAATTGCAACTTCTCTAAATGATTAATTTTAATTACAAAAATAATTCGTAAACTAATTAAACATTTCGAAAGTAATTATGAACAATTGAATTAATTTTTAAATCTTAAACAAAGTTGAAACATCCGGTCTACAAATGGCGACGAATGTTTCAACTGTTAAACAACTCAATAATTTCATCAATTCATTTTAGGTTTTATTCTAACGCAAAACACATTCCAAAAATCATAAAACTAATTAATAACTAAAAACAACCAATTTATTCGACACAATGATTGATTTCATAATCAGAACAATTACATTTGTTAATTATCATGGACTTGCGTCGACACGGCCATTCTGCGAGACGGTGCGTGCTCAGCACCAGTCGCGGTTCCCGTAAAATAAATTTTGGTACACCGCAAATCATTAGGTTCATAAAGTTAAGGATATAAAGGAATGTGAGCAAAATAGTAACTGATTGATTACATTTCTGATTTGTTGACATGCAAATGCCCAACGCCTACTTACATGATTATATTTCTCGAACAGGCGTGCTGTGGCGCTGAGCGGTCATGTACGCCGTGGTCCACAGAGGCTCTAGGGGATGTAGGCAGGTCGATGCTAGGGCCTAGGTCTCCAATGACCGTGGTCCCTAGGGGCTCTGAAAGTTATGTAGTCTGTTACCGTAGCTATTGATGAAGCTCACAGGGATTGCTGCTGTGGCGCTGAGCGGTCTCGTACGCCGTGGTCCACAGGGGCTCTAGGGGATGTAGGTAGGTCGATGCTAGGGCCTAGGTCTCTCCAATGACCGTGGTCCCTAGGGGCTCGGAAAGTTATGTAGCCTGTTACCGTAGCTTATTGATGAAGCTCACAGGGAATTGCTGCTGTGGCGCTGAGCGGTCCCGTACGCCGTGGTCCACAGGGGTCCTAAAGGATCAGGGTAGGTCGATGCTGGGGCCTGGGTCTTATGTTTCTGACCGTGGTCCCCAGAGGCTCTGAAAATGATAAAAGAAGATACGTGTCGTACAGAATTTAACATCCTCAATAAATGATGCTGTACTACCTATGTACACTTAAAATGTTACACTAAACTTCTAATCAATGTTACACTAACACTTAAGCGTCCAATAACTGGGTGGTTTGTAATGTAGACGTTGATGGTGGTTCCGGTGTATCGACTACTTGGGCTGTGGTCTGTTCTTCGATGTCATCGTTGGCGCCCGTCGACACGGTCTCCTGTTCCCCAGGATGTGGAGTCCGGCGTAGCTGATAGTGCGCCACCTTACGTGGGCGCCCTCCTAAAAGTTCTGGCGGAACGGTGTGCTTACGGCGTGTCAGGAGAATAAGTGGCGCGCATCCTGTTACTGTGTGGGATGCAATTAAATGCAAGTTGAAGGGCTTCCAAGGCAGTTTTGCCACTTTTCAGTGTCATAGTTCCTTGTTATTGTAAGTGAATTTTTTCAAGGTACCCATTACTCATTCCACTTTCCCGTTTGCTCGGCTTACTCCTGGCGCTATAGCATGCAAATTGATCGCAATAGGCTTCGAATTCGCAGAGAAACTCTCGGCCGCCATCAATCACTACCTGGACTGAGGTCCCGAATAACTGCACGACTCGTTTCAGTGCTGCTTTAACTCTTGTCGTTAGAGTAACTAAGCAGGATGTATTTGGTAAAGGCGTCAATGATAACTATCACATATTCGTCCTGACCTTCAGCGTTTCTCGTACCAAGTTTGCCGGTAACGTCCATGTGGATTACTTAAACGCTGCAGTAGGTTTTTGTATTGGGTGGAGCTGTGCCTGGATTGCACCTGAAGGTCCCTTCAAGGTTCTGCATATAACGCAGTTATCTACAAACCGAGTATGGAAGGATCAGCGAGAAATTTCTTCAGCACGCCGTCCTCAAGAACGTAGCTGGGAGTTGGGTTGTCGGTTGACATGCTGTTTATCACAAGACGAAGAGTATCGTCACGACGTTGTTCAATTTGCAGCGACTCTGCGTCCTTGGTCATGATGTTGATCGCCATTTCAGTTGTAGGGTTTCACTGCTAGCGTCTCGAGTTCGTATGAATGGTAGCGGCTCTGTGTCAGTGGTACGCTAGCTCATGTACGCGACTGGATGCTGGCGTCCTCCAATGATCTGAATGAATACTGCGCCGTAACAGAGACTGCTCGCATCTGTGTAAAGCTCAACTGGTGCGTTTTCCTGAAATAATGCAAGGGTAGGCGCAGTAGACAAATGCATGTATGATTTTATTTCTGACCTCATCGTACCTTTCATTCCATTCCCATTTTGAGTCTTTCTTTGTTAGCTCATAAAGCGGTACCATCACACGCGATAAATTGGGAATGAAACGACGAAAATATCCGGCGAAGCCATTGAATTGCCTTACTTGTTTAGCAGTTCGTGGAATAGGTGCCCTCGTTAAAGCCTCCACTTTCTTTGGGCTAGAACTAACCTGTCCGTTTGTAATTATATTGCCAAGTACTCGATAGAGCGTTTAAGGAAGGCAGTTTTCTCAATATTTATAGAAAACCTGGCATCTTGTAATGCGATAAGTACCCGTTCGATACGAGACAAACCTTCTGTAAATTCACTACATTTTGCTTGTACGTCCTCGACGTAGACTTGGCAGACCTGGTCAGGTGAATTTAGAAGGTCAGCTAAAGCCCTATTCATGCACCTCTGGTAAACGGAACATGCATTACTGAGACCGGATGGCACGGCCAAGTACTCGTGCATGCCGTCCGGTGCTACGAAGGCAGTCTTTTCAATAAACCCTTCAGAGATGGGGATCTGGTGCAGAGATGAGGATCTGGTGAAGCCCACTGCTATATCAAAAGTAGAGAAATAATAACCACCCGCTAATTGGTCTATTTGATCGGAAATCATAGGCAGAGGATAGTGATCCCTCAGTGTTTCTATTCAGCTCGCGATAGTCCACGCACATGCGATCTTTGCCGTTTTTATTTTTGACTAAATGATCGGACTGGAGAAAGGTGACTTGCTCTTTCGAAAAATATTGTGTTCAAGTAACTCTCTCATGAACTTTTTGTCGTTCAATTGGACTCAATCTATATTGCCTACGCTCAACACACTTGTTCGGGTCTTTCAAACGTATTTAGAGTTCACCGGTATTAACACGTGTGTGAGGGTAACCCTGCATAAAAAGGTGTTCAAATTTTGCTACTAACAACGTAAGTTCGTTTATTTGATCCCTATCCATTGAGTCACAATCCAAATTGTGAAACGTTTCGCTTTGTAATCGCATGTGGAAAATCGTGGGCTGATGAATCAATGTCACGTCCTTTGAATTCACCATCATACTTAAATTTGTATTTTCCACAAGATTCATGCCTATCAACATATCTGAACACACTTCATAATCCGGGACTATGTGGAAATGAAGTTCGACCCTTATATCATCGATCACGCAAATGGTTATCAACCTTGATAATGACACTACTGTAAACTGTCCTAAGCCCTTTAGATAATTAACGTTAAGACATTCGTTCTTTTACCCGGTAATTTTGAAGCAACCGATTCGCGTATTACCGAACATTGCGCCCCGCTATCAAAAACCCCGAAAAAATTTTAACCCCCCATCAACACCGGCATGGAGTTTAATTTAGGTACACCTACGCAATTAACATTCGAGACAATTGTTCGTTCACGTTTATAACAAGTTTCATATGTGTGACCTGTTCGTGAACAGAACGTACAGGTCGGCTTATTATCCCTTTGAGGAACGGTTTTATCATCATGATGTCGCAGTTGAGGGTTATCAGCCTTATCACGGTAACGGCAATCTCGAGTATCATGACCGGGCTTTCTACACTGTTGACAATAAATATAAAGACGGCTTATCCAAGAATCGTTCTCGTTTGACAGGGCCCTGTTGCATATTTGATGAACAAGGATAAGGTCGCTTACTGCGCTTTATTGAGAAAGCTACAGAAATCAACTCTGGTACGGAAGTAGCCCTGACGTTCAATAATTCGATTCTCAAACGCTCATCTCCAATGCAACCAATCACAGCCTCAACCACGTCATCATCCGATAATTTATCCCTAGTGACACGTCTCCATAACATCAAGCCTGTGATAAGAACTATGTCCTTTGAATTATCGTAACTATGTTCCCGAAAACGGACTATATCACGAGAATACCTATTTTGAGTTTCAAAGGTTGTTATCATAAAATCACGCAATTCCTGCCACGTGGAGGTTAAGATGAGCCAGTTGTCAACCCACAACCTTGCACGACCTTTGTGCGAACTACTGACTTTCATTCTGACATCATAATCGCTCAGGTTGCAGGTTTCCATGGCCGTGGTCACATGTTTACACCACTCTCGCACCCCTATATTTGCGTCCGGATCGTATGATGGTAAAAACGCGTCACTGATTTTATCTTTTGTGTCCGGTATTGCTGTCATACGATCGTACATGTGCTTCATCATTTGCAACATTTGCGCCAAAAATTCCACTGGGACCCCGCTAACCGAAGCATCACTATGTTGATTGTTTGTAACAGAATGACGAGCAGATGTGGGTGATGATCCCACTTCTGATGACGAGGGGTTTGGTCCAGAGGAACTTTTAAAAGCAGTGACGTCAGCATTGCTAACTTCACTGCCTTCACTATTCAGCGCACTCATCGCAAACAATAAAACACAACCAGAAACACACTAAACAATTTATTTTACAAGACACCAGAGGGTTCTCAAAATAATAGTTTTATAATCACAATTATAATAAAACAATAGGTAGGTACTCACAAGATATAATACACCAGCTCACCACGTCTTCACCGCCCGGCGCTCGAACAAAAAGTGTTTTAACATTCGTCTATCGTAGTTTCGTGCGCCAGCGAAATTAAACACTAAAAGATGGCGTAGGGCGGCAAAACGTCAACGCACTATTTAAATTGCAACTTCTCTAAATGATTAATTTTAATTACAAAAATAATTCGTAAACTAATTAAACATTTCGAAAGTAATTATGAACAATTGAATTAATTTTTAAATCTTAAACAAAGTTGAAACATCCGGTCTACAAATGGCGACGAATGTTTCAACTGTTAAACAACTCAATAATTTCATCAATTCATTTTAGGTTTTATTCTAACGCAAAACACATTCCAAAAATCATAAAACTAATTAATAACTAAAAACAACCAATTTATTCGACACAATGATTGATTTCATAATCAGAACAATTACATTTGTTAATTATCATGGACTTGCGTCGACATATATCATATAAATATATATATAATAATATTACATTAAATATATAAATTTGTCGGATTAAGACTCAGACATCAGGAATGTAACCGAGGTATAGCAGACAGGAATTTATTACTATTAAATAATCACTGATCGTAACCCAGTAATTTAAATGAACTATAAAAATGGAGACTGAACTAATTAAATGACAATCGTGAATGATAACGGTCGCGTAGGGCAGTACTATCTGTCAGGGACAGAGTTCCGTGCACCCACCGCAATAGGGGCGGTACTGATCGTCAAAGACAACGTTCCACAACCAATGCTGCGCAGTACTGACTATCGAAAGACAGTGGTCCGTACACCAAGACGCATCCGCTCAAAATACGCACAGAGCTTTTTTTTTTTAGCTGATAGCCTTGGGACGCTATTTCAGCGTAACCTTAACTAGTAGGTGAGCTCACAGGGTCAAAGCCGGAGTGATGTTAACACTGGCCCTAGCAAAAGCAGTGCTTCGCAGAGTCTACCACCGGATACGAAACGCGACCCACTGAGAAGATCTGGTAAGAAATTCAGTGGGCTGTGTCTATGGGCTAATTCGCGCGTCGAGCCCTTCGTCGCAAGTGACGGGTTCGACGAGGACGATGACCGGCGTGCCGAGCACCCCGCGCAACGTCTTATGAAGAACTAATTCCCCACCTGACGATACCGCAATCGTGCTGCCATCTCTCGGGAATCGTGCTGAGTTTCGTTTAGCTACCAAACTATTGACCGTCTCTGACTTTGCTTAGCTACCAAACTAATCACCGTCTCCGACATATTTATAAACTTTTTTTTTGGTCTGTGATAATTAAAATCAAGTGCAAAACGTTTCATACTTTGACAGACTAACGTATGTTTTGAAGGCTTCTACGCTTGAAATAAATCACTCCAAATTATCTCGCATCTCACTGCAAACCTTTGAACCCCCAAACTCATAAACTAAACGTAACTTGACCTCTTTTTGTGGTCGGAACCCTTTTTGTTGCCTCGCATCCCTTGGAAGTTCTCACCTAAATTTTGTATTACATATCTCTTCTTATGTTGAAAAACTTGAACGGATTTTTTGATTGTGGTAGTATTCTGTTCGTTTTACGTTATTATTATTAAATAGTATAATAGTTAAGTATAATAGTTAGTAATCTAGTTGTCCCCCAGTATTCAAATTCGACTAATTGAGCTTATTCGAACATTATATGTATACTTGTCTATGTCTGTATTTTGTGTTTAATGTTCGTTAAAACTATGTGATCGCTTTATTGCTAGTAATGGTCCCCCGATAGTCGAAATTCACCTATAATTAATTTAAATTATAAGTTTGTACACTATTATGATTCTAATGTCAAACCCTATTAGACTTTCTATGATCACAGGTAATATTAAAGACAATACTATTCTATATTTGACCACAGTTTTTTTTTTATTGCTTAGATGGATGGACGAGCTCACAGCCCACCTGGTGTTAAGTGGTTACTGGAGCCCATAGACATCCACAACGTAAATGCGCCACCCACCTTGAGATATAAGTTCTAAGGTCTCAAGTATAGTTAAAACGGCTGCCCCACCCTTCGAACCGAAACGCATTACTGCTTCACAGCAGAAATAGGCAGGATGGAGGTACCCACCCGCGCGGACTCACAAGAGGTCCTATCACCAGTAAAATTAAACGAAAGAGTACTTGTGCGTGTGTGTCAATTTTTTTTTTATTTTTTTTTATTGCCTTTGTAGGCAGACGGGCATACGGCCCACCTGATGGTGAGTGGTTACCGTCGCCCATGGACTTCAGCAATGCCAGGGGCAGAGCCAAGCCGCTGCCTACATAACACACACTGCCACATACAAATGCATGGTAATGTGTGTAATGTTTTTATTTATTATATAATCTCTATTAGTGTGGGAAATTTCATACTCTAGCCTCCGCGAAATTTTCGTAAAAAGGGGTACAAAGTTTTTGCTTCACGTATTAATATATAGATTATTAAATCAGAAGATAAACCTGTAAATGTAACGTGCAGTAACTCCGAACAGGCTTGTCATGACTTACGAAGAGAAGAGAAGCCGGTGGATGATGGAAGAGGGCCGCAAAACGGAGTCAGTGGAGCAAATTTATCGAGCCCAGTAGTGGACAGCAGGCTGATGATGAACATTAGAATAGTTATGTAGTACTGTAAGTACCGTCATAATGTATTTTCTTGCATAATTGTTTACCCAATATCTTGAACATTGATGTCCCGTAGTTAATAGGACAGTGACCCAAAACACGTCATTACAGAGCCTTTCGATCCATTACCGGTGCTTTTAGGCACTACAAGCACTGGTCACCGTCCTCGTCGAATCCGTCGCATGCGACGAAGGGCTCGACGAGTAAATTAACCCATAGACACAGCTCACTGAGTTTCTCGCCGGATCTTCTCCGTGAGTCGCGTTTCCGATCCGGTGGTAGATTCTGCGAAGCATTGCTTTTGCTAGGGTCAGTGTTAGCATCACTCCAGTTTGAGCCCCATGAGCTCACCTACTCGTTAAGGCTACGCTGAAATAACCTCTCAAGGCCTATCCATCAGCTTAGGTAGGAAAAAAAAATAGAACAGTCGCAGATATGCGATTAAGAATGTTTCAAAATAACTAGTAAATTTCATATTGTAACGTTAAAAAGTTCCTCGTGCAGATTTGTTAAGTTACTGACACGATTGCGATAATGCAAATTAATTTAAAAAAATACAAAAATAAATAAAAAAATATTTCCGTCTACAAGTCGGAATAGCACTCACCCTGTGCAGTCGTACGAGCGTTTATTGAGGGCTCGTTGCCAAGAAATCAGCCTAACCACTATCTCGGAGTTGCACCCTTGTATCGCTACATTTTCCGAATTATTCAAATTGAATCACGTTTCTCTGTAAAGGCTTTTGAGTAATATTTTTATTTGTTCTGAGAAATTATTCCTCGATTCCTTTGAGTTGTTTCGTGAGTCATACACACTTATATTCAATGCCAGAACACTTTATAGCGCATTATTAATTAAATTGTATTAAGGCTATTCTTTATATTAATACGCTTTTATTAGCTTCAGACGTATGTATGTTTGTAACGGAATCTTGATTTTGACCCCTATCAAAAAAAAATTGAAATTCAACTGAAAAATGAAAAATAAATAATTGTTTAAAAAAACTAACAAAATACGCTTTTCTATTTTATAGTTGGATTTTCCATAAAAGCATATTTTGTTAGATTTTTTAAATTATTATTTTTTAAACCTCATTTAAAAAAGGACATTCATAGCATCAAAAACAGTGGTCTTCTTCTACAGCCAGATGGTAAATATGTGGTAAAAACCGGTCACTAGAAACGAACTATAGAAGGGCACATTGTTTCCAATTATTATGAATGCATTCTGCTCCGGTAGCGGGCAGTATGATGGTAAAAGGAAAGGAAGCGATCATCTCAAATAATTTCTCAGAGAGCTTGTTAACAGACCTGTGGTTTTGAAGCGTATCGAAATATGTTTCTCTTATTTATTTTATATTTGTATACAACTAGATGCTACCCGCGGCTTCGCCTGTTTGGTCAAGGAAAAGTGTCAGTGTAGTCTCCCGTGGGAATGAGACGTGGGATAAAGGGTAGCGTATGTTAATGCCCTGACCCAAAACTATATAAATATAAATAACATATACACATAAGATGTATAAACATCGAATTGTACTTATTGTTATAATTTTAAATGAGACTTCAATGTCTCTGTAAAAATAAAGTTTTTTTAAATTTTACAATCATATATCAAACTACCACTATTATTACTACACTAACCTGTAAAAACAAAGAAACGACATGCTAAATCGTTAATTCGGAAAAAAATTAACGTTAATGAAAGCTAACTTTCCTTACACTTAAATTACATATTGTCTCCAGTACAGCCTCAAACGCGAGATGCTCTAATAATTTTGAGGAAACTGAAACAGAATCTTTTATTATTACTTTAAATTATATTTATTGCATTATTGTATAAAACGGGCATTGAACGACGTAGCACATGTTACGTACCTGTAGCGTAGCAGTGTAGCAGATGTGCTACGCCGGATATAAATTATTTGAGAAAATGAATTTATACGTATTCAAGACCTATTATGATGAATGTTGAATTTACTAGCTTTAATTTTAAGCTCACCAAGCTCTGAAGCTTCTTTTGTTAAGTTGAAAACTTTATAGAATACTAAAAATGTATACGTTATTATAATACATATTGTCTTAAAATTCGGTTCACTTTGTTTTAATGACATTATTTTCTGTTCGCCATCTAAAATATTGGGTTAAATACAGTATGACTCGTGAATACAAATTTCATGTGTCTTTCATGTTTCTCTGTTATTTTCCGTAATATTGTTGACATCCACCTATTATACAATATTTTAAAAATGGTCTAAAGTCATTGACAAGCCTTCCACAGATCAAACAACATCATCTATTTCTTTATTGAAACTAACAATGTCTGCTATCAATCGTGCATTCCGGATTCATATGCTGAGAGAATTTTCACACTTGACGAGGCGTTTTCATTACATCATATCACATTACAAGTTAAACGGTGTGGGCGAAGGGCGAGAACGAGAGAGAGAAAAGCTTAATTACATTAAGCTTTTTTTATTTTATTGCTTACATGGGTGGACGAGCTCACAGCCCACGTGGTGTTAAGTGGTTACTGAAGCCCATAGACATCTACGACGTAAATGCTATTAGTTCTAAGGTCTGAAGTATAGTTACAACGGCTGCCCTACCCTTCAAGCCGAAACGCATTACTGCTTCACGTCAGAAATAGGCAGGGTGGTGGTACCTACCCGCACGGACTCACAAGAGGTCCTACCACCAGCGATCGTTAAGGTCCAACAAGAAAGCGAAAGCGTGTTTTTCCTTGAGGTATGCGATCGCAGCCTCTGTGGCATTAAAATAACAATACTTCCCTTCCTTGATGCATTACTTTGCTGCTGATATGACAAGGTTGCCAAACATCGGTAATCGTCATGCCAAATTTAACGTGGTTATTCCGTTAAAATCTCTGCAAGTTTTATCTATCATAAATAAAATGTTGTTGCCAAGAAACTGCCGGAAGAGTTTTATATGGAGGCTAATACGTACAGATTTAGGTAGGCCTTGCCAAAACTTAGCAAATATATTGCATGTAAAATAGTTAACATGGATTTTTCGAGAAAACAACTACAGCTAAATTTAATTTTAAACTTGATGTTAACTTATTCAGCTTGCTCTACTATACTAGATCAGGTTTGGAGATCACGGTTCTACATTTATTTGAAATTTATTAGGAATATCGCTATTAAGGAACAGATACTAAGAAAGTATTTTTGTTATACTAAATATAGATATATAACATAACAGCCCACTTAGTAGAGTATAGCAGAGCATTATTTATTGCACAATACAATGTAATTTTCATTGAAAATTAATCATCAGACACGTACATGTATCATCACTAAAAGTATGCTGTTCCAGATTTCGCACAGTGAAATTATGTAAGAGATTGGTATAAGATAGTTACCAGAGAGATTATAAAATGGAACAATTCACTTGAGGGACGAAGTTTAAGTATCAATTGTATTGCATATTGGCTGCTCTACCCTTCAAACCAGAATGCATGCTTTGTGACAGAAGCACTAAGCATAGATGCACCTACCAATGCGGGTTTATAATACACCCTTCCTTCAAGAGTGGCATTGAAATTATGCTATCAACGGACTCCGCTTAGTATTAGGTATACTAAAAGCTCGTTTATCCATAAATGCAATAAAAATTTAAAACAATAGCTCCATAATTCAAAAGCTTCTATATAAATACACATAACAAAACCGAGGCTCATTCTAAAACTGAATTTACTTCGCTCCGTTGCCGTTTTGCCTGAGAAATAGCGTCTAAGTCTTGCGTGTTTGGGCTAGACCTAGATAAAACAGCCTACACGGCAGACCCTGACCGTTCGTAATATCGACGTAATGTATTCTGAAAATGTGTTTGCCTATCTACGTTTTTTATTGGCTAAAGGAAATGGATCAATTTGTTTATATATTTCAATAGCAGAACAGTTATTTATAGAAAGTGCTGAGTATCAATAGGATATTTGTTGTGTTTTTGGGTTGGGTTTGGTTGGTTTGGTTGGGTTTTTTTGGATATTGAGAGGATATCGATCATGGTCATGAATAATCCCTGAGCGATAAATAAGCCGTTGTCTAACATAAAGGACTCTCCTAAAACCTCTTTGGATAAAGAAAATTTCACAGGGCTCAGGATACACTCCGAAAACAGATTGCAGATGATCGAAGTGGTTCTGGATGTAGGGGTGATTTTTATTTCGAAACACCTTAGTTACAACATTAGAGAGTTTCATGAGAGCTACTGATTCTCTCGTATTAAGCCTCAGAGGTTTGAAATTTTCATGAAATATTCCTTAATGATAATTTTACTGGTGTTTATGCGTTTCGGTTTGAAGGGTGGGGCAGCCGTTGTAACTATACTGAGACCTTAGGACTTATATCTCAAGGTGGGTGGCGCATTTCGTTGTAGATGTCTATGGGCTCCAGTAACCACTTAATATCAGGTGGGCTGTGAGCTCGTCCACCTATCTAAGCAATAAAAAAAAGTTGTCTTAAAAAACATAACTGGATTTTTGCGCTTCACTTCACGCTGTATATTACAGACGGCCAACTTCAAATCGAAAGTTCCGAGTTCGAGAATTCCATCTGTAGTTCGAATGCTCAATAAACTGAAGTGCAACTTGGATTCAACTTCGGGAACTTAGAACGAGCATGTGTCAAAGGAATTTCGCTAGAGAATATCACGCTGTTTTTATATGTATACATGTATATAGGTATGTCTGTGTTTTGTGTTTAATGCTCTGTAAAACTATGTGATCGCCTTATTGCTATATAGTCTAGTCAACAAGTTCAAAAACGTGTTAAATAGACATAAAGCTCCTAAAAATATGTACGATAGCTCATTGGATGCGGAATGATGTCTACAAAAATGTTTTTTAAGGGCTTATTAGCACATAAAAAATTGCGATTGTTATAAACAAAATAAGATTTAAAAAAAAAGGAATTTGGTTTTTCCTTAATAATTTCTAAAATAATGATATTTAAGGAATTTTGAAAAAAGATCCTGAAAGAGGAGGAAATTTCCAATAAAAAAGTCCCAACTCCCGGAATTCTATCTCTATTATTTATAAAAAAAAAATAACGCTGAAAATAGCGCTCCGCGCGGTCGCTACGGCGTAGACGTGCAGTCTAAAAAGCCGGTATATCGCCTAAAATAATTTTTTTATAGTATTAAATAACAATTTAAAAATTTGAATAATTTATGGTGTAATCTAAACACTTGAAGGAAAAAAACCTCGGAGAAAAAAAATTTTTACATCGATTTTTCAAAAATTTACACCATTGTTAATTAACTAACTTTTTTCCAATCTCTGTTTTTATAAATTACGGTATAAAAGTTACAATAATTCATCTATAAATTTTTCCCTTCGTGGAGCTCTTATCATTTAAGTACTTAATAAAGTTAAGCAAAAAAATTTTATTAATCTTTATTATTTTGATAATTATAATTTTTTTTTTAACAAAAAATTTAATTCCTAAAAAATGTTATGAAAAAAATTTTTTTTTCGTAATATCTTAATATTGCTGTTTTTGCATCTACCATAGGTTTTAATTAACATTAAAAAAAAAATTTTTACGCTATTTGTTAAGAAATTGTTTATAAATAAATAGACTATTTTGGGATTTAAAAAAAAAAAAGAATTACCGTCTTATTGTATAGGTGAAATAAAGATTTAGAAAAAAAAAAAATTCTTAAATAAATGTTTTAATTGTTTAAAATCGTTTTTTTCATATTTCAATTGTTTAAATAATTAGTTAAGAAATTATTTTTTTCTTAAAAATCATCATTGACTCTTTTCAGCGGATTAACAAAGAAATACATTTTTTTATAAATAATTTCATTGTTTATTAACTTAACAATTTGTTATAAAAAATTAATATTAATCGTTATATTTTTTTTCGAAAACTACAAAAAATTATAAAAACAACCATACATAACAAAATATAGAAAAAAAAATTTGTATTTTTTACAGCATTTTTAGATATTATATGATAATGAAATTACAGCCGTTACATAATTTGTCAAGCTATAAATTGTTATAACTTTTAAACTATAAGAGATACGGTAAAGGACACTCAGGTCATTTTTATAAAGGATTTATTTATCTTTAAAATAAATTCAAAATCGATCCTGTAACTATTGTTTATCAGTTATAAGCATTTGTTTATAAAAAATTATGATTTCTTTGATATTTTTTGAAATTTCATAGCTTATAATTTGTTGAATAATATAGATACAGCTACAGACCCAAAAACTTTTTTGTTCTATGATAAAGTATCTTTCTAATTACGTATAAATCATAGAAATATATAATTTTGTTTAAATAATATACTAGTTTTAATTTATACTTACCTCATTTACATTCTGCTATCGATCAGTTTTCATTTATTTATCAAATGCTTATAACAACTGATAAACAATAGTTACAGGATCGATTTTGAATTTATTTTAAAGATAAATAAATCCTTTATAAAAATGACCTGAGTGTCCTTTACCATATCTCTTATAGTTTAAAAGTTATAACAATTTATAACTTGACAAATTATGTAACGGCTGTAATTTCATTATCATATAATATCTAAAAATGCTGTAAAAAATACAAATTTTTTTTTTTTATATTTTGTTATGTATGGTTGTTTTTATAATTTTTTGTAGTTTTCGAAAAAAAATATAACGATTAATATTAATTTTTTATAACAAATTGTTAAGTTAATAAACAATGAAATTATTTATAAAAAAATGTATATCTTTGTTAATCCGCTGAAAAGAGTCAATGATGATTTTTAAGAAAAAAATAATTTCTTAACTAATTATTTAAACAATTGAAATATGAAAAAAACGATTTTAAACAACTAAAACATTTATTTAAGAATTTTTTTTTTTTTCTAAATCTTTATTTCACCTATACAATAAGACGGTAATTCTTTTTTTTTTTTAAATCCCAAAATAGTCTATTTATTTATAAACAATTTCTTAACAAATAGCGTAAAAATTTTTTTTTAAATGTTAATTAAAACCTATGGTAGATGCAAAAACAGCAATATTAAGATATTACGAAAAAAAAATTTTTTTCATAACATTTTTTAGAAATTAAATTTTTTGTTAATTAAAAAAAATTATAATTATCAAAATAATAAAGATTAAAAAAATTTTTTTGCTTAACTTTATTAAGTACTTAAATGATAAGAGCTCCACGAAGGGAAAAATTTATAGATGAATTATTGTAACTTTTATACCGTAATTTATAAAAACAGAGATTGGAAAAAAGTTAGTTAATTAACAATGGTGTAAATTTTTGAAAAATTGATGTAAAATTTTTTTTTCACCGAGGTTTTTTTCCTTCAAGTGTTTAGATTACACCATAAATTATTCAAATTTTTAAATTGTTATTTAATACTATAAAAAAATTATTTTAGGCGATATACCGGCTTTTTAGACTGCACGCCTACGCGGTAGCGACCGCGCGGAGCGCTATTTTCAGCGTTATTTTTTTTTTATAAATAATAGAGATAGAATTCCGGGAGTTGGGACTTTTTTATTGGAAATTTCCTCCTCTTTCAGGATCTTTTTTCAAAATTCCTTAAATATCATTATTTTAGAAATTATTAAGGAAAAACCAAATTCCTTTTTTTTTAAATCTTATTTTGTTTATAACAATCGCAATTTTTTATGTGCTAATAAGCCCTTAAAAAACATTTTTGTAGACATCATTCCGCATCTAATGAGCTATCGTACATATTTTTAGGAGCTTTATGTCTATTTAACACGTTTTTGAACTTGTTGACTAGACTAATATGCAGTAATTTATTGACAAACAGTTGACATATTTGGGGCAGTTTGTTATCTATACATATAAATAAAATTGGAGTGTCTGTTTGTAGTATTGAAATAATCGCTTTTTACTACACGCATATGAAGACATACATTTTTTTTCTGTCTGACTGTTTGTTCCGGCTAATCTCTGGAACGGCTTTACCGATTTTGACGGGACTTTCACTGACAAGTAGTTGATGATATAAGGAGTAACTTAGGCTACTTTTTTAGACAAGCTTCGCCCCGCGGCGTCACCCGCAATACGACAATAACCGCGGGTAATATCGCGGACTCAACTGTTCAATAATAAAATTTAATGTTTCCGAAGCGAAGCAAGGGCAGGTCGCTAGTTAAAAGTAATCTGGCAAAAAATTTAGTTGATACGTGCTAATTCATGACTCTTTTTTCGTAACTTTAATAGCAAATCATTAAAGCATTTGGTAAATTATTATCAAGCTGCGAGCCGTGGGCACTCCTGAGTCTACTTAAGAGAAAAATTGTAATACCAGTACCCAGTCTCATATCTCCTGACCGGTTGTGCTTAGTGCCGACATCTCTCAAAATAGCCGGATCTCATTAAATTCGTGTGCGACAAAAGCATCGATTTTCTCAGTATACTTATTTTTAACTTATTGAACTTACTGGAACTTGTATATATTACAGAGCGAGTACCGCAACTGCCTATCGAAACTTTCAAGAGTTCTGTACCTACCCTCTATCGTGGCTTAAACGCTTTGACACAGGCGAGACGCAGATAATTAAGTTTGATAACTTAATTGGAACTAAATGACCTAAGTGCATGCACATATGTTGAAGTATTAATATATATATTATTAGCCTTAAGTAATGGTTCTATAGATTTTTGTTGTGTAAAAATGACTAGGACTCTAAGGGTCGATTTACCAATAGACCTTCAATTTATCTAGGATCTACGAAAATTTCCTCAGGTATGAAGCCGTAAATTGAAATAAAAATGCAACATAATATTTTTCTTTCGAGACACTATAAAAAGTGGGACAAATATGCCAACTTAATCAAAGTTGGACAATTAACTTTTAAGCCTTAAACATAGGATAAAATAGGATTGAATAAAATTTTATTGACCGATTATGCATAAACGATGTAAAATTAGTAAAAATAATATATATTTTCTGATAAATAACTACCTCACTAAATCGAAATAACTTAGCTATATTTATCTATCAATAGGAAAAGTTGAAAGGGCTAATTTAAATTTTCTCTCTATGTTGGTTAATAGTTTTTTTTGTGTGTAGAATCTATTGACGATTTTTTGTAATATCATTTGTATACAATAAAAAAAATGGGTACATAAAAGCACCTTATTCGCGCTACCATCATTCGCGTTTACAATATTGACAAATTAAAAAAATGCGACCCAATTCCTATATTCGCGGCTAAACATTTATTTATTCGAGAATCTAATCTGTACATCGCTACATACATATCGATAAAAAGTATTCCAATATGTAGGTATCTAACCGAATATATTTTGTAAACGCGTTTTCAAATGGACTAATAATAACGTAAAATAATAGACTTTATTACAACTATGCCTAAACTATGCTGTTAAATGATATCGTCTAGGAACGTATCTGCTCAATATGTAAATTACCATTCCATATTCACGGTTTCTATATTCACGGCATATTTACGAAACATATACCCCTAAAATAAAGTGCTTTTACTTTATTTAATTGCGTTCTTCAAAGTTACGGTACCAGTAGGCCAAAACCGTTTTTTATAAATGTGGCTTTTCATTGATTACTAGCTGACCCAGCAGACTTCGTAGTGCCTCAATCGATAAATAAAAGACCGACGGGGGTCACATCAAAGGAAAAACAAAATTGTTAATTTTATTTAATTCCGAGCATTTTCATATTTATCTACTTTTTAAACCTTCTCTAGACTTCCACAAATAATTCAAGACCAAAATTAGCCAAATAGGTTCAGCCGTTCTCGAGTTTTAGCGAGACTAACGAACAGCAATTCATTTTTATATATATATAGATATAGAAGAATACGACGCTATTATCATTTTCAGTTCAGGGCGCGTAGTTCATGGCTATAATGCATAAAGTGTGTAGGTATTTGGTATGTGTGTCACAGGAAGACCACAGATCGGTCACGGCAAACAGTGCGAAGGCGCCGCCTTTCTTTACGACAGCGACGGCCGTTTATGGCGCCTCGGCGTCGCCTTGCGTCGTCATCTGTTAATTGCTTCGAACGTCCAGATTACCGTGCACTGCCTCGACTTAATCGTATACCCATCGTTTACAATTAATTCGCAGTCTCATGGCTTTGTTCGTTAATATGTAAAGGGAATAATATAATATGTTGTATTAATATGTTAATATTTATTATTTTATTATTATTATGTTCATCGGTTACCCTTTTCTCAGTTCAGTCTGTCGACAGAGCCGGTAGAACTGTATATACGGGCCTTTGGCTACTTAATATACAGTATAAGTAATATACAGCTATGAGTTAATATGCTAGTTTTTATTACGTGTAGTAAGTTTGGTTTTCTTCAAGCTGTACCAGCATTTTATTTTCTTTTATTGCCCTTGGAGGCAGACGAGCATACGACCCACCTGATGGTTAGTAGTTACCATCGCCCATGTAACTTTCCTTTCTTACTATTCTGCATGTATTTCTTTTGTAGTAAAATAAATATGTTATCTTTTAAATCTAGAAGCTTTAAGTTGTTGTGGATGTGGTTTGGGACAACTCCAGTGGCTGAGATTATTATTGGGACAATGTAATATTATTTTTTTCAATATATTTTTTTCTTTTCCTATTTTTTCTCAGCAGACGCCGGTACGTATTTATTATTTACGGGCCTTAGCCAAGTAAATAATAAGGAATAAAGAGTTTTAATGTCCGTTAGTTGAGTTTTGTTCTATTTCTAAAAACTTGCGAACAGTTAGTTCTACAGGTATTTAATATAGCAGCTTTTTGTAGTTGCATGAAAGTGTTGGGTCTCAGATTAATTAACTTCAAGCTGTGGTGGAGGTGCTTAGGGACAATTATTATTGTTTTATTACTTATTATGTTAATATTTCATTGTATTTTGTTAATATGTAAAGCACTTAAATGGTGCGTATTTCTCTTAAGCGACATGAAGTTTTTTATGGCTTTTTAATGCCTTTGCTGTTAGAATATTACCTTTTTGATGCCAAGCTCCATCCTTTCATTCATGATCATGAGAAATGGGATGGGCAAATCCAAGTCTATTACTCTTTTGTCTATTACCTTGCGGCGAAAATTGGAAGTCGTAATTGAAATATAAAAAACGCTTATCCAACCTTTTCGAACCTATAAGAATGGCTTCTTAATCCACAGTTTACTAAAAACTACTCCGCTTCAAACTATTCAACGGGCCATCATTATAAGGAAGTGATCTTTTGAATTTTCTTATCTTCATATGTAGTGTACATATTATGTCTTTTCTATACGTGTCTACAGCTGTTATTAAATTTTTTCTCAGCGGTTTGACTGATTTATTTATATTTTCTCTATATTTTAATAGATTTTAGATACTTTCGATATACAAATGAATCCAGGAGATGATGCTACGATAACTTAAAGTTTTTGTTTCAAAGCAAAACAGCGTTTGCCTGGCCAGATAAATACAAAAAATACTAGCTGACCCGGCAAACGTTGTCTTGCCATATATAAGATTTTTAGAGAATTTCTAGTGTAGAAAAAATTTACTAACTTATTGGAAGTGTATAAGGATGTGAAATATGAGTGAAAAAGGCCTGGAGTGCTGTGAACGGTGAGGGAATGTTGTTTAAAAATAACAAAACACCAAACATTAATTGTTTTAATTTATTAAAAGTAATAATTATATATATAGTTAATTCATTACATAATATTAATCTTTTAATGCTGCAGCGTGAACAATATTTTTTGTTAGCCCGTCTTTAGCTAATACAAACAAACTTGATGGTTTACCCACTCGAGAGCATGCAACGTATAATTGTCCGTGTGAAAAACATGGTGTGCTCAAATCTAAGCCACAAACAGACATTGTTTGGCCTTGGAATTTATTAATAGTCATTGCAAATGCCAATCTAATCAGAAATTGAATACGCTTAAATTGAATTGGCACATCAGTGGGTATAATAGGTATTCGTGGTATAAATATGTTTTCACCTCGAAACTAGCCATTTAAAATGGTGCCTTCGATTACTTTCGCGTACCGTTGCATAGCCGTGGCGGGTTCAAATTACGAAGCAAAATAATTTGAGATCCAGCCTTTAGTTGTAAGTTATGTGGTGGCATACCTGGCAAATCCAGTGAGTTCAAAAACTCTGTTGGAAAATTTACAGCTTCAGTGTCATCGCAAACTGTATCAATAGATTTATATGATACCAAGTCCCCTGGCAATAACTGTTGTATCTTCAGATTTAAAATGTCAACGTCCACATATTTTGCAGCTAACATTGCTCTTTCTGCAAGCCACTCGAGATTTATGTAATTCGTGTGTACATCGGGAAATATTTGTTCAATGAGAGAATTTTGCGAATCAATGATAGTGCAGAAATCATTCGCTAATTTTATGTATCCAGTTTCAGCTATAGTGACTTTTCCATCGCCGATATCTAAGAGTTGTTTTGAGAATGTTTCAGCGGATGGATCTTGAAGCATTTGAACGCGCATATTTACTTTCAGCTGTACTATTTCAACATTACGCCACAATGTCGATGATTTTAAGCAGGCGTTGATTTCATCAGCGTATGTTGAACGTGGAATGACGGGAAGTGTTTGTCAGAAGTCACCTGAAAGGACTAACAGAGTGCCACCAAATAGTTTGTCGTTGTTTTTAATATCTTTCAATGTCCTGTTCAACGCCTCAAGCGAATGTTTGTGTGTGTACATTCATATTTTCCACTCTAAGCATCGCCATCTCACTTCCTTTATGGACAAAATTGCAAATGTATTTGATGCTCTTCACAGAACTGCAGAACTCAACATTAATATGAGCATTGTATGTTTTGCTCACAGGGGCGAATATGGCACGACCCAACGATTGTCAATATCAATGTCTGTGTTGCTGATGTTTTTAATAAATGATTGTCCGCCATTATCTGGATTCCTTCGACGATATAGTGGATATCCGTCGACATTTGTGATTGTATCGTTAGTGAAGTCTTTAGGGAATTTTTTTGTACATTTTCCATCTGACATGCAAGGCGATGAACTAAAAATGTTTAACTACTACGCTTGAAGCATAAACACTAATAATAGCCGAAAACTGTAGAGGTAACATCCCTACTCCGTGCTGTTTACAGGGTGAGAAGTGACACCGGTAGACACATGGAGGGGATAACTTACCAAGTGATAATAATTGATGTTATCGAGCGGGATAAAAAAAGATAAAATTATGAAAATGACTATTAAAAGGAAGGGTTGGTGATAAAAAAGTGCAAATTTAGAGTTGTATGTATTGTTTGATGCCACATAATAATAATAAAAAAAATATCAATAAAAAAAAAAATGTTTTACTTAAAGGTTAGAAAAATAGATAGTAGCCGATTCTCAAGCCTACTGAATATGCATAAAAAATTTCGTCAGAATCGGTCAAGCGGTTTCGGAGGAGTATGGGAACGAACATTGTGACACGAGAATTTTATATATTAGATTACATTTAAAAAAGTCAGTCGAGCATAGAATATAAGTGAAAAAAGTTCACCGAACAAGTACTTGTTTGATCGTTATCAAAGGCTCTCGAAGTTTCCAACGATATTTTTCAAGCTGCATAGGTTTTATTCATTTGAAAACGTGTTTTAATTGGATTTTTCGAATGCAATAGTTACGCGGCCCATAGATTTTGCACATACCACGCGTATTGCAGCCCGTCTAGTGATCTAAGGTTGTTACCACGGATGAACGAGTTTACGGACCACCTGGTATTAAGAGGTAAACAAATCTCGTAGGCGTCTCAATTACTCACCTTTAAGCACGAAGTCGTGAAGTGGTAGTCATGAAATAATTAGGAGTATTATTGCTTTGTTCAGTGGCTATTTTGAATTAAATATGAAAAGCAATTTTTCAACTGCCAAAACATACTACAAGTTGTAAGACATATTGTGTAAAAATTTCAAACAGCGTGACCGCAGCTATGAAATTAAAATGCGAGAAAATTGTCATAATACTAGGAAGCCTGAAAGTCGTCCTAATCTGAACGAAAAATCCTGGATTACCATAGCCAACTTCCGGGTTAAATTGTAAATCTAAGCTATCCAGTTATCTACTCAAGCATACAAGAAAAATATCATCAAAATGATTTTCTATAGGATGAAAAGCAAACTGATGACGCAAAGGCTTTTCAAAATATTTCAAAATAACGAAGGCGCGCAGTTTTCCATTTTTACGTTGCACAAATAAAATTCGATTCACGTGTATTTTTCTTTAACATTCCATAAAAAGCTCGTCCCGGGCGGAAGTTTCTTCTGCTAAGCAAAACTTTAAGAAAGTTCCGCCCTCGATTCGCGGCTCGTTTGTTCCACAATGCGATCGAAACTACATTGAAACCAAGTCTGTCTTTTGAAAAAAAAACGTAGTTTTATTTATATACATGCATATATAGGTATACCTACAAGAAGCTTATACAAGCCAAGGCTTTTTGAGTTATTATTTACATTTTTTTAATTGCTTATATGGGTGGACGAGCTCACAGCCCACCTGGTGTTAAGTGGTTACTGGAACCCATAGACATCTACAACGTAAACGCGCCACACACCTTGAGATATAAGTTCTAAGGTCTCAGTATAGTTACAACGGCTGCCCCACCCTTCAAACCGAAACGCATTACTGCTTCACGGCAGAAATAGGCAGGACGGTGGTACCTACCCGTGCGGACTCACAAGAGGTCCTACCTAAGGAGTATTTCATTTACATATCTTAATTTTCTTTTTGTTAACAATTTTATTTTTATACACTTTATATATTAAAGTCTTAACTCTATCCTTAACTATTTAGCATCGATAACCCCGTCTGTATGTCATTTATTGACAAAGGCCTCCTCCAACCTTTTCCATTCCTCTCTGTCTTTGGCAGTTCTTGTCCATAAAATGTAATGTAATTTACCGCACTAAAATATCTTGTGTTGATTTAGATCATAAACTACCTATGTGTAAAATTTTGTACCAATCAGGATATTCATTTATGTGTGAACGAACATACAAGTATTCATATTTATAATTATATATATTTTATATATATATTTTTTGCCGTATAAGCAGATGAGCATACGACCCACCTGATGGTGAGTGGTTATCGTCGCTCATGGACGTCAGCAATGCCAGGGGCAGAGCCAAGCCGCTGCCTACCGTTTAATTATTTAGTTTAGTTATTATTGTAAATAAACATTCTAATACAACAACGCGTTGCACTCGATTTGGTTACATTTGAAATAACTATCATTAAAATCAATTGACAAAGTGAACGCCATTAGCACGCCTCAACGTTTTGTCAGATGAAATTGATTTCCATTTGGAGTTGCTTCATAACGGCATTGGCATAAATGTTTCATTATTATAATGGCATTTAACGATTGTTCCGTACCATTATCGTTGCGTTGTTGAATGTTTATTTTGGGAACAAATGTTTTGTTATTGCAAATGCAATGCTTTTGCACGTTATTGGATGTGTTTTGAACTCGCCCCGCTGTTATGGCGTGAGTTATTAATGCAAGTAGGATAGTCGTGAGATTCCCTTGGTACGTTTAAGCAAATTAAAAAAAAAAAAAAAAAAAAAAAAAAAAAAAAAAAAAAAAAAAAAAAAAAAAAAAAAAAAAAAAAAAAACCTCATTAATAACGTTTTCTTATCCAACAAAAATGTATCTTGTGACATTCGAGAATACATTTTATAATATCCCATATAAATCTTCTTCTTCATCGTTCTCTCACTGCTGAGGATCGCGTCCACAGATGACTTTCCACCATAGTGTTCGATCATGGGTGGCATGGACCGCATCGTATAGAATACCTCTAGCCGCTTCCTTAAACAGATCTGACCATCTGACTGGTGTTTTATAAATAGCTTTACTGGTGGTAGGACGTATTGTGAGTCATAGGTAGTTTTTTTTATTTTTTTATTGTTTAGATGGGTGGACGAGCTCACAGCCCACCTGGTGTTAAGTGGTTACTGGAGCCCATAGACATCTACAACGTAAATGCGCCACCCACCTTGAGATATAATTCTAAGGTCTCAGTATAGTTACAACGGCTACCATCGCCCTGCCTATTTTTGCCATGAAGTAGTAATGCGCTTTGGTTTGAAGGGCGGGGCAGGCGTTGTAGTGTAAAAACTGAGACCTTTGAACGCATGTCTCAAGATAGGTGGATGGTGGAAATCTTTGTAGATGTCTATCAGCTCCGGTAACCACTTAACATCAGTAACATCAGGTGGACTGTGAGCTTGTTCACGCACCAAAGCAATAAAAAAACAGGTATCTACTCAAGCAAAAAAAATTAAAAAAGGTTTCAGAAAAACAGTACATACATTATGTGGATTCTTGAACTTAAGACATATTGTGACACTTCTATTCCACTAACCGAGTTACATAACGTTTCTGAAATTTATCAAAGATATATAAGAGACTGTAGTAGTGACAAAATAAAAGAAAATCTTAAGAAAAACTCTAAAAGAAAAAAAGGAAGCTAATAATTTAAACGGAAGCTTTAAATGTCTTTTAAGTTGATTGATTTTTTTTCCGATACACCTGCTCGTTCGTTGTCGCAGTTCCCAATCTAGTTGAGTGCGACCGATGGTGCTCCGATGGGAAATTTTATGAATATCGAAGGTTTTTTGAACAGGAAATGTCCAAGGAAAAAGCAAGAAAGCGCTTTGATCTCCAGCTATTGTTTCATTTGTTAGCTTCGAAGGGTGCACGAGTTACGTCAATGTCGGGGCATCAGGTGCTTTATAGCATTCACGTTGGAGTGTTTATGATCATCGGCAGTCAAGTACATATTCTGAAAATTTTCTTCTGTCATTTATTGCCACTCAATTTTCCAATTTAAATCATCATCTCAAATACTTTCAATACTGATGTTAAGACATAGTCCAAGCTTCTATCTTTAGACCACAACTTCATAGATCGACTTTACCGGTCATTGTAAAATTAAAGTTAAGTTTGAAGTCGTCGTGGCCTAAAGGATAAGACGTCCGGTGCGTTCGCGGTGAGCGATGCACCGGTGTTCGAATCCCAGACGGGTACCAATTTTTCTAATGAAATACGTACTCAACAAATGTTCTCGATTGACTTCCACGATGACGGAGTAACTTCGTGTAATAAAAATCAAACCCGCAAATGTTAATTTGCGTAATTACTGGTGGTAGGATCTTTTGTGAGTCCGCACGGGTAGGTACCACCACCCCGCCTATTTCTGCCGCAAAGTAGTAATGCGTTTCGGTTTGAAAGATAGGGCAGCCGTTGTAACTATACTTGAGACCTTAGAACTTATATCTCAAGGTGGGTGGCGCATTTACGTCGTAGATGTCTATGGGCTCCAGTAACCACTTAACACCAGGTGGTCTGTGATCTCGTCTACCCATATAAGCAATATAAAAAAGCAATAAAAAAACCTTGTGTTTGTTTGTTGTGTGCTTTATTTATTACACTGTTTGTATGTTGAATCTGTCCCAGTTTCAAACTTTAACTAGAAACGTGATTCGAAATACTCATCCTTCAATTCTGAAAGGCCACTCAGCCCAATTGAATTTCAGCTACAAGCCTCATAAGTTTTTCATTCAGCCCCAAATAGAGGAAACGTTGTAATATATGGTTGTGGGTATACCGTTGAATTTGAAGCGTTCTTGGCCTAATACTCGTATGTAAAATGGTCAACTTTTTTGTGTCTAGTGGAAAAATGCTATGGTAAGAATCCTTGGGCAGGTACATAATATCAACATTATGTTGATATGTGCCCAAGACAACGACGACGAACGACTTCTACGATTAAAGAATAATAACTTATGATAATATGTAACTATATTTGAGACCTTAGAACTTATATATCAAGGTGGGTGGCGCATTTACTTCGTAGATGTCTATGGGCTCCAGTAACCATTTAACACCAGGTGGGCTGTCAGCTAGTCCACCCGTCTAAGCAATAAAAAAAAAAAATATCGAACCTGCAGAATTATAATTAGTATCAGTCTGCGATTTAATTTGATCAATAAGACACCAGATGTTTCAGTCTAATTAGACTTAAATCTCATGTTCCAAGATCGGCAGCAGAATTCGCCCGGTCGTGTTTAAGGTGTCTATAAATCTCACAGCAATAATAAGAAAAAATATATTTATAGAAGTCTTCGTTCATAGAATCAATCATAATTATTATTTTTGCTTTCGTTGGCTCGAACTTTTTTTTCCAAAAAGATCATAGGCTGAATCTTATATTACGTAGTTTTCACTTCATTTTCCTGTTTTCCTTTCGTTCTACTATGCAGCTTGTTAAAAGAAAATGCATTATTAAATTAAGTTCGTCTTTGAATAAAAAAGAAAAATGGTGAATGTAAGAGCATTTTATATTTTTTGTGTTATATGTATTTATATAAATATCCGAATTTCATTTATTTGTAACAAAGTACAAAAAAAAACCATCAAAATTAAGTATTTGAAACAAACAATTGTAATATCTAAATATTGATAATTCCAATTGTATTCTTAAATACACCTCCTTGATGATGTATTAATAAAAGCCTTCTGTCCGTAAAGCAATGTTTGCGGCAGATCAGTAATGAATAATTCACCTTGAAATTACAAGAACGTTATTTGCAAGATAAAGGAAGATATTCCGAGTTGGCTCAATAGAGTGGTTTTTGTTATAAATATTCTGTGAATTCGAATTGTTTGTTGAATATGATGACTCAAATAAAAGCCTGGTTAGATCTTTAATGAAAGTTTAATATAAAACTAGAGGTACCGCCGTAGTCGAAATTCGACTATAATTAATTGGAATTGTAAGTTTGTACACTATTATGATTGTATTTTATACTTCTATAATCACAAATTTCGCCAAGACTACATTATAAAAAATATTAACAAAGACGAACAATATTGAATCTATTCTCAATTTGACAACTAGCAGACGTCAAGAACAAAAGTTTGACAATAAATAGTATGCATGCATGTGTGCGTCAAATACATGGTATGTAGTGTATTTAATGTTTTCTTTATTGATTTAATGTATCTTTTACGCATTATTTTAAAAAAATATTAGCATTCTGCACTTCTTCTCTATATTCTCTATAAGTGTGGAAAATTTCATACTCCTCCGTCCGCGCAATTTTGGTAAAAAGGGATACAAAGTTTTTGCTTCACGTATTAATATATAACTATAGATTATTCAATGTATAACTTTATATCCGAGGAAATTTTGCAGATTTTTTTTATTGCCCTTGTAGGCAGACGAGCATACGGCCCACGTGATGGTGAGTGTTGACCGTCACCCATGGACTTCAGCAATGCCAGGGGCAGAGCCAAACCGCTGCCTTTTCATGAGTTTATCGTTTGATTCCGTTAATACGGTAGGAATAAGGATTGCTTTTGACTTTTAGCCCCTTATCATTCCGCTACTGTACATTGGAATTTCAATCTGTCTAGACAGACGTAGAATAGTGAATTATCTGTATCAGTTTCGGCCGTCAAGCGTCTGTGTCGGCGGTTTGCGACCGAAGCACCGATTTATGGAGCCCGCTGTAATTGATGGCACTTGCATCTCGACCGTATCCCTGTCTTTGACTGTGGATGTTGAGTGGTCCAGTATATTTTACGTATATATCCAGTATTTGAAAAGTGACGTGCTGATTTATCGAAGGACAAACTCTAAATTTGTTATTGCTTAAAATCATCTGTTGTTTCTTTCAGAAAACGTCATATGGTGATAATCCGAATAAAAGATGAAAATGATTTTTCTTTAAATTAAACTTTACAAGCACTTTTACTTACGTATGACTTTAAGATCTCTTGAACTTCGTGTCTTTGTATCTCTAGCATGAATTACATTTAATTACCGCCTAACTTATCAAATGCTAGAAACAACAATGCCAATGGCATTATTATATTCATTATAGTATTTGGTAAACTTTTTTACTTCTATATTCTAAATGTTTTTGCTTTGTTTTCTTTCAGTTTACAGAATAATAAAACCCATTTTTATCCATCCAAATAAATATGAAATCGTTACAATTCTAGAAGAAAATTTAATGTTAATTAAAAGGTATCGTAAAAATTTATTAATGCCGTAACAAATGTTAAAATTAATGTACAAGGCAATAATAATACGCATTCTGGAATGTTCAGCATCGATCTGTGTTGACGCATCGCCTTCGTTACGTGACTGAAGTGTTTATTTACACCGTTTCGAAAGAAAATAATAGTCTTAAATAATAAGTGAAGATGAATGAATGAATGAATGAATGAGTGAATGAATGAATGAATGAATGAATGAATGAATGAATAAATGAATGAATGAATGAATGAATGAATGAATGAATGAATGAATGAATGAATGAATGAATGATGAATGAATGAATGAAAAACTATTGTACAAAGGCGAACTTAACGCCATGCAGGCACAGGCACTGAAATCTTCTCTTCATTCAGATCACATTAGAATAAGGGCTTGGCAATCTACCTTCCAAATTAGCGATGCAATATTTTTCAGTCTCTGCTAACTGTAAACTCACTCTGTTAGCATAAGTACTATAGAAGACTATAGAAGAAATCTTTAGCTGCCACATAAGGTCTAAATATAACTTGAAGTGACTTGTCTCACTCCTGTCAAACACTCATGATTGATAATCTTTCAGGCTATTATCATAAAGAACTTTATACTTATATTATGTATGAATAATGGATGAAACTGCTTCATATATTAGATATGAATTTATTAATAGCGTTTTAAAATAATGGATGAAACTGCTTCATATATTATATATGAATCTATTAATAGCGTTTTAAATAACATATTCTACAAATTGCTAATGAAACAGCGTGTTAACACGTTGCATATACATCCAATACTAATTTAATTAAATTAAATCGCATTTAAATACAATTTTTAGATTTAAAAAAAAAAGCAAGAGATAACTAATACTTTATTAATTAGAAAGTTTTAATATATTCGTCATAATCATTCGTCTTTTTTTTTAAATTGACTAGAATGGTTCATTAATAGGTATATTAAGAAGTTTATGAAATATACGTTTTTGAGGAAAACGTGTACGCGCCACTTGACAACGAAGACTATACTTTTCTAAGCGTCGGAAATAATGAACATTGAAACTACCAACGCGAGAAAACGCCGTAAAAGTAGTTTTAATGAAGTCTAAAACCCATAGGAACTTAAATAAAAACAACGTAACTAAATTTAACGTTCTTAAACAAAATAAAAAGACGTGGGGCACTCGGGGACTGCCGCGGTAAAGCTATTGGATAGCATTTTTTATCAACTTACGCAATTATAATTAGACAATAATAATTTAATATTAAAACAATAATAAAATAAGACCACTCTATATTTATAAACATTAACAAAAGCAAAATATTAACTATCCCTTTCACACTCATAAGCTAGACCGCGCGAGAGAAAGAGCGCGCATGCAGTGAGACGTGACGTCGCGCGCTTATTGACAAACACTACACAAGCGCAACGTGTGAATGCGTAGAACGCGAACGATATGGTAGGCGGAGTGGGGGTGTTTGGTTTTATTTTCGTTACGGAATTTCTTGATTCGGTCGCCGCGCTCAAAACCCGCGATAAAAGCTATGCAATATCTTAAAGAAAACATTAAATGAGTAACCGTTGCATTTCAGAATAGTGAATACTCGTAAAATGACACATTTTAAAGTAACAATAACTACGTTCAACATACTATGTTATATAAATAAATGACTGGTTACAAAACGGTGTAAGTCGCGGCCTGTTTAAGCTTAACATGCCGTTCGCGTCTCCGAATATTGGAACAATTTATGAGGAGACCTTTCTAATTTGGTAGAGCTCTCAAATTGGAGGCACGGAGGTGCCAACCTCGCGCCCTCTCCACGAATTTAGATGACTCATTTTGTAAGCAGCCCTACCTGTGCGTCGCCGTGATCAGTTCGTGTCAGAGATTATGGTGTTTTTTGAGGATCAAGGATGTCCTTCGGTGAGCTCGGAGACATTGAGGTGCTATTTTATGTTTATAGCTCATTTTAGATCTGGTCAAATAGGGATGCTATATTTAAAAAGTATTTTGTAAGTTTTTGTTAATTTATAGTCCAAGCAGGCAGATGAGCAAACGGCCCACATGATGGTAAGTGGTAACTGTCGCTCATGGACGTCAGCAATTCTAGGGGCAGAGCCAAGCCGCTGCCTACCGCTGCCTACCTTTTTATTTATTTGCTAAGATCACTTATATTCCTGATGGAAACACCTTCCACTCACGAGCTCACGGTTCACCTGATGGTAAACGGTTACTGGGGCCCATAGACATCAACAATGTAAATTCCGCCACCCACCATGAGACAAGAGTTCTAATTCTCACTTTGACAGTACAACGGTTGCCTCATTCTTTAAGCCGAAATGCATTACTGCTTCACGCAGATGTGGTACTTATTACTAAAATTTGTGATGCAGCGGATTAAAAACATAAATACCATTCAAACAGGAACATGCAAATCCGAGGCACCATGAGTAAGAAGTTCCATTGCCGTTGTACAGTTCTCCACTATCATTGCGGTCTGTGAACTATGCAGATTTTATTTTAATATATATTATGCTGTTCCTACATCTTTGGGCGTTATGTATATAACCACGAATAGTTCATAAATAAGTTAAGATATAATTTGACTTCATCTATACTTGTAACAAATATATCGACTATACGTATATATAAAAAACTCAAATAAACCTGTATAAATATAAAATATAAAATGTTATTCTAGAAGTTTTATCTATAACTAGCGACCCGCCTTTCGCTTCGCTTCGGAAACATTAAATTTTATTATTTAGGTAATAGCTGACTCCCGCGATGTTACTCGCGGCTATTGTCGTAACGTGGGTGACGCCGCGGGGCGAAGCTAATCTAAAAAAGTAGCCTAAGTTACTCCTTATATCATCAGCTACTTATCAGTGAAAATCTCCTCAAAATCAGTCCGGCCGTTCCAGAGATTAGCCGGAATAAACAGACAGACAGATAAAAAATCTAAAAAATGTTATTTTGGTATATTCATATGCATGTAGTAAAAAGCGGTTACTTCAATATTACAAACAGATACTCAAATTTTATTTATATGTATAGATGTATAGATTAGGTACGTATTTCATTAAATATGGCAAGTAAAAAGTAAAAGTAAAGTAAGTAAAAATTCGTGCAGTTGTTAAAAATTATGTAAGTCTTATGGCGCTTTTATATCTGATGCTTAAGACGGCGGAAGATTATTCCCTTTCTTTTATATTAAAAACCGGCTTTCTCCTTTGAGTATTTCTTGGATACGTGATGATAAATTACTGCCTTTGAAAGTCTTATTGTTTTGCGTTTCTTTTAATATTCTCTTCGAGTCCTCAATATGGCACTTGTTTCTGTTATTATAAAAATTTATTACAACCTAAAACATTTCTCAGGTAAATGTTTTCTTATGAATTACTCACTATTTGTCTTTACAAATGCATTCAATCATTTCGACTCCAATTTCATCTTACAAGATGGCTTAAGTTAGACGCTGTTGGTATAGTAATTGTTGAAATTTATCATTATATCGATAGGATATGTGTTGAAAGTTTTGTGTATATAATGATTTGTTCTTAGTCCGGGCAAAGTGGAGTAGTTTAAGTAGGAAAACGAAATCTGACATTAGACCCGGAAAACGCTAGAAAGAAGAAAGATGATATGTTCTGAAGGCGTTTTGCATTCATCGATATTTGAATTGGCTATTTAAAACTGCTTTTTTTGAAATCAGCATTCAGGAGACTCGTGTTAAGAAATAATATACTAAAAAAATTTTTTTTTTTTAGATAGACGAGTGAGAGCTTAAGGTTGGTAGCTGGAGTATAATACCTACCGGCACCTATAGATATCACGACGTGAACACCGTCACCCATTTCACCCATTGAAACCGGAAAGCAGGACTGCTTTGCAGCAGAAACATTCCGGATAGTGGTACCTACCCGCGTGGGCCCATAATACGTCTTTCCAGCAGAAAATGCGTGTTTAATATACTCTGAGAAAATTCCTGTCCATTTTCCGTTGAGTTCTATGTCAGACTCAGTCTCGTAAGATTTTTCAATAGTCGGTCGGTTTGATATATAATCTCCCATTTCTTATAAGTAGAGTTTTGCGCTGCAATTTGTTTTTCAATTCCCTGTTAGATCAGTGTGCTTAGTGCGAGTTTTTTAACGTTCTCGATAGCGTAAACGTTAATTCAAATTTGTATGGAGTTGGAACGTTTACGTACGTTTGCCGCTAGGGGCGCTGTTCCAACTGCATACAAATTCGAGTTACTTTTTACACTATCGATAACGTTAAAAAACTCGCACTAAGCACAAAGGTCTGTGTAATTTACATGCATACACACGTTATATTGAACCTTAAAAGGGATCTTAGTCAGTATCTCCATACGTCGCTTCAGATCGCTTCGGCATCCTTTCTGGCCCCTTTCAGAAAGACCGACGTCCTGACGTCCCCCGAGGCTCCTATCGCCAGCACCGGGCGCGGGTTAATCTAACGAATGCTACCCAACACAACTTACTACAAATGGAATCCGATTCCAACTTCAACTAGGACGTCCCATAATAATATAAACGTTAGCACATACATTCGGTCGCAAGCACGTATTAACGTAGCAGTATTTTTTTAAATCGTTTTAGAATCGAAGAATTTTTTATCTATCTATATATATATAAAAAATAATTGCTGTTCGTTAGTTTTGCTAAAACTCGAGAACGGCTGAGCCGATTTGACTAATTTTGGTCTTGAACTATTTGTGGAAGTCCAGAGAAAGTTTTTTTAAACCTTTTGGTTGATAAATATCAAAATGCTCGGAATTAAATAAAAATAACAATTTTGTTTTTCCTTTGATGTGTCCCCCGTCGGACGGATTCCTTTTGTTTGTTTTAAGTTTATTTTATACAGAGCTGTAGATTTTTTATTTATCGATTATGGCACTACGAAGTCTGCCGGGTCAGCTAGTTAAATAAAATTCGGTAAAATTTTTACAGAGAGTTTTATTGATAATATGATGTAGCCACAACCGTGAGTTTATGGCCGTGGGAGCTAATCCGATTCACTTTAGGTTTTAATTTTAGATTAACATCGTTATATTTGTATTGTTGAATGGCTCTATTTGCGATAAAAATAGATTTTGATGGTACTTTTTCATGCCAGTTCACAATACGTCCGTTGAACAGTAAACTTTTCGTATCACCATTTCAAGCTCTGGGGTTTTATTGAACGCTACAATTCGATTCTGGTGCAAACATCAGAATTCTTCTAGAAAGCAGAATACCTTCAACCACCTCGAGAAACGAGCTCAAATTTTACGAATTAACTTCACCCTTTCGATGATAAAGCATGGGAGTTTTGCAAACAGTAAGAGGTGCACAAAAGCGTACTTCATCGTAAGGTTAACCTATTATCCCCACATAATCACCAGCTAAAACAATTCTAACAAACATACCAAATCATCTATAAATAAACTCCATCAAAAATCCTTTTTCCTGACGTTTTTTAATGCGAAAACGCTGACAAGTTTACGCTTGTTTTGGACACTGTACCCTCATCACACGGTCTGATAATGTCAAATCAAAAATGGGCGTAAGCGTTGATGGGCTGTGGGCCGCGAATGTGGAGCTTCCATTAAATTTGTATTTTTATATTTAAAATTTTGCTGCCGTATTCAATGGAGGCTATACGTGGTATATAACGAACGGTTTTTCGTCCTCATTTTAAGACATTATTTGTCACAGTCCTTTTAAAAACTATTAACTGTTTCAAATTCAAATTCAAATTCAAAATCATTTATTTCAACTTAGATGTCAGTATGACACACTTGTTGAATGTCAAAATACAAATAACAATGTTAACTCTACCACCGGTTCCAAAAAAAGCCACAGTCCTGAGAAGAACCGGCGAAACAAACTCAGCGGGCTTTTTTTTTCTTTTTGTTTTTTCTCAAATATTTTCTTTTTTTTTTAAATAAATAGAAATATTCACAATAAAAGAAAAAACAAGTCTAAAAAAATAATAATAATAATGAAAAATGAAAAGGCCAGGAGCGAGCGCCTCATTCCCACGTAGTGCCATCTAGTAAATAATCCTTAACTTTATAATATGCCTTGTTGCACAGACGTTCCTTAACAGTTTTCTTAAATCTATGAACAGGTAGTAGTTGAACGTTTAGTGGGATCTTGTTGAAAAGCTGTACACCCAGCCCCCTAAAAGAGTTGCTTATTTTCTTAATTCGAGCCGCCGGCAACGCAAGCCTATGTTTGTTCCTAGTGTTCACATTGTGCAAATCGCAGACTCTGGGGAATTCTTCAATGTTTTTACGCACGTACAATAAATTTTCAAAAATGTATTGGGACGCTAAAGTTAGAATTTTGATTTCCTTAAACTTGTCCCTCAAGGATTCCCTCGGGTGCATATTATAAATAGCACGAATAGCCCTCTTCTGCAGGATGAAAATCGTTTCGACATCGGCAGCATTGCCCCATAGCAAAATGCCATAGGACATAACACTATGAAAATAACTAAAATAAACCAAGCGTGCCGTATCTTCATTAATATACATTCGTATTTTTTTTACCGCAAACGCTGCAGAACTAAGCCTACTCGCTAACTTGCATATGTGAGGACCCCACTGCAGCTTAGAATCAACTGTTATACCAAGAAAAACTGTCGAATCCACAAGCTCCAGTGTCTCTCCACTTACAGTAATATTAGTGTCAACTTGTCTAACATTAGGTGTGGTAAATTTTATACATTTTGTTTTTTTGTTATTTAATAACAGATTATTAACACTAAACCAATGTACCACGCGCGAGATAGCATCATTCACATCGTCATAATCTTCCAAATGTCGTTTAATTTTAAACAATAATGATGTATCATCAGCGAATAATACGACCTCGTGACGGGTTTCAATAAACTTAGGTAAATCATTGATATATACAAGAAATAGGAAGGGACCCAATATGGAACCCTGAGGAACACCCATATTAAGTAAGACACCGGAAGATCTCGTTCCTTTAACGTCTACCTTTTGGATTCTTCCGGATAAATAAGATTTAATAAGTTCTAATGAAACGCCCCTAATACCATAATGGTGTAATTTCCTCAACAATGTATAATATTATGCTCAACACAATCAAAAGCTTTAGATAAGTCGCAAAAAACCCCAAGGGCATTATGCGACTCTTCCCAAGTCTGAAAAATATTTTTAATGAGATCTACACCTGCATCAATAGTTGACCGACCTCTAGTGAATCCATATTGTTTGTTATGAAGCAGGTTATTGGAATTGAAGTGGTTCAAAAGTTGTTCCAGAATAATTTTTTCAAAAATTTTACTCAATGTAGGTAGTACTGAAATGGGCCTAAAGTTAGAGGGGTCAAAAGTACTACCGGATTTAAATAACGGTATTATTTTACTATATTTCATTAGATCAGGAAACACACCACCATCAATACAGTCATTAAATATTGTAGCAAGGTAAGGTGCAATTATATCAATAATGGATTTTATAACATTAATTGAAATTCCCCATAAATCACCAGTTTTCTTAATATTAATGAGCTTGAAATTATCAATTATGTCCTTTATATCAATATTTGTGAACTTAAAGTTAACACTGCATTTATCAACATGATTTTGCAGTAATGATTCGGCGACGGTAGGAGATGAAATTAAAGATTTTGTGGTAGAAGCTGGGATATCAGCAAAGTAGTGCTCAAAGGCACTGGCCACTTCTTGATGAGAAGTTATTATTCGATTATTGATTTTTAAAGTTAATTCAGCATTGCTGTTTCTGACATTCCCAGTCTCCCTATTAATGATATTCCAAGTCATTTTAATTTTGTCAGGTGCATTTTTTATAAGATTGCCTAAGTGCAATGACTTGGCCAATGTACAGACTTTTTTAAACAGCTTGGAATATTTAGAGACATACTCATGAAATGACTTATTATGATTATATGATTTTTCGTGATAGAGATCGTATAATTTTTATATTTAACACGTAGTTTATACCGGCTTTCCGTCCACAGCTTCACCTGTTTGGACTTTACTTTATATGACGTGAACGGAGAGCCCGGGATCAACAGTAGGGTGAGTTAAAATTTTTTCTGTACCTTATTTTCGTCAAAATCAGTTCTGTGGTTTGAACTTGAAAACATAATCTACAGACAGACCTACTTACGTGATCAAAAGCGATACTGAAAAGAGACAAAACTATACTTCTATAGAATTTAGCCAGCGACAAAATGAGGACGGAATACTTCTGAAGGTTTCAGAATACATAGTTTTTTGAAGTTATACTTCTTTAGGCGCGTTATGAAATATTGATGAGAGTGAAATTTTACGATGCGTGCGCACTGTGACACAAAATTAACAGAATGAAGTTGCCCACTAAATCGCTCATCACAATGCGACCGACGTAGCTTGGCGAGTCTGAATATAGCCGCACGTGAACTTTCCGAACCGTACCGAGAATTACCGAATTTGTACGATCTCAAGAAAAGGGATGTCCAATATACGTGTTTAAAAATGTTGTTTAATCGATTTTTTTTCAAATTGATTAAAATGTAAATAAAAATAAATAAAAAGAAATTAATTTAATAAAAATAAAGTATAACTTCTTACGCGCGTACATAAGTACACGCACCCTTTTTATTTACCATGCAAAATCTGTTACAATTTAAAACGAGTAATAATGGTAATAAATGGAAAGTCCAACGAGCTTGCTTCGCTTGTTGTTCTAAAGAGTGTGGATTTTCAGGAGTCTGTGGTATAGCCAATACCTTTTAATATTCAAGAGGTTATTTTATGATGACATTTAAGTCGAAATAAGTGATTTGAATTCGTATTCTTGTCTTGTTTGTTCCTGCCGTCGAGCTTTTCGGCTTGAAGGGTGATAGAAACGCTATCCCAATAATAGGGCTTTGAAGGTATATCACAAGGTAAGCATTCACCTTGCCCTGGCCTATAGACCAGGTCGCCTACCACCTCGCCTATAAACGATGCTGAGCAGGTTTTCATCGAGCACTAAAACGCATTAATACGATTCAAGTTTCAAGTATGAAAATGCCCAAATATTCAAGTCTAGATCAAGTCTCGTGAAACGAGCTTTTGGGATTGTCCCCGTATGAAAGTTTCAGTGAAACTTTTATCAGGGCTTACAGTCGCTTTGAATTTGTGAGGGATATTGTCTAAAAGGGTCTTCGTCTGAATTTAGTGAGCTTAAAATTATTGTGAGAGGAATTAAGCTCGTCTATCAACATTCAGAGTTTCTGTGTTTCTCAACCTCAGAACCATAAGGCTGTATCAACTTTTTACAAAATTACTATGATACGGATTAGAGGGTAGTTTGTTTTCGTTGTGCAAACCTCGCTCTATTAATATGCTTAGAAGATAATCTGTATGTTTTTATCTACATGTTTTTATTGAGTTAATGGATGATTAAAAAAAAAATTTAATATTTAAAAAAAAAAAAAAAAAAATGCCCGCTGAGTTTCTTGCCAATTCTTCTCAGGACGGAGGCTAGTTCTTGTGAATTGGCGGTAGTTCTTTTGACGTTCAACAAGTATGTACTTTCATTTATGTTGAATAAAATTTGTTTGATTTGATTTGATTTGATAAAGCTCATGGCCATCTTAGCTACAGACCGATGGGATAGAAATCTTAATGTATTTTCCATTGTTCGCTTTGCGGTAAAAACAGTGAGGATTCCGGTATCTACTCATCTGGCATCACAATATGCGCTACTACTTATGTACTAATGTTCACGTGTAAGTACTATCTGTTTACTTGAATAAAATGAGAAATAGTGATTTATTCTTTGTAGGCCGATTTGAAATCTGGAAATCCGATGAATTCCACTCAAAATTCACTGGACACGGGCTGAAAGGATCGATCATTATGACGAACTTTGGAGGAGACCAGTGTCGAGTAGTGGACATAATATGTGGGCTGATGGTGATGATGATATGGAACGAAATTGCAATTTTCCAAAAACAGTTGGCATATCTAAAAGAGCTTAAAAGAACCTGTTTCCATAGTAGACGATGCTCCACATAACATCTTGAATTTAATTTCACTATAGGGAATATTTTATAGTTATATTCACGGATAAATTTTCTAGGCTCTTCATAGAAATTATAGTATATATGTAAAATACGAGCTCGCGTGGCCTTTATTTGTAGTTGTAATCGTAAATACAAATTTTTGTTAGTGTGTAAAGTAGCTGAGTGTGAGCTCATCGCTCACGGGGCTCAAACCGGGAGCGTTGCTAGCACTGGCCGTAGCAAGAGCAGTGCTTCGTAGAATCTATCACCGGATTGGAAACGCGACCCACTGAGAAGATCGGCAAGAAACTCAATGGGCTGTGTCTATGGGTTTATTTACTCGTCGAGCCCTGCTTATGGTACCTAAAAGCAACATTAATGGATCAGGCGGATCGAAGCAGGCAGTGGTTACCTTCGCTATATACACATTGACGCGTATAAAGATTGGTCACTCACACAAATAAGGTCGTACTTTGCAACAACTATAATTGTCGTTACGATGCTTACTTGTAAAGTTATAATCAAGAATCAGATTCTCGGTTTGTTCTCTTTCCCCTTTTCAAGCAATCGAATAGAGCATTTTGAATATCAGGTTTACTGGTGGTAGGACCTCTTGTGAGTCCGCACGGGTAGGTATCACCGCCCTGCCTATTTCTGCCGTGAAGCAGTAATGCATTTCGGTTTGAAGTGTGGGGCAGCCGTTGTAACTATACTGAGATCTTAGAACTTATATCTCAAGGTGGGTGGCGCATTTACGTCGTAGATGTCCATGGGCTCCAGTAACCACTTAACCTCAGGTGGGCTGTGAGCTCGTCCACCCATCTAAGCAATAAAAAAAAAAAATATCAGACCGGCTATTAATCATAAATTACGTGCATACATGTGAACCTGCCCTTAAGTTACCACCACTATTTCATACCCTAGCTTCCGTTCTTAGTAGCAGAATCCTCATTCATTTACGAACCGAATTTCTCAATAATTTCTCAACCCCTAACTTTACATTAGTTGTAGTATATATTGCAAGTTCACAAGGGTGTCATAATAATTAATATAATTTTAGTTTTAATTAAAGCTACTTATAAATAATATTAAATATATATAATATTAAACGCTCTATATATTTTTTCCGCTTAGCCATGATGCGTTTAATTAGCCGTTATTCAAAAGTATCTATCACTTCAATCTCACATCTCGAGGTATAGTCTAAAATATCAGTACTAGTACGTATCAAGTATCCATTGATACTTAAATAAAACATTGAATGCAAGTATTCCAATAAAAAAATACAATTACACCCCCATACTCATACAATATATACTTATATAATATCTTTTCAAGGAATTACCTAATATAAAAACAGAACACGAACAAATTCACATAACCGAATGATTATGTCTTTGTAAACGTGATCGGATAAAAACGACGCTTAAATAAATAACCTAGTGAATATAAGTGGGAAGGAAGAGGGAAGTCCCGGATCGTAATGAAAGGACATTTTAACTTTATGCTATGGTGTAACCGGGGCTCACACGCCACGAGAAATGAGGAGTCATTTTGGAATGGCGGGAACCCTCGTTACAAAATCCACAGGTAACCACTTCCGGTCACTAGTTAATATTAATAAGATAGGAAGAACGATTATTATTAGATAGTACAGTTCAATGCGTCGTTTTTTTTTCAATCAGCTAAATCCAAACCAAAACGAGTCATAATATGCCCTATTAGTATTATATTATAAATGGGCTGGGGAAAAAGTCTTTTCGCGTTATAGTATGTATGAACTTGTGATAAAATCTCTTTGGCTATACTATTAGTATCTGGCTGGTTTTGGTATCAATAAAAGTTTAAATTTTAAAGAAAGTGTCAGGTTAACATCACGAGAGGACTGCCAAAACCAATTGTCGCGGTATTTGTATCAGAATCCCCAAAATTTCTATAGCAATGGAATTATGTCCCTACTACCTACAAGATGGCAAAAAGTTATCGAATAAAATGGTACTTACATACTTTAGTTAAATGTAAATAAAGTATGTTGAACAATGTTGTGAACTTTCTTAAAAATGTAAAGAAACTTTTCCCCCAACCTATTATTATAGGATTTGGGGCTTTAAGAATTAAGGACAGCATTGGTTTTCTCACTCGGGAGCTACTGATGCATTTAAAGACGATTTTGTTCAAAATTTAATACCTTTACGAATAAAGAATGAAGTCGTCGTGGTCTAAGGGATAATACGTCCGGTGCATTCGTGTTGAGCGATGCACCTGTGTTCGAATTCCAGCGGGTATCAATTTTTCTAATGAATTACGTACTCAACAAATGTTCACGATTGACTTCCACGGTGAAGGAATAACATCTTGTAATAAAAGAGAAACCCGCAAAATTATAATTTTCGTAATTACTGGTGGTACGACCTCTTGTGAGTCCGCACGGGTAGGTATCACCGCCCTGCCTATTTCTGCCGTAAAGCAGTAATGCGTTTCGGTTTGAAGGGTGGGCAGACGTTGTAACTATACTGAGATCTTAGAACTTATATCTCAAGGTGGGTGGCGCATTTACGTTGTAGATGTCTATGGGATCCAGTAACCACTTAACATCAGGTGGGCTGTGAGCTCGTCCACCCACCTAAGCAATAAAAAAATAAAAAATTGACACACACGCATGCATACTATTTATTTTCAAACTTTTGTTCTTGACGTCTGTTGTCAAATTGAGAATAGATTAAATATTGTTTGTCTTTATTAATATTTTTTTATATATTGGCGAAATTTGTGATAGAAGTATAAAATACAATCATAATAGTATACAAACTTACAATTCCAATTAATTATTATAGTCGAATTTCGACTACTGCGGGACCTCTAGTTTTCTTAAAAATGCGAAGAAACTTTTTCCCCAACCTATTATTATATGATTTGGAGCTTTAAGAATTAAGGACAGCATTGGTTTTCTCACTCGGGAGCTACTGATGCATTTTAAGATGATTTTGTTCAAAATTATCTTTACGAATAAATAAATAAAAATACAATAAACATTTTAAGCAATAAGAAAGTTATTGGCAAATTAGGATTAGGCAATGAGAATTACTATATGAAGATAGATAGAAGATAGAAGTCTGTACAATGAACAATAAATTTCGCGTCTGTAAATTCAAAACAGTGTACAAACAGGCATTTAACATTCTGAAATTACCAGCATAACTCGGCTCGTAGCGTGCTATCGAAAATAATTTAATATTGTTAAATTCGGAATGCGCTGAGTTCCAAAAACCACAGCCGCCTCTACTAATGTTTCGTGTAGGATTTATTAGAAAATTATTTGATAACGAAATCGTTTTTGGAACGAAGTTCCTTACGGCAGGCTTGGAGGGGATAGGGATTTTGCTGCGCGACCGAACTGAAAAAAATGTGTTAGTAAAACCGTAAGAAAAAAAAGTGTGTGTGTCCGCTCCGACGCACGACTGGAGTTTACTGGATATAAAAAATTAAACGAAACAATACGAGAAATAGTTCTATATTACGACAACACGATACACTACAGATTATTAACAAATTAACGAGACACAAAACAAACGACTAACAAATATATGAAAATACAATAATGAGAGAAACGCGCGATCAGTACGAGGCTTTGTGGCGGACTGCCGGCGCATGTACTAGCATGTCACACGAAATGCGCATAACGCATTTCGTGTGACATGCTAGTACGATTTTGGTCCCCATAATTTTCATACCCCGGGCCTATATATGTAAATCGATTCTAAAGGAGTAAACTCCAAAAAGTGTGTGTGTCCGCTCCGACGCACGACTGGAGTTTACTGGATATAAAAAATTAAACGAAACAATACGAGAAATAGTTCTATATTACGACAACACGATACACTACAGATTATTAACAAATTAACGAGACACAAAACAAACGACTAACAAATATATGAAAATACAATAATGAGAGAAACGCGCGATCAGTACGAGGCTTTGTGGCGGACTGCCGGCGCATGTACTAGCATGTCACACGAAATGCGCATAACGCATTTCGTGTGACATGCTAGTACGATTTTGGTCCCCATAATTTTCATACCCCGGGCCTATATATGTAAATCGATTCTAAAGGAGTAAACTCCAAAAATCCGTGGAAAAAAGTGCGTGGAATAAAACCGTTAAATGAGACGTGCGCAGGCGCGACAGTCGTATACACAAGCGAGTAGTGTATAATACCTTTCTCTTTCTCCCTCTTTCTTTTCGTTCTCTCATCCCTTCTCTCTCTATTTTGTAATTATTTCTATTTCTATGTAATTTTATGTTGTCAAACAAAAATAAAGAGACATATTTTGTTATTGGAGTTTACTCCTTTAGAATCGATTTACATATATAGGCCCGGGGTATGAAAATTATGGGGACCAAAATCGTACTAGCATGTCACACGAAATGCGTTATGCGCCTGATTGCGCATGTCACACGAAATGCGTTATCGCAGGTGACGCCGGGCTGCTGCGCCGGCAGTCCGCCACAAAGCCTCGTACTGATCGCGCGTTTCTCTCATTATTGTATTTTCATATATTTGTTAGTCGTTTGTTTTGTGTCTCGTTAATTTGTTAATAATCTGTAGTGTATCGTGTTGTCGTAATATAGAACTATTTCTCGTATTGTTTCGTTTAATTTTTTATATCCAGTAAACTCCAGTCGTGCGTCGGAGCGGACACACACACTTTTTTTAATTGATAATTTGAATTACGATTTTATTTTTATTTTACGTAATTTATTATTTCCTAAAATACTGAATTTTCTAAATACTTTCCTGTACTTAAATAAAAACTAATCAGCAAAATTTAAGAGAAAAATCAAGAAAACCAACATAAAATTGAGCACGATTTTTTTTTTGCAAATTGCTAGGCCCTCTTGTGAGACCGCCCGGGTAAGTACCACTACCCTGCCTATTTCTGCCGTGAAGCAGTAGCGCGTTTCGGTTTGAAGGGTGGGGCAGCCGTTGTAACAATACTGAGATCTTAGAACTTATATTTCAAGGTGGGTGGCGCTTTTACGTTGTAGATGTCTATGGGCTCCAGTAACCACTTAACGCCAGGTGGGCTGTGGGCTCGTCCACCCATCTAAGAAATAAAAAAAAATCCACATTTTGGCGCAAAATCGTCGAGTACAGTAATAGTCATTTGAACTTTCTTATGTGACAAAATACCGTCAGATTTTAATAGCGGATTACTTGGAGACTTTGATTTAGAAACCAATGGTTGAGGTCACAACAAACAGATCATATCTGTACGTGTTCGTTGCAGTGTTATTGGGCCTGTCACGTCATCGATTCATTCTCGCGTTTGTTACGAATTAACATTGTGTAAAATTGTATATTAATGTAACGTGGAAATCATTTTAGCTATGATATTGATTCGGTTGTCACTGTGTAGAACTTGATGAGTATATAGTATGTCGGCGCAACGTCACTATTTAGTTAACTAATAGTTACAGATAACTGTTTAATTTAATGTTACGCATGTCAATAGGTGTTTGGGACAGTATTCGGGAGAATTCATTACTAACCTACCCCCCTTTCTTACTATAAATACGAAGAGACTATTGAGGCATAAAGCATTCCGGTTCGAGCTGTCGAACGAAGCGAAGCTCTCTGTTGATTTTGCTGTATGAAACGGGACCCATTGAAAAAGCGAGTTTTAATTGCTGTCGCTATGGAAGGCAATGATGATAATAAAGAGAATGGCGTCATCATTTTAAAAACACCATGGAACCAACCTCGATCCGTCAAGTATAATAATTAAAATATTGAATAGCAAGTGAAGTAAATGATTAAATTATAAAACATGAATTATTTACTATTTAAATGTACTCAGAATACACAGGATTAGTTAACGTTATAACATTACGTCATAAGGAATCCATAAAATTGACGGTAGTGCACAAATCTTTGTCCAATAGTAATGGCAGCTGTCAAGTTCAACTTAGTGAAACAACTAAACGCCAAACTTAGAGAGCCATAAGATTTACGGAAGCTTGCCAAGTCGCAGTCGACCGAGCAGGTCATGCTAATAACAATTGCAAGCTTGTTTATGTGAAGTTACATCCTTTTGCTTGACAAACCAACTTCAAATCACATTTGGCTTATAAGTAATAAAAACTCAAATGCACGTTTATTTCAGAGAAATAATCTAACACTGGCCGACCTATTCATATGTAAGTGGATTTGGCGCAAAGATTTCTTTGGAGTCCCAGGACTTACAGATGACTTTTTGTACTTCTTAATGTCTTTTGTACTGTCGCTTCGGTAATATTTTTGAATGTACCCTATTATTATTCGGCACTTGAGCACAGTTAAACTCTTAATGCGTTTACAGAGATCAGTTTTCTATATGCTATCTGACTTTGGAATTATTTTAATCAAGGATTGGTTTGAAAGGAATCCTCAGTGACAAACAGTAGATTGGCTGCGCCAGTAACATCGTTGAAGCTCTATGGAATGAAATCATCTATGAAAGTAAATCGCTCTAATATTTTTTCGGTTTCCGCGAGTCGTAGATGTATTATAACTACTACTTTTACTACTTTTACTAGAGGGAACTACTTTTACGATGAAATTTCTAGTTTATTTTTGTCATTATATAATGACATATTATATAATGACAAAAATATATGTCCATTATATATGTCCGACCTTTCGAATGCGGCACAGTTTTCATGGTCACGGCCGGCTGAGGTGTTTTTCGTTGACATTTGAACCTCATTATTATCATAATCATCATTAGTTAAATAGCAGTCCACTTTTGGACATAGACCTCTTCAATTGCATGCTACTAAGCACGTTCCTAGGTTTCTCTCATGCACCTCTTGTCAGCAACCCTGCATAGATCGTCACTATAGGAGCCTAAGGGCGACCTGTCCTACCTACCGTCTATTAATCATTAGCAAAAGATTCAGGCTCATGAGAGTTCTAGAGAACAATATTGAATGTTGAACGTCACCATTACAAGCCCACAGAAAACCTTACGCAGGTGAATCTGTGACATGGCTTTAAGCATTTCAATGGATATTGGGTATGTTCATGTCGAACTAAACAATGTGACGTGGTCCATTATTGGGCTATTAGGTGGTCACTCTAGTGTGCACGAGATATGAATTTAGGTATCAGTTTCATGGTAAAGACCTCGTATACACGATGGAGATGACGGTTTCGCTTTTAATGAAAGAAAATAGGTCATGTGTAGCAATTTATCTATATCTATTTATAAAATTAAACATAACTGACTCGCCACGATTTACCACCATCACCCTTTCGTTCATGTTAACATCCAATAAACAGTGAAAATCGGAAACGATTTTTCTTTTGGTCAAAAAAAAAACGTCTGTAAACTGAATGGTGTCATGCGAGAGAGCGCGAGCCGCATCGTGTATAATTGAATGAAACGGCAGCTGCACGCCAATTAAAACTGTCGAAACACCAATGTCGCGTCACGGAATTCAGCGCTGTTTCCGCGTAGTCACATTTTTTTACTGCCCCATCGAGAGTACAGTACCAAGTTTTTAGTCCGTTTATTTTAGTCTAAAAAGCGCTTCATTGCGCTAATGGTCCATTAGCCGATGCACGTTTTCGACTGTTGCAACAGCGTAGAATGAACGAGTGTCATTATTTTATGGTTTTTACACGAACCATAGAGGTTCCTTTCCCTTAAAACTAGTAGGTACTCTGAATTAAATTTTCACTCACTTGCACAATATTTTTGAAATTGCTTCGCTGGCGACCGTAGCTCTTTTTCCAGCGGGGACCTGTGCTTTTGTAAAAGATATTTCGTGTCTTTTGGCTATTTGGGTCTCTGTGTAGTTAATATTATTTCATTTATGTCTTTTCACAACCCGTAAGCTGTTGATGTATTATTTTTTGGATTTATGAATAATAGAACAAAACGAGCGCGCGGAAGCGTACTAATTAATTACAAGCCTTTCTATCGGTGAATTCTCGATGATTGGCAATTAAAGAAAAATCCATTGCCTATTTAATTAGAGATATAAATGATACCGTTTCTAATAACGTGACTTGTATGTTGTAACTGGGCACAGTTTACGCGAAAAAAAAAAAATATTGCTTAGATGGGTAGACGAGCTCACAGCCCACCTGGTGTTAAGTGGTTTCTAGAGATAATAGACATCTACAACGTAAATGCGCCACCCACCTTGAGATATAAGTTCTAAGGTCTCAATATAGTTACAACGGCTGCCCCACCCTTCAAACCGAAACGCATCACTGCTTCACGGCAGAAATAGGCAGGGTGGTGGTACCTACCCATGCGGATTCACAAGAGGTCTTACCACCAGTAAAAAACCCAGTAAAAAGAAAGTATGAATGCTTTGCAGCAGCAATAAGGATGGTTATACCTAGCTATACCTGTCCACAATACGCCATACCATTGATTAATGTAAATCATGAAAATGCTTTCTCTAAAGAAAGTTTGATCAACAATTAATCTTACTTAAAAAATATCTCAGAAAAACTTACGGGCTGAAGTCAAACATAAAAACATATTGAATCAACTAAGAGTCGAGCTATTAGTTTCGGAGAGCCGTTTAAGATTGATTACGGCTAAGCTGTTTCCTCATAGCGTCGAACCCGCATCCGCGGAACGTCGATCAATCAAAATTATATTACCAATAAATCTACGGAAAACTCACGCTACGTGAACGTGTGCTTTTTATATATTACGATTTAGTTTTAATCGTATCGTGTAGTGAAAACACGAAATTCGTTCCCTAGTGGGTTCGTTTATAGGTGGTTGGACCTCTTGCGAGTCCGCGCGGGTAGGTACCACCACCCTGCCTATTTCTGCCGTGAAGCAGTAATGCGTTTCGGTTTGAAGGGTGGGGCAGCCGTTGTAACTATACTCGAGACCTTAGAACTTATACCTCAAGGTTGGTAGCGCATTTATGTAGTAAATGTCTATGGGCTCCAGTACTTACATAACATCAGGTGGGCTGTGAGCTCGTCCACCCATCTCAGCAATAAAAAAAAATGTGTTTGATCGCTAATGTCGGATGTTCACACCACAACACGAATTTGCTTGACCCTTTCATTCTAATTGTTTGATATTTTACATAATATACAAGCTCACAGTTCAAAGTAGGATTGTATTGTACCACGAAACGCATGCTCTCGGTAGAAACAATCAACAGCTAACTGATTTGTTAGGTACCTTTTTTTTTTATTGCTTAGATGCGTGGACGAGCTCAGAGCCCACCTGGTGTTAAGTGGTTACTGGAGCCCATAGACATCCACAACGTAAATGCGCCACCCACCTTGAGATACAAGTTCTAAGGTCTCAAGTATAGTTACAACGGCTGCCCCACCCTTCAAACCGAAACGCATCACTGCTTCACGGCAGAAATAGGCAGGGTGGTGGTACCCACCCGCGCGGACTCACAAGAGGTCCTGCCACCAGTAATTACGCAAATTATAATTTTGCGGGTTTCATTTTTATTACACGATGTTATTCCTTCACCGTGGAAGCTAATCGTGAACATTTGTTGAGTACGTATTTCATTAGAAAAATTGGTACCCGCCTGCGGGATTCGAACACCGGTGCATCGCTTCAACACGAATGCACCGGACGTCTTATCCGTTAGGCCACGACGACTACCTATCTTATATTTACAGGCTTAGAAGCTTTGTGCTATTATTGTTATCTTTAAAGCCACCAGGGAATCATTAGCTTATCGCACAACGTCGTTTGATAAATGGAAATTTAAAAATCGCATCGTAAATTATAAATCACTTCAAAAGTTTCGGTACACAGTGATTGCTTCATAATAATTTATAGAGCATAATCTGCGAGCCATCGAGCGTAGTACATTACTCATCGCGATCCGATTAACTCGATCATGGATGTATTCCGTGTTTTAATTTGAACATTATAACCGTTTTTGGGGCGGGAAAATTAATCGATTACGGATTTAAAATGGCGTCTTTTATTTGCATTGTTTATGGGCTTGTTATCTATCTCTATATATAAAAATGAATTGCTGTTCGTTAGTCTCGCTAAAACTCGAGAACGACTGGACCGATTTGGCTAATTTTGGTCTTGAATTATTCGTGGAAGTCCAGGGAAGGTTCAAATTGTGAGAAAATATAAAAAAGCGTGGAATTACATAAAAACAATCAATTTTGTTTTTCCTTTAATGTGTCCCCTTGATGTGTCTTTTATTTATCGATTGAGGCACTACGAAGTCTGCCGGGTCAGCTAGTTATTTAAATATTTTTGTGGTATTATCGGCTTTTTTCCCCCCCACCTAATCTTTGTTAGCCTAAGGGGCTATTACAAGTTCTCGCGTACCGGTGAGCTCAGGGGCTCAACCAGAGAGATTTTCTAACATTAGCCCTAGCAAGACCAGTGCTTCACTGAATCTAGTACCGGTGCGGAATTGCGACCCACTGAGAAGATTTGGCGAAAAACTCAGTGGGTTAATTTCGATTAAATCTAAGATTACTATTCGTTGCAAATTGCTAATATTAGAAAAGTACAAAATAATGATTCAATATTTAAGGCTCTCGATATTCAGTAACAAGTTTTATGTCTGATGATCTTACGTGAAAGTGATGGATGTGTTTTAAATATTTCTAATAGCAGAGACGCTGTAGATACGTATTCAAAACTTGTATTTTACCCGTGCTATTTTTCATCTTAACTATTCGTGCCACTAAGCAGTCTACTACTACCTGGAGCTACTGCGGTCATCCACAGTGCGTTTTCAGAGGTCTTTTTAGCCACGTACCATGCGGCTATGGAATGAGCTCCCCTCCACGGTGTTTCCCGAGCGCTATGACATGTCCTTCTTCAAACGAGGCTTGTGGAGAGTATTAAACGGTAGGCAGCGGCTTGGCTCTGCCCCTGGCATTGCTGAAGTCCATGGGCGACGGTAACCACTCACCATCAGGTGGGCCGTATGCTCGTCTGCCTACAAGGGCATTAAAAAAATTAATAAAAAATAGTCTCTCCTTCCAGTTTGAAGGATAGAATGGCCATTATATATTTCAAATAAGACTTCGACTTTGTCTCAAGATATTTAGCGGCTTCCACACTTTTTTGTCTGCATCGCAGTACGTTGGTAGATACTCAGATAACGCTATTGTTCATATTTCCGAGAAACCCTTAGTCACCTTATAATACCTATGTTAAGAGATGTGGTGATGCTATTGTATGTCACACAGCTATAGTCGTATTATTATTGTTATCTCTCTCTCTCTCTCTCGGTCTCTCTCTCTATTAATGTTGCAAGTTTTTTTATATTTTTTATTGCTTAGATGAGTGGACGTGCTAACAGCCCACCTGGTGCTAAGTGGTTACTGGAGCCCATTTACAACGTAAATGCGCCACCCACCTTGAGAAATAAGTTCTAAGGTCTCAGTATAGTCACAACGGCTGCCCTACCCTTCAAACCGAAACGCATTACTGCTTCACGGCAGAAATAGGCAGGGCGGTGGTACCTACCCGTGCGGACTCACAAGAGATCCTACCACCAATAATTACGCAAATCATAATTTTGCGGGTTTGATTTTTATTACAAGAATTTTAATACAAAAACATTTAAATTTATGTATACATGCAGAAATTGAAATGTGAAATGATTCTTGCCACCATCAAACAATTCACAATATTTCGTTGATATAGTTGTCGAAGCTTTAATTACGTGTGTGTTAGTGTGTAGTCAGCATAAAACATAAAAGTCACTTTAAACAAAACTGAGTAATAGCATGCTAGAAACTTTAATGTGAAAAGTTTGAAAACACTTTCCCCTCGAACGAGTGTTATAATTAGCGCGATTGAGTCACGAGCGGTGTCGCGACGCGTAATTAGTATAGCCGAGTACTTGCCGGATGTGCACTTTGGTTGTACTCAGACATAAAAGTTCTCGACTCTTTTCATTTACGGTTGGCAAATAAAAATTTTCCACGACATTAAAAGATAACAGAAAACGTGTATTTATTCTCCTACTTACTTCCTATATATGTACATACTGGAGCCAATACTTTTATATCGCGCAATTTATTTCACTGCCATAATAATGCTTCATTTTAGTGATGTTTGTTCATGATTGACTTCCACGGTGAAGGAATAACATCGTGTAATAAAAATCAAACCCGCACTATTAAAATTTGCGTAATCACTGGTGGTAGGACCTCTTGTGAGTCCGCACGGGTAGGTACCACCACCCCGCCTATTTCTGCCGTGAAGCAGTAATGCGTTTCGGTTTGAAGGGTGGGGTAGCCGTTGTAACTATACTGAGACCTTAGAACTTATATCTCAAGGTGGGTGGCGCATTTACATTGTAGATGTCTATGGGCTCCAGTAACCACTTAACGCCAGGTGGGCTGTGAGCTCGTCCACCCATCCAAGCAATAAAAAAAAAAATTAATACTAGGATTATTGCAAATTAAAAGCAATTATATGGTTTAATCTCGTGTTATTTTACCGTCAATGTAGTCTTCATTATATCTACGAGGAAAATTTAAGAAAATATTATAGACTTTTTTATAACATATAGCGGCCCGCTCCGGCTTTGCTCGGGTCTTTAACAAAAATTTCAACGACGTTGTTTTACTTTTTTATATAAAAGAACACTTATTGCGGTATAACTATAATAGTTAGATATATGCTGTCGCGACACTTTTGGTAAATAATAATGTGTTCTACAAAGTCGTAGTACATTATTTTATTCTGTCATCAATAGTTTTCGCAGGGCACGCAATGTAGAGCATATTTTAGGCATTTTTTTTACACCTTGGGTTACATTGTTGGAGTTTTAGTAAGGATCCCTAATTTTTTTCAAAAAAGATTATAGTCTATGTCTCTCGGGAATAGTGTAGCTTCCAAACAGTGAAAGAATTTTTCAAATCGGTTCAATAGTTTCGAAGCCTATTCCATACAAACAAACAAACAAATATTTCCTCTTTATAATATTAAGTATAGACAAGACTTAGCTAAAACTAAAATTATGAAGTGACTATTTCGATTCCTTAGGTTATGAAGTGACTATTTCGATTCCTTAGGTTCTTTTAGAACTGGCAGTTCATTTCTCTAAATCTGTGTTCTTGGAGAATCATCCGTGGTTTAGTAAGTAGGAATTTCTTTTCACTCGTATCGAGTGAGGCGGTTAAGATCTCAGAGCATCAATTTTCTTAAGTAATAAAACCTAACTTACCACGTCTATAAAGTTGTTCGTTGTAGGATGTATTGTAGATCCACACGAAGAAATACTACACCGTCCGGCTTATTTCTGCCGCGAATAATTTATTGGTTCTAGTTTCGTGGATATTCATTGTAGCATGACCTTAGAACTTCACCCAATTCTAAAGTAATGGCATTCACGCAGATAGAAAATATTCAATTTAGAAGAAAACAATAGAAATAAACATGGCGCATAACGGAAGAAATTAAGATGGCGTGTAACTGAAAAACGTTACATACGTTTTTTCCTCCCTACGTCGATAAAGAAGTTTCACTTCAAAAAAATTATATTTTTTTAGGAAAGGTTTTTTGCATATCTTTGGGCCTTGTACACTAGAAGTTTAAATAATGTCATCCCTTATAAGCACATGTATACAAAAATACGTTAAAATACTATGAGTCATAGTTAATTCAACAGCAATCTATCTTTAAACCAAAGTACAGCCCTCATTCTCGGTACGAGCCGAGCCAACCACTGCCAGAATATAAAATAGTGTAAATGAATTTGTTCCTACGTTGAATACGTACGTACTGACGAAATTATGCTAATTTTAGATATACTCCTGGTAAAATATGAATTAAGTTTGAATTTATGAAGGAGGAAAAAAATCAACGTTTTTGGTACTTTACTTATTCGAGTAAGTCAGGAAATTGAATTAGGTGTCCATTTAATTATTCCTGACATAATCTACATTCCTCTTGAGTTGCATTCCTCATGTTCGAGGGTCATGACCATTATCCTACTCTGGATGATGTTTCGCCGTCTTCCTCTGTTCTCGGCGGTATGTACGGCATCATAGACGGTGGTATCCAGAGTGGTGCGGTTTTGTTCGGACCAGCGTCTTGGATTGCTGCCAAGAGATCTTTTGCCTGCAATCTTGCCAGCCATCATTAATTTTTCAATATTGTCACCATTCTTTCTGGCTATGTGACCGAAAAACTTAAATATCCTTTTGAGGAAGTTGGTAGAGAATCTGGCTTGGATATTTATCATCATCATCATCATCAGCCTTTATCTGCTCATTCTGAACATAGGCCTTCCCCAATGCCTTCCACAGAATGCGGTCCTCCGCCTTCCGCATCCTACGACTTCCCACCGAGCGCACTAAATCGTCGGTTCACCTGGTTGGGGCTGTCTTATTGAGCTGTCTTAATATGGATGCTCATCTACATTACGTGCGTATTAAAACCACCTCAGTTTCATTACCATCGAAGCTTGATAATCGTTCATGGATCAAGAGCACAGACAAGCTATACTATGTTTATCTGTTTTCATACTTTCCTTAAACAATTACATACTCGTCCAAGCACCGAAGTTTATCTACGCAAAATATCGAAAGGTAAATGAACGCAATAATTTGGCATGGTAAGTGAAAAATCTGCCCCAATTAAATAATGGTACAGTTGTAACAATGCGTTCACTGAGTCATATCAAACAATTCCATCAAGCACTCCATTCTCTTTTCATATTCAAAATCTCTAGAGTGAATGATGTGAAGTTGTTGTATTCAGAGTATTTCTTCAAAATTATTCTCTCGAGAAGCATCTTGAATCTTTTGTTTTATTACATTAGTAAATTCCAATTTGAAGTGTCTTGAAGTAACCTTCTTATGCTGTAAAGTGTAGGATCTTGTGCCTTATATCATGGATACAAAGAGAGGTGAAATGAAAACAGTAGTTTACCTTTAAGGCATATTTATGTCTAGTGATAGGACTTTTGCGTCCGACTCTGCTCCAATTTTATGGCTAAAATAGCCATTTTTTCTTCTACAATTAGATAGATGAGTAGCAATCACCAGCCTAGTAGCACGTATCACATGTAGTCGTTGACATCATACACTACTTGCCACTCATCAATCGTTAATTAAACTAAATAAATCAGTTGACGGCTCCACAGTTTCCATTGAGGCTCTATTTATAGCTGTATTGTTTCGTTCGGGCTGCGTCTCGTCGGCTTGTCACTACTGTTAATTAAACGTTCTCTATGTGAAGCCTAACTGGATGTGACTAGTTTTGGCGAGGCTTCCACGTTTTTTTTATTGCCCTTGTAGGCAGACGAGCATACGGCCCACCTGATGGTGAGTAGTTACCGTCGCCTATGGACTTCAGCAATGCCAGGGGCAGAGCCAAGCCGCTGCATAACGCTTAATACTCTGCACAAGCCTCTTATAAAGAAGGACATGTCATAGCGCTCGGGAAACACCGTGGAGGGGAGCTCATTCCATAGCCGGATGGTACGTGGCAAAAAAAGATCTCTGGAAACGCACTGTCGATGAACGCAGCGGTCTCAGATAATATGGATGAACTCTGCTCCGATGGCGGGAGGTGCGATGATAAAAAGGAGATGAGGGGATCACCGCAAACGAATCATACAAAATACTCTTTACTGTACTCTCTAAGTACTCTGTATTGTACTAATACTCTTTTAATACTTTTTACTGGTGGTAGGACCTCTTGTGAGTCCGCACGGGTAGGTACCACCGCCCCGCCTATTCCTGCCGTGAAGCAGTAATGCGTTTCGGCTTGAAGGGTGTGGCAGCCGTTGTAACTATACTGAGACCTTAGAACTCATATCTCAAGGTGGGTGGCGGCATTTACGTTGTAGATGTCTATGGGCGCCAGTAACCACTTAACACCAGGTGGGCTGTGAACTCGTCCACACATCTAAGCAATAAAAAAAAACGAATCGTAGAAAACACTCATATCCCCTATATTTATAGATTTGCTGGATGTCAGGTTGCTGGTTGGATGCAGCTGGGCTAACTAAATAATGATTTGAGAAAAAAAAATTACATTTCAAAGCTGCTGCCGTAGGTTTGATAAATATAATTTAACAAAAGAAATCTTTTAGATTTTTTTTTAAATTTTATTATTTATAGACTAATTGAAGAATTGAAGACTAATTGAAACTGCTTTTATTTAGCATTCTTTTTTTATTATTATATTATTATATTGCTATATTTTTACTATTACCTACGTTTCCAATTCTTTTTTATTTTTTTAATTGGACGACTAAAGCATCGACTAACTTTTATACTGCGAGAAATAATAAGCTTAATAATAAATTTAGGGACTAAACAGTAATAGTAGTTTTAGTTAAACAAAAATAGCCACAAGCTTAAGCTTTCTCTGGTGTTATAGGTATCAGATATATAAGAAACAGTTCAAGCACACACAGCATTAAAAATCGCCAACAACTGGGCCAAGGAATAGATCAGACTATCAGTGGTCAATACTTATTAATAATTTTGGTTAACAACATTGATTTTTTTTTATTGCTTTAATGGGTGGCGAGCTCACAGCCCACCTGGTGTTAAGTGGTTACTGGAGCCCATAGAGATCTACGACGTAAATGCGCCACCCACCTTGAGATATAAGTTCTGAGGTCTCAACTATAGTTACAATGGCTGCCCCACCCTTCAAACCGAAACGCATTACTGCTTCACGGCAGAAATAGGCAGGGTGGCGGTACTCACCCGCGCGGACTCACAAGAGCTCCTACCACCAGTAAACTTGTGGTAGGACCTCTTGTGTGTTATGTGTGTTAAGTGACTTATGTTGGGTAATCAATAAATACATTCAGTCCCATTTCTAACAATAACAGAAGACCAGCGAATCATTCAAGTTGATAATTCGTATAAATATTCATGTTGCGACGGCGGCAAGAGTTCTCAATCAATTCAAAAACAAACGAGTACCGACTTCGATTTGAATACGAGACAGAATGTTCTTTACATTTTTTTTAATGCTAATTGAAATACCTTGATTGGATCCTTGAGTCTTGCCTTTGTTAGAATCCTTTTGTGTTTGTTATTTATAAATGGAAGGAAAATGTTTCATGATTATACCAATTTTAATAACTGCTTTGTTTTATAAAAGAAATATCTTCTTCCTTGTCTCCACCTTATCCCACTAGGTGAGGGCAGGACAGCGAATATTTCTATTCTATACTCTTCTATCAGCCGTCACCTCAGCACTCATTCCTCTCTCTCTCATATGGTCATTCACACACGCCATCCATGTCTTCTTCGGTCGATCTTTTCCCCCTCTACCTTGCATCTCCTCTCTATGCATCACAGGTCCATACCACGCTAACCGTCCGCTCTTTAATTTATCAATCACTGATGCTACTTTCACACTTCCTCTGATAAATATAAAAATAATTATAAAAGTAAAAATAAAAGTTTTATAAAAAAATAATTTTTACGAATATGTCCTCATTCTTTGAAAATCTAATTTGTTTCGTGCAGTTGATATTTTTCTTATATTTTAAGAGTCAAATTTAAATATATTAACGATCTTACAAATATAAAGTACGCTTCTAAACACTATCCAATTATCTCTGTACAAGTCTGCACTATATACTCTGGAATGGAATCCCCGATGGGATGTTCTGTCAACATTATGACATGACCTTCTTCAAAAGATGTCTAAGGAAAGTACTCAAAGAGGCTTGACTGTCTATGCTCCTGGCATTGTAGTTCACACGATTTTGAATATTCCAATTTGGTAATAACTGTCTGGACAACGACAAAAGATAGAAGATCTTTCGTTGTTTTGACCTAATTTTTTAAATTTTCATTTCCATTTTTAATTTTCATTTTGTTAATTTCCACAAATTTGCTTAGTTTTATTTATACTGGTTTCATCGTCATCAATATAACCAAACCTCGGACGTCCACTACTGAACATGGGTCTCTCTAAGGTTCGCAACAGCATGTTCTGCGCTTCTCGCATCCAGCACATTCTCGAGACCTTCACATATCCTTGTTTCGCTTGGTGGGAAGCCTTCCCACTAATAATTAGTTATTAGTTTATTAAATCTGAAAGTTTTCCGAGAGCCTGAATTTAAAATAAAACATTGACAGCGGATAATCGATCACTGTTGTTGTTATCGTAATAAAATGTAGCAGGAAGTAAGAGCAAGGGTGAGACAAAGCTAAATAAAACATAATTAATAAGGAGTTCATTCCAAAATCAGATAGTAAATATCAACTTTTAAATGGTCTTGGGTTGGTAAAAGGACACGACAATGCTTCTCGAGAATTTACCTCTATATTGCAATCGGATATCGACGTGTACGCATAGATCATAAAATGTTAAGAAAAACCAGCTTAGTTTTAAAAACTAGACAAGTTCACTCACCTGTCATTCAATGAAGAAAATAATTATGTTTTACACAATATAATGAAATTTTATAAAATATAAATTTAAATAGAAAATTATGGGCTTTATATGTTGTTTTCGTATTTAACTATATATTACAGGTGATTGAATATTTATGAATTATAAATTATAGTTTTAAATTTATACTGTCAAGAAAACGCAGTTAAGTTTTTAATTATATGGTTGTATTTGATATAATTATATCTATCTTAAAATTGAATTAACGATTTACCCTCATCGCACAAGATTTGGAATTTATTAACAAGAGTATAAGCTACTGGGGTATAAGCTACTTATCTGGTATATAATAAACTAGTTGAATTGTAGTTCCGTTTTATAATGGATATTTATAATGTATTTATAATGAAAGATACACTCGGGTTTGCTCAGGTCAGTGTCATTTGCCATTCATAGTAAAACTCATGCGTTGATCTCGATTCATTTTTGGAAGGAATTATATCTTAATACCCACTACCATTTTTGGGTGATTGGGTAACATACATAAACTTTCATGTTAATAATTTCATTAATGTTGTCAGTTAGACACATCTAGTAAATTATATGTTTGTGAAGTTTGTGTGTGTCATGTCCGCGTGTGTGTTGGTGACGTCGAAACACACAGCCAAAAGCTGCGCGTTCACGTAGAGTGTATGTAGAGTTTTTCCATAATTGGTTTTCGATTTAAAGGCACGACCGATTTTGTAAATGGACACGAAGCCGATGGTTTAAAAATTGAAACCATTTTTTTAAATTAAGCTAAATTCAGAGGCCGTTTTGTGAGTTTATGTATGGGTAATCTCATTTACTTGATATCCAGTGCTTGCTAAGTTGGGTGATCTGGTCTACACTAAAACAAAATTGGATTAGTTTTAAAGTAGTTAATTTGTTATTTTGACTTCACGCCTGGACGGCACCAATGTACGTGGTCAAATTCGAGTCGGACTGTATTTTGAAGACCTACATTTTTTTAATTGGCCTTGTAGGCAGACAAGCACACGGTTCACCTGATGGTGAGTGGTTACCGTCGCCCATGGACCTCACCAATGCAAGGGGCAGAGCCAAGCCGCTACCTGCCTACGTCATCAAAATTCGACAGCTCGTATTGCAAAAACATCTTTTGAAACTCAATATCAATTTTAAAGGAAGTTAATTCAAAGGAAACAAATATTCGTTACAATTGTACAAGCTCCTCGCGCAACTCGAATGCTATTAAAACTTTTAACGACTTCAGGAATATAGGACGACTCTGAACGATATTAATTAAAAACGATAAGCAGTTTATAGGGTGATTCCGCAAGTTTATTCGTTGATATCCAGGGCAGAATTAACTGTCAATGATTAGTGACGCATGTATTGGGATACAGCACACGGTGGAATATGGAAATATATTTGTGTATTTTTAATAATGTCTATGACGTGATTTTTTTTTCCCATTCGTAATAGACACGGGGCTATTCCAATAACGCACGGAAGGAGGAGACGAAGAAAAAATTGTTTGCCATTCACAACACTATTGTCTAACAAACGGTTTTCATGCTGATACAAAAAACGTTAAATGTTTTTGAAAATCTAAAAAACATGCTTAAACACAAAGTTGAATTTGAAATAAAATAATCATTTTTACATCCCCGTGATCCATGTCAGGATATTAAGCCAAATTAGTAAAGTTGGTGAATTGGCATCAATCCTTCATACGTGAATAATTTTTTATATAAATCGGAAGTTTTTTTTTTCTATTGCTTAGATGTGTGGACGAGCTCACAGCCCACCTGGTGTTAAGTGGTTACTGGAGCCCATAGACATCTACAACGCAAATGCGCCACACACCTTGAGATATAGTTCTAAGGTCTCAGTATAGTCACAACGGCTGCCCTACCCTTCAAACCGAAACGCATTACTGCTTCACGGCAGAAATAGGCGGGGCGGTGGTACCTACCTGTGCGGATCCACAAGAGGTCCTACCACCAGTAATTACGCAAATTATAATTTTGCGGGTTTGATTTTTATTGCACGATGTTATTCCTTCACCGTGGAAGTCAATCGTGAACATTTGTTGAGTACGTATTTCATTAGAAAAATTGGTACCCGCCAGCGAGATTCGAACAACAGTGCATCGCTCGATACGAATGCACCGGACATCTTATCCTTTAGGCCACGACGACTTCTTAATTTACTGAAAACTACACTAGAAGAGCCCGATAAATCGGTAGATAAATAAATATAAGTCAAGCTAGTAAAAGCCTGTTAAAAAGCAACAAGACTTAAAAAACTCTATCACCAGAATGAGCTACGTTCAGATGAGCTCATCAGTAAGTTTCTTGTGAGACTTCATTTGCAATTGAGATTTCGACCTTATATCCCAAGATGAACGGTGGCATTCACGTTGCGATTTTCATAATCATTTAACACCTTTTGGGTCGTCACTAATATTGTTTATCTAAAATCAATTACAAAACACCACGACATTAACTTATGTTGTCTAACGTTAAATATATGAATAAGACTAATTATCAAAATTGTTCACGCGCCATACGCTTGACAAAATACTTCCTTCAAATTCGTTGGGCAACGGTAGGCAGTGGCAAACCACTCTCCACCCCAAACACCACAAACAGAGCCAAAGCTCTGCCCTAGCATTGCTGATGTCCATGGGCGATAGGAACCACTCACCATCGGGTGGACCGTATGCTCGTCTGCCTACAAGGACAATAAAAAAAGTGCTAACGATAACTATGCGAAGTTTCAAGGTACTTCGACTGTGCGAGAGCGTAAATCGCGTACAGACAAACTTACTACATATTAATAATATGATTGTCAAAGAAGTTCACATGTTGCTCATACATACTCGTATAATGTTGGTATCTTTTGCAGTTTTGGCACGTTGGCAGTTTGGTAGCTAAAATAAATCATATTTGAGTTTTTAACAAGTTAGTTTCCATTGAGACTTTGCCAAGAATAGGTGTAGTTTTCATGTTATTCATTGTGATATTATTTTTGGTTTTAAACACTTTAAATTGCATGGATAGATAGATGAGCTTGCAACCCACCTAATATTAAAAGGTAAGGCGTATCTAATAATAATAATAATAAGGCTCGCTAATAACAAAAAGGCTTGGTCTCAACAAAAAGTCTGTGGTGGCCCAGATGCAAAAAGCAGTCTTGCTGGACAATGCCCGTATAGTTCGCCGGTTTCTCTCCAATAGTCCCTAATGCTCCAGCCGGCTTCCCGGGCCAAGCAGTGTTTGATACAAATAATAATAATAATAATACAATAATGATAACCGGGAATAAACCTCGCAAGGTCATCAGACCCCCATTTAGGGTTCCCTGTGTTATGGGTACCAAAGACTGATAATAATACACTTATATATCTTTAAATTTGTTTAGACACACATATAAATCTGTATAGATAATAAGCACCCAGACAAAGAACAAACAATCATTAATCACACGAATAATTGCCCGTTGTGGGAATCGAACCCACGACCATCGGTGCAGCAATCAGGATCGCTAACCACTGCAACGCCGAGTCAGTCAAAAACGTAAATGACTCTTCTCCTACGTGAGATAATATTTAATAATTTCAAATGCATTGAGTTTAATTGTTTTATTTTAACTGTAATTCTGTACTGATAAAATTATTTTTTATGCAATAGTGAGACTCAATCACGTTCCGCCGTTGTTAATACTATTTTGTTTAAAAAAGAAAGTATTGACAGAAATTCAATTTGTCATAGATACTACAATAAAAAAAAACCAGAAATAATACCTGCTTCAAGTTATAGGCTAAAAGATGTGCGAGCAACTAACAAACAAACATTTAAATTATAAATTTCAGTAATGGATGAAAGCAATCTTCTTTAGATATCCAAATAATTAAAATTCAGAAAAGCAAATGATTTTTAGCAAATTTCTAAATAATTTTAGTCTAAGCCATACTGAAGGTTTTGAATATTCAAAATTCGTATCCATTTTATTAGTTTGGATAGATGTTTGTTGAACTTCTCTTTTGATGACTAGTGACCCGATTTACTTAAGTTAGAGTTACTTTGATGTACATTTGGAATTAAAATTGTCCCTGATCTGTATTAACGTTCCGTAGTAAATGTCAGTGGGTCAAATAAGTGACAATATAAACTTTGGAAACAAATCATGACCAGAACATTTTAATAACAAAATACGAGCCGTTTTTTTTTTTATAACAATCTACTAACGAGTTTAGTCGATTCTCACAAAACCTTTATAATTCGGATTCAAATTCAAGATTTAGAATTTATTTTGGTGACCATTTCACAGATGCGTTGCAAGGGACAAATCCCGAAAACGCCAATACGAAACCTAATTAAATTCAAGTGTGAATTTGCCGGGGGCTGATTGGTCTATAAATAAAAACTGCTCGCTGGCTTGTAATTGGGTTTGCGTGTCCAATTCCGCACCCCGGGCTGACTCTGTGGTTGGTTCTACAAAGCCGCCTTTACGCTCACCCGCGGCCGGATCGCCTCACATTGTGGCTAAGCAACCTGCGATGTCATATATAATTTAACTAGTATTCGCTAAGCCGTCAAAATCCTACCACAATCACTGACACCTGATGATTATACGTTCATTTTATGTATTACATATTCACAACATTTATTTATACATTATATCAATTATTTATATAAAAATAAACGAGTGAATTAGTTTTATAAAATTTGTAGATTTTTAAAGGATATAAAATATGTAATAACGCATTACAAAGTAAGCAAATAGATGCATTATTTAATTATATCATTGTCCTGTATTTTTTGACTGGTAATTTATAATATTAGTTCTATTACTATTGGCTTACATTATTTAAATTTAATTTTTAGTGTGTTTTTTGTAAATTCTTATATTACACAATCGAGCGATAATGCGTGGAAGGATATAATTGTGAAATTGTATTCCAATCCTCCAATCCTATTATAACACAAGCTATTGAGATTTTTTCCCAAATATAATACTATACAATTTATTGACGTAACTTTAAAAGTATTACCCTCTCTGGCTGTATAGCCAAACGCTATGGACAAAGAAAACCAGGAACGGTCGGACGGCAAGTGGATTTTGTTTATTCTTTGGAGACGTAAAAAATGAGTTCAGAAAACTCGCTGGCTTCTAGGCAATCTGGAAAATTAAACTTGATGCATTTTCTGAGTTCATTTTAGAAGATAAGAAAACGCTATTTGACTTGAGTAGTTGAATAAGAAAATTTAAGCAAGGATAATTTTGTAACATAATAACACATTTGGCTACAAAATATGTATCTAAAAACTCACTGGCTGATATCCTACAACATGATGTTTAATAAACAAGCCCGACGAAATGATTAGAGTGTATCTAAATATTAAAAATAATCTTAGAAATCTGTCTCTGTAAGGAATGTTATTATTGCCGGCTTAGAGACTAAAAGAGATAAGGAAAGAAAAATAAACTATAAGATCAAGAGAAGTCGAGGGTAGCAATTAAGCGGCTGAAGCAGTAGTTGGAACTTAATCAACCCAAATCTGTTAATTTAACTTGTGTGAGAAGAAAATAAACTTAGTAACCAAAGTAAGCCTTTAGGACTATTATTGATATAAGCTACATAATTATAAATTATGATTTACACCATCATCATCATTAGTTCACAGAGGTCCACTGTTGGACATACTCCTCCCACAATGGCTGGTCCCGCGCAAATCGCATTCAGCGGATTCATTTACAATTTAGCATTTAGCAGGTCACGTAATCATATTAATGAATTATATGAATTAAGTAATAACTTTTTTCAACGAAGTTGAATGTCACCTGTAATTACTATACAGCCTTTATCAAATTATACTATAAGGTGCCTAGCAATAAATTGTTAATAATAAAGATCTTTAAATAATAACACCAAAAGGAACTCCTTATTTATAAGTTAATTTCTTTGAGTTAAGAAACTTTGAAGCAATATGTCTCATATCTGAAATTATAAAAAAATGTTTTGCCAGAAGCTAAATGGTTATTAATATGTCATTGACAATATCTATTACGATATCTGCAAATGGTAGTATTTTGCTGCAGACTACGCAAGTAATTAGTTAAATTGATTATGAAAAAACCGTTGTAAGCATATCAGTATTTTTTAAAAATTACATTTCCAGATATTTTTGCTAAAATTTGTATATCCTTTTTTTAGCCTAACCTCCGGGCTAAATACCGAATGAATGTTTGCCATAGCATATTTCATAATGTATACGGATACGTATGAAGGAACATGTATTCAAACCGACGTTTCTAGAAAAGCATATTTAACTTACTGGGCCCAAGAAATGCCAATGCGCAAGTAAATATAATTACATATTTGGCGATAAATTTGAATTTTTGAACCATAAATTAATTTTAACAGGTCGGTTCTTAAATCTCATATTAACTTTAATAATTTTAGAAGTCCCGGCAATGCTTTTTCTTCTTTTGATGACTCTGAATAGCATTTTATTAATACTTGGAATTAGCAACATGTATGTGAATGCTCGACTTTGTGTTATCCATCATTGTCTTTCATAGGTGATGAAGCTAGTACCTTAACCTTGCTAAAGCCGTGGAAATGATGTAACGTTTTTATTTATTGCTTGGATGGGTGGACGAGCTCACAGCCCACCTGGTGTTAAGTGGTTACTGGAGCCCATAGACATCTACAACGTAAATGCGCCACCCACCTTGAGATATAAGTTCTAACAACGGCTGCCCCACCCTTCAAACCTTACCAAATGTACTTAGCGTAACACAGTTTTTCCGAATGCCTATGGTCTGCAGTTTATCAGCATGCACTAAAGAGTTAATTTTTAGTTAAAATTAATTCTTACATTAGTCGTGGAATCTTATTAATTTGTGTCACCAAATATTGGCGGTTCATAAGGTCAGTGTGTGAGATACAAGACTCGTACCGCCCGCGGCGTGGCGTGCTGCATGGAGCCTCGCTTAATAACGTGGACATCGTTCTCATAAGTCGTTCCTTCTGTTCCCATTGTGTACTGTTTCCAGTTCGATACTGTAAATGAAAATCTGATAATTAACTTCATACAGTATTGTTTGTTGATTTGATTGGGTTTTTATCTAGTCTTTCATTATCGATGTGAGTTGAATTGAAAAAGTTGTCACAACTATCATCGCTGCCGGTTGATTGTTGAGATAGAGCTACTATAACACCGTTTATTTAACCTTCTTGTGAAGCTACAAGTCGTCAGGGTTGGTTGCGCTTCGAGGTTTTAATAGATATGAGTTTTGGGTTATTAATGGCAGAGGGAGAAGTGGTTTGTTGCATGGCCATATTACGAGGGCAGCACTGAAAATTTCGGGAATTAACGAAGTGACACAACATTACTATTTAAAAATGTATTTATTGCTTTTCGAAGTATTCTCCGCGAAATTTGACACATTTTTCCATACGATGGAACCAATCATTGAAGCAACCATTCCATTCGGAAGTTGGGGTCTCCAAAATGGCCGTTTTGTAGGCGTCCACACCTTCTTCAGGTGATGAAAATCTCTGTCCACGCAATTTATTCTTTATTTTAGTCGTGATGGAGGATGATGCGGCGGTTGCAGTTCTCTTTACGGAGTTCAGAAACGACCTGTGGCAAACAAATGCTAGCATACCATTCTGCATTAACCGTTCTTTGTCCCTCAAGAGGAATAGTCGTAACATGGCCGGTGTTGGAGACAAACGTGGCCACCATTTTTTTTTGCAACACTCCGTGAACGAACAATTTTTGTTGGCTTTAACTCATTTTCGAACACCCAAACTCGTGACTGGTTTTTTGTTTCGGGTTCGTACGCGTATATCCAGGATTCGTCACCTAATACAATGTTGTATACAGCATTTGAGGATCTTGCGTGGAATCTTTCGAGAGTTCTGACGCACCAAGTAACGCGAGCCGCTTTTTGCTCTTCACAGAGCGAATGCGGTATCCATCGGGAAAATAACTTTTTTACACCTAATTGTTCATGCAAGATTATTTGTATTTGACTCATGCCAATGTCTAAAGTTGCCAGAATTTCGCGGTATGTCACATGTCGATCTTCCTCAATCAGCTTACGCACAGCATGAACGTTTTCTTGGGTGACTGCAGTTTTTGGACGACCTTGACGGGGATCATCACTGAGCTTGACACGTCCACGTTGAAACTCAGCAAACCAGCGATAAATTGTGGTTTTGGATGGGGCTTCATCACCAAATGCAGAAATCATCCGGTCAACACACTGTTTTTGTGTTAAACCACTTCGAAATTCATAATAAATCATCGCTCTTGAATTTTCTCGAGTCAATTCCATTTTCTCGACGACTAAACAAGTTTGACAAAACCTCGTGACAAGACCGAGAATCTTTTTATAAATAAATAAATGGTATTCGATTTTTAAAACCAAAGAGTTTTCAATTAAAAAGATTTTAATATGACAGGAACAGTGGAAATATTCCATTCCCGATACTTTTAGTGCAGCCTAGTAATTTAAAACTTCTCTGGGCTAGGAGTTACTCTGGAACTCACATAAATAAAAACAGCTACGAGTATTGTGCAATTCCTAATAGGCATCAATTAGGTAAAAACAAAAACTCAAATTAAAATTTGGATTTAAGATAAAACTCCAAATATTTTATTTATTTATTGCTCATTTGCAATGTGAAAGAAGTCATCACCCATCTAGTGCTAAGTAAGTACATCACCAAAAGAAATGGCAGAATGCACATTAAGACAGCAGTTGTAAGTCTCATTTTATAGTACACTTATGCTCTCACTCTTTTAACTAAAACTCATCACTGCTCCATGGCAGAAAATATATGTAATATGAACTTGATGATACGACTTGCAGATTCTGCATAGAAGTGGGGAGTGTGAATCGCTGGGTGCTAAGGCATAGTAAGGACAAAATTAACATGTTAAGTAATGATGATCTGGACAAAAACTGTCGGTCGAAGATTTGGGAAAATATTTACCTAACAAAATACATTTCGAAATAAGCCGTGCTATAATTGCAATTAGTTTGATTGATTATATTGATATTGATTGATGATTATAACAGGGCGTCGGGAGGCCGGGCTGTCGTATATGATTGTTGATTGAACCCGTCTGCATAGGAATCTATAGTGGGCGTTGAACTGTAGGATACGTTAAAATATATAGATTTTAGTATTGACTTTAATATTTTAATTAAACCGGCTCTTAAATCTTAAACAATCAGGGATTACAATAGTAATTAGTGATTTAAAGCCAATAGGTTAGTTAGTGAATGACCAGCAAGTGCGACCGCTCTCACCACGAGAAATGCAATTCCATTTCGTATTGACCGCTCTCAATTAAAATTACCATTTAGTCGAATACAAAACGATTAGTAACTTTAACTGGTGGTAGGACCTCTTGTAAGTCCGCACGGGTAGGTACTACCATCCCGGATATTTCTACAGTGAAGCAGTAAGTGCTTCGGTTTGAAACTATAGTGAGACCTTAGAACTCATATTTTAAGATGGGATGGGTGGATGTCTATGGGCTCCGGTAACCACTTCAAACCAGGTGGGCTGTGAGCTCGTCCACCAATTTATGCAATAAAAAAATTGTAGTTATAAAAATATCGAAATAACTGACCAACGATTAGAAAAAATATTTAAAAATGTTACGATCCATAATGCGTGTGTTTGTGGTCTAGAGATTCACAAATCAAATGTTAGAGTCAAATTCTTTTTTATCGCTGAGGATTACCGTTTACGGTTACCCGGTCGAGGGTGGTAACAGACCAGGTTATGTCAGACTCCGGCGCTTCCAGAGGAGAAGTGGTCGCGGAAGGGCAAGACCGCTTCCACCCAGCCTAGTGATCTTTCTGGAAGGAGAGTCCAAGCCTACCGTTTCGAAGCACTTTCCTTGTTTCCATGTCATCTGTCCGTAGTGGTAAAATCCTCTCCGATTTTCCTTTTTAATATCACGTTTAATTAATTAATTAATGTTAATTGTACTGGATTATGCTTCACGCTAATTTCTCACAGTGAAAACACTAACGTTGTGATGCCCATTAGCGCCCGTACTACTTAACACTAAATAAACTGCAAGTACATAAATCTATTCAAAAACAGCCCGCGATAATTTCCTTAATTTCATTTATTTTTAAAATTCATTAAAAGTTTCATAGTTTTCCTTTTCAACAGCTAAAACCGCGGTTCTAAACACTCCGGGTTAAAACGAAACAAACAAAACCACAGCCACAGGTTGGAAAAACATTCTCAAGTATCACGGAGTCATGTAAAAAGTGTTCGGGCTTGTTACGCGAATGAAAGCTGGTTTCCGGTTTTTGAAAGTTCTGCCTCCGTTCGGAGTTTGGTGTGAATAGACTTGTAATAATACTATTTTGTTTTATTTGCCAGAATTTACTACAAAAAAGCTAAGGGGTTTTATGGTTCATTTTAGTATAATTTCTAGTGTTTTATATAAGCAGTCGAGCTCGCCAATCCACATTTCGCACCAAAACAGCGATGCGGGCGATTCCGGTTTGAAGGGCACAACAGCTGTGACACAACATAATTGAGACTTCAGCCTCATGCCTTAATGTGGGCATATTCAAATTATGTCTATGCGCTCCGGTAATTATTTAACACCCATGAGCCATTGTGGTAGGACCCATTGTGGTAGGACCTCTTGTGAGTCCGCGGGGATAGATACCACCACCCTGCCTATTTTTGCCGTGAAGCAGTAATGCGTTTCGGTTTGAAGGGTGGGGCAGCCGTTGTAACTATACTGAGACCCTTAGAACTTATATCTCAAGGTGGGTGGCGCATTTACGTTGTAGATGTCTATGGGCTCCAGTAACTACTTAAAACCAGGTGGGCTGTGAGCTCGTCCACCCATCTAAGCAATAAAAAAAAAGTCATGAGGCATAAACTATGAGATTGTAGAGATACAGCTTGGTTTCATGTTTAGTTTTAAGAGTGTTGTTCTCACACGGCTTATCAAATAAAACTCATAATATGCCATAGACGTAAGTAGAGAGATACTGTTACCAACGTGTGAAGGTTTCGCTTTCGTCTCCGGTTTGCGGTCGGCGAGCATCGCACTCTAATTAATTATTCACTCGCAGACATGAGCACTTAGGTGTGCTTACGATTTAACACGATTTAATATTGCTCGACGTAATTTCGAACCTACGTTAAATTTGCTTAGAATCTGAAATTTGTAAATTTGAAGTTAGCCTATTTAGAAAGACTAGTTGTCCCCCAGTAGTCAAAATTCGACTATAATTAAATGAAATTATAAACTTGAACATTATTATGAACCTATTGTTAAAGACTTCTACAATCACAGATGTCGCTAAGACTACACTAAATAATAATAATCTACTCTCAATTTCAGCACATAGTTTAAATGCGTGCCGAATTCATGGTAGTGTGTAATGTTATTTTTTTGTTGATTAAAGTATGTATTATTTATGCATAATAATAAATAATTTTAAAATTCTGCACTCATTCGCTATATTCTCTATAAGTGGGGGAAATTTTATACTCCGCCGTCTGAGCCATTTTTGTAAAAAAGGGTACAAAGTTTTTGCTTGACGTGTTAATATATTTAGAAGTATGTAAATAAGATTTGTAAGCAAATTATTTGTGTCATTGATTATTTGGAAGGCACATACATAAGTAAAATACTGCCATTTCAGCGGCGATATTTGTTATAAATGAGGGTTTTCAACTGCAAGTTATTTGTCAACATTTCCATCTTTTCCCATTTTAAGATCTAATATTCATTGAAATAAACAAAATACAGCATCAACAATCACCCCAGCGATCATTATAACGTAAAGCCGCACTTAGCGCAACGAGCCCATTTTTTACGATCACCACTAAAATGCAGTTTTATGTTCCCCTGTTGGACGGATGCTGCTTTTTATTTCAGCTTCACGATGGTCGGAGCTTTTTTTCAGAGTCACGCGATAGTGTGATTTTACGCGAAAGCTTAGCTGCTACTTTTTGAATTCGGTAGGAACGAGTTAAACTCGATTGTTACAGCGAAGTAATTTTGGTGATATCTTATGGTGGGTCCTGGTAATCACTTACATCATTGAACGATGACAATATTGAACATCGGCTACGAGAACATGTTCAGTTTTCTAAGTTAATTCTGAGGTATTTTATAGCTAACATTTGGGAATTGTCAGTTAGGTATTGCTATCTTTATTAGCTGGGTTTTTTTAAATACCATAACGTTGTCAATCTTTTTTATTTCAACGTAAAATACGTTGAACACACTAATTTGAAAAATAAAAAGATTTCCAATTATTGTTATTGTTTTTAAGGATTCATGAATGCATTGAAAATTATTAACTACGAATGAATTTTAATTATACAATTCATTTTGATGATAAGCCCGGTCGAGTTCATTTCTAAAACATTTGGTAAATCTTGAAGAACCGCCTCTAAAACTCCTATACGAGCCAGCCTTTTACGAGCGCCGACAGTGATAAGAATTGTTAATTTTATAGAGGGCCATCCGAGATGTGTGCATCGAATTCAATGTTATCCACTGAAGATTTAGTTTTAACGACCGCGTCACATCCAGACAAAACGCTTCAAGTTAAGCCTTACATTTTTAATGGACGTCGCGACGTTTCAGAAGAACCATTAAGTCAAGTTATAAAACATGTTTTGGCTTGAACTTAGCGATTCTGGAAGCTTTAGGACCTTAATTTAATAAAATTAAACAATGTATTTAAATGAGGAATTATTCCTTAGCTCATGGATTTTACTTATATTTTATAAGCATTGCCGGACAGACAGGTTCTAGGCTTATTCTTCTTCTTTTTGCTTCGGTTCCCTTAATACGCGTCCACCTTCCCGCAACCAGAGTTTATTCTGGATCATTCTACGTCATCTGCTCCTATCTGCAGCCGAGTATAGAGCATTATGAACTATGGTGTCGAGAGTAGTGCCAATCTGGTCAGTTCAACTTATCGGGTCTTTACCTCGTGGTCTTCTTCCGTCCACCTTGCCAGTGACCATTAGCTTTTCCATATTCTAGTCTATATAAATAATTACATATATAATGCCTCCAAACCTTGAGATACTAGATTATGGTCATAGTATATTATAAAGCTATTGCGTGATTTGAATCAGAAAGTATGATTTATTTACACTGGAAATAGGACTGACGTAGACGTGTACTATTAAACTGAAATCAATTCCATCAAAAAATAAAGCACCAAAAAAACCCTTTCCTATTTTGTTTACGAAAATATATAAATTTGATGTATCATACCTATATCATAGGGTATTCAAGCTATTTATTGAAAGGTCGTTAACAAAGTCCTCGTCGTGTCAGATCCTGGATCGTTAGATGGTACTCAGGGTTCGGCGTTTTCAAGTGCCACTAGTGATGCTCTCAATCTTCCTCTGCGACGTCCTCTGTACTTATCTGCATCATAAGCATTGTCTATTTATTGCTCAATTTATGTTAGTTAATATTAATGGCTTTTTATTTATGGGAAAAAAAACTGTTGGAGAATTCTATGCAAGTGCCGCGGTTCTTCCTAAATGTCGTTTTTTATTTAATTGTACAGCTTCTGTCAATTCTAATACTGCATAGTTGTTCTTTTAATCCTGTTCGTCATGTTTTTTTAAATAAGCCTAGAGGTTACGAAATTTTAAGAAACTACAAAATGAGAAAATAATTGTATTACCATGAGCTCTATTTATTGCGGAAACTGATTCGGCTTTTGTTCTTCTTTGGCTCTTTGCTTCAGAGTTTCAGTGAAAGATATTTAGTTTTCCATTAAGCGTGGATTTTTTCATAGTTAAAAGACAATTAGTTAGTAACATAGACTTAGTTAAATTATATAGGCAATTAAATTGTCCTTTCGAAATTTTTATGGAGCAGTTAAGAAGAAAATTCATGAAAATTAAAATATTATCAGTAAAAGAGGAAAAATCTCAGTTTATAGCATAATAATCATAATGTAATTAATATTGCTAAGAATTTCGTATTACAAGATGTTTTGTGTTCTCCTTTTATGAAATTATTTTAACAGTATTAGCGTGGACCAAGAGATTTAGGGAATGCTGATAAAATGGTTCACAGCAGTTTAATCTTGTGAGATAGGTGTTGTGAAAAAGCTATAAATAAAGTTGAGCTGTTTTAAATACTAGCCCAGAAAATAACTTTGATATTACGATAAAACTTTGCAAAATTAAATTGAGTCAAAAATTATTCAATAGATTCATCTTGTCTTTCTTATTTTCGCTTTGCAATTCTCGACACTTGGCATTGTTTACACTTTTCTCGGTCATGTATGACTGAGACCATGGTAAAGGTGATATTAAGTTGTAAGTGCGTTTATTCAGCCAACCTTTTGGGAAAACTCAAGAAATTTATAAGGTTATTTCTAGATTAGTTACATAAAAAAAAAACATAAATAATCGCCTGATATTCTTCTTCTTCGATTTGAAACCTTGTGAGTCCGCGCAGGTAGGTACCACCACCCTGCCTATTTCTGCCGTGAAGCACTAATGCATTTCGGTTTGAAGGGTGGGACAGCCGTTGTAACTATACTGAGACCTTAGAACTTATATCTCAAGGTGGGTGGCGCATTTACGTTGTAGATGTCTATGGGCTCCAGTAACCACTTAACACCAGGTGAGCTGTGAGCTCGTCCACCCATCTAAGCAATAAAAAAAAACTTGTTTAGATCATAGTTTTTACATTAGTTTTAACTGGATCATATTATGATCTAGTGAAGTTGCATTGGTTTTATTTTTATTTTCAACAGACAGAAAGGTTCGCAGTTCAGCCGTGGCTTTATCCGGGAAATTACAATACGTCCTAGCGTACAACAGCCTGCAATTTTGGGGGTTTGATTTTTATTATCTTTTATAAGGGCGTTTTTTTTTATTGCCCTTGTAGGCAGGCGAGCATACGGCCCACCTAATGGTGAGTGGTTACTGTCGCCCATGGACTCAGCAATGCCAGGGGCAGAGCCAAGCCGCTGCCTACCGCATTGGTTAAAACAACTTAAAGTTTCGTATATTTGTACTGGATTTGAACATCGGCTCACTTGGTTCGTACATACTTTAGCGAAGGAATTTTTCATGAGGAGATACTTAAAAATCTGTTTCAAGGTAGAAAATTTTCGATATTTCGGCAAATTTTGTAAAACTGTAAATCCGTAAGATTTTTCTGAACATTTTGTCTTGTTTTGGTAGGTATTGACCCAAGCTATCACCCCCTGCAGTATGTCGTGCTATTTACTGGACACGCTGTATAACAAGAACTTAATATCGCTCCATCTATTTTCAAAAATAAGGTTTACTTCTCAAATCTAAGGGTTACCCCTTTAAATTGGATTGTATTGCTTTGCAGAAGAGGTGGGTAGTGTTAAATCCGCGTGCGTACTCACCAGACACCCACCGCTTATGGATAAGATCATCCATTGTAATTCAATGTTAGAATATTTTTTTTATTGCCCTTGTAGGCAGACGAGCATACGGCCCACCTGATGGTGAGTGGTTACCGTCGCCCATGGACTTCAGCAATGCCAGGGGCAGAGCCAAGCCACTGCCTACCGTTTAATACTCTCCACAAGCCTCGTTCGAAGAAGGACATGTCATAGCGCTCGGGAAACACCGTGGAGGGCTCATTCCATAGCCGGATGGTACGTGGCAAAAAAGACCTCTGGAAACGCACTGTGGATGACCGCAGTGGCTCCAGGTAGTATGGATGAACTCTACTCTGGTGGCGGGCGGTGCGATGGTAAAAACGAGATGCCGGTATCATCTCGAACAATTCCTCAGAGCACTGTTAGAAATATTCTACAACTTTATTCATTTTGGAGGACAATAAAGCGTAATCTTACTTTTCGTGGACGAATCGTTTTAATATTAATTGAAATTATTCAAATTTTAGCAATTTGGCTTTGGCATTTAAAACGCAATAAAAAAAAAACGCAAAATTTGATTTAAATGAAAATAACAAATCACGTTTAATCCTATTCCCGTGGCGGGGAGGGCGCAAATAAAGCCTTTTTAAAACTCTCGTAACATAGAGCTCTCCCGTTTTGAAACGCGCATATAAATTCAAATTAACTTGACAAAATATCCGTTCATTTACATGGAGACCAGTTGGGAGGTGACCTCCAACGTGTGTTCAATTTATAAATAAATAAACACAAAAAAAACACTAGACAACATTTACTTTGTGACTGGTTCGTGGCCCAAATTTGGCAGGATACAAAACGCTCTACAATAACTAATGAGTTCCCGCACAAAGAATATGTCTGTAAATTGTAAAGGTCGGAGATATGTATAAAAGCATTTTTCCTAAATGAACGGAAACTTCTTGAGTCCAACTTACGACTCCTTACAATTTTCGGTGCATCTGGTTCACTGCGTTCGATTAGATTGTAGCAGAAATTTAGTAATTCTAAGTAGTTTTTCTTGTCTCATATATCTAATTTAAATACTGTTATTAGTTATTTCCAAAAGTCTGGTAAATCATAGCTTAGCGTTGCTTAGTGTAATTTACTTAGGTGACAATCCTTGTACTGATTTTAGAACCAAACATTTATATCTGATAAGTACTACTTCTACATTTGTAACATAAGAAATCGCCATTTATAAGGCTAATCTCTATGGATTAAATTTGGATTATGAGTTTGTTCTTTATCAATGTTAGGCAGCTGCTTGGCTAATGGTAACTATTCACCATCAGATGGGCCGTATGTACAGTACAGCATACGGCAATGAAAAAAAAAACGTTATTAGGCAGTGGCTTGTCTATGCCCCTGGCATTTCTGATGTCCATAATTGATGATGACCGCTTACATACTGTAATAGCTAATAAAATATGTTATAAAAAATATTTTAAAGTTAAGTTCTGTTACTACTGTGGTCGGCGCAGCCTGTACACTTTAATTTGAATATAACGATAACTCTGATTGGTATATTTATTACTGTTTCCATATCGTTTTGCGTTTAAGCTTTCGAAACTTTTGCGGTATTAAAAGCTGATGATATAACCTGAAATCGAAATATATTTTTATGTAACGTACAAACGTTACATAAAAATATATTTCGATTTCAGGTTACAAAATGCTTATTTGTTCTCGAGAGCTCTGGGGGAAATGGAGCATAAAGTTGAACCTAGAATTCAAGTGTATTAGAGTCTACCATTTTTTTTTCTAAAAGTGAGCACGGGTTGATTGTCTTCTACTTGGAGGCCAGGACGGTCGAATGTACCAGGTACGGTGAGACTCTTCAAAAGTGAGCTGCGGGCGTGAAGGTCCATTCTCTGCGGTCCGTGGTCGAGGGGGTTGGCCAGCTCCGCGTAGGCCCTACGGACCGTCGAGGCGGCTTACCCAGTCTTTAATGACTGGGTGAATCGTGGCGGAGGACGCGTCGCCTATCGGCTAGTGCAGGTGTTGACCAGGCAGAGATGCTTCGGGAAGTACCTGCACCGGATAGGAGCTGAGCCGACGATAAGGAGCCACCATTGTGGACATCCTCGCGCATAATAGGGTGATGGGGATTTTCAAAAGTCGTTAACATAATTAAAGCTACTTTCATGATCTAATCTCGCTTTTTTCCTCGTCAGTGACTACAAAAAAATGTACATTGTTGAAATGTAGTAAATAATGTAATTTTATATAATATATTTTGAACGAATGACGCACGGTCATCCGGCCCCAAAGTAGGCTTCCCATAAGGGTATACCAGAGACTGACATACATACTTATATAATACGTTTAAATATATATGTAGATAATAAACACCCAGACAAAGAGCAAACAAATTTGTTCATCACACGAATCTTTATCCGATGTAGAAATCGAACCCACGACCCTCGGCACAATAGTCAGGGGCATTAGCTACTGCACCACCGAATCGGTAATAATAAAAGACAATAAAAAACGCGAGATTAAACGGTAAAAGTAGTTATAATTAAGCTTTAATGACAATAAAAAAAAAATTGTTTTTAATGCGCTTTTATTAGCTTCAGACGTATGTGTATGTTTGTAGCGGAATCTTTGAACATGATTTTGACCCCCTTCACAACGTCGGATTAACTCGAAATTTGGTATTCTTACTAAGGACCGATGATAATCGAATATTAGAAAAAAATTGAGAAAATTTAAATTAACCAAAAAAATGAAAAATAAATAATAGCTTAAAAAAACTAACAAAATACGCTTTCATAGAAAATAAAAAAAAAAATTGATAAAAAATTATAATAAATTGGAATTAAAAATAGTATAAAAAATATATATTTTATTCTAAAAAAGCGTGGGGTGCTTTTCAGGATGTTATCAAAAGAACCCTTCTACTCATATCTGTTCATAAAATATTTATAACTACTGATACCATACACCATTTTGTAGTTCATTCCAGAGCTTCATGGTGGGTGGTAAACTTATTACTGGATTCAGATGTACGGATGTGCTCTGCTTTGATGACGGGTTCTGCGGTTGATTTACCAGATTCACTCGGTGATCTTAAACAAAGTCCGTATCTACTGACGCCTCATATTGTATGTCTACAACGGTCTTAAACACAGAATTCCTTTCAGAGATTATTCGTGACGTAGGTCAACGTCCAGAGACTAATAATTTAAGGCTGTAACGCTAGTAGCCCTTAAAATAAAGATTAATGATACTAACGACCCCAAAGTTAGTATTTGGACCGTAAATAAAGAAACATAAAGTTTAGTTTTCTTTGATGTTGATATTTGGGCGGAGTTAGTTACATTTATAAAAATAAAAACGGTTTGTTTGTATTTCGAGTTGATTTGGTTGTTAATAATTATAGGACAGATATGTTTTTGAATGGAATAGACAGTGAATTATTCTGTGTAGTCGTAAATATATAATGATCTTTACCTACGAAATTGAAGTTTAATATACAGAAACTTAAAGTTTTTGTTCTTTCCAAACATGCCCCTATGATATCAATACATCTCTGTTAGCGCAGTGGTAGTTTTTTAATGCCCCTCTTGAAGAATTCAGGTGTAGGTGAGCCAAAAAACTCCTCAAGGGCATCTTCACTGTCTCTTTACAGTATTGAATTTTTTCCTTACCAAGAAGTTGTCAAATCTTTCGAAATAGTAGAAGTCTGTAGGCACAAGGTTTGGTGAGTATGAGATAAATTTTAGAGACCATTTGTTGTGTGGGGTTATGCAATGTCGTTTAGGAGCAGCAGAAAAGTACAATTAACCAAGGCTGGTCGGAGATTCGCGAGCTTCTCCATCATTGGGTCCAGTTCCTCACGGTAAATATCCGCGGTAATGCTGATACCATTTGGTAAGAAGCTGTTATGAATTATACCAGCACTACACCATCAAATAGTGACCATGATATTGCCTTTGTACACGTCCTTACGGAGCCATCAGATCTAATAACCTTTGCATTAGACGCCTTCAGCTCTAACACTAGGAGCAGGCTTAGGAACCCCGGTAACCGTACTCGTTGCACTCGACAAAGAGGTCGACGTGCAACCTAACCCATGCATCAGCCCGCTGAGTTTCTCGCCGGATCTTCTCAGCGGGTCCCGATTCCGATCCGGTGATAGATTCATTCGCGGAGCAATTGCTCTTGAGTTGTTAGGTCTCCTTCGGAGGCGCTCGGGCAGTTGTTAGCAAATCCCACCCCTCCTGATTGAGCCTTTGCTCGCCCACCTGTCCTGGTGAAACTGGAAAGGCCTTCGGGCCACCAGTAATCTTTCAATCATAAAAAAGACCATGATTTTTTGGTGATAAATTTTCCTTTGGATCTTTGTCAAGGTGCTGAACCAATGTCTAACCAACACGATGACTGCTCACGACTTTAGTTTTCGGGCGACCAAGGGACAGTTTTTTAGATTACATGTCAGAAGCGTTCAAACCAACAACGAATCGTGCGTTCGTGTGTAATGTTCACTCTCCGCACACGTCATTAATGTTGTGAGCCGTGTCTACGGTATTGGTAGCGCGACGGAACTCGTATTCCTTATATTAATCATATTTTTATTATCGTCGCTGTCAAACCAAAATCTGCTATGTGCAAAAACTCTATTTTGAATTAACATTTTCGTATAAAATTTTATATGAAGGTGAATTTTTAAGAACTATATCAAATGAAAGCTATAGATAAATATTATAGCTATAGACGCATAACAGTTTTTTTATCCGGTAGATAGGGCTATGAAAAAGTACGGAAAGGTCAAAAAGTAAAATCTCAAAAAGCGCACATATCAGATTTTGGTTTCACAACGACGATATTGTAAATTGCGATTCAAATAGCTAGTATCGTAAAAAGGCAACTTCATAGGTGAAACCTATTATATAAAACAATGACAAACGGAACTCCCATGGAGTTTGTGTTATAGTTTGGTAGACCGACGGTCCAAACGTTGCTCGAAGCTTGTATATAGGACAAACTTATAATGCGCGATTCCGTTTCTGTGTCATGTGCAAAAACACGCTCCGTGGATAAAGAAGCTAAATGATCGTAAGGCGAACCTAATACACCCGAAACTGTATGAAGTTAGTAGCAGCTACTCAACGATGCTTATGAGGTGAGTAACCAAGTTCACAGCTCACTCAGTGTAGTTACGAAAGCGCATTGATGACTCAACGTGACCCCGCTGGTTTGCATGTCAGAGCAAAGAGCTGATCAACTCCCTACAGAACTGAATCACTACTTCAATTTAAAATTAGAACTAGCACTAACTTTTACTGGTGGTAGGACCTCTTGTGAGTCCGCGCGGGTAGGTACCACCATCCTGCCTATATCTGCCGTGAAGCAGTAATGCATTTCGGTTTGAAGGGTGGGGCAGCCGTTGTAACTATACTTGAGACCTTAGAACTTATATCTCAAGGTGGGTGGCAGTGGCAAGGTCTAATCGTAAATGTCTATAGACTCCAGTAATCACTTAACACCAGGTGGGTTGTGAGCTCGTCCACCTATCTAGCAATAAAAAAAAATAACATACTTCAAAAGTCTAAATTTCAAAGGACACAAAATCGTAGTGCCTAAAACACAGGTACCTCAGATGCTAAAAAAACATACACCAAGATCACTTTGGAATTCAGAGCTGCTAGAAAAGAGCACACCAACCAAGCCGGACAGTCTAGTGACAGCTACCAATGCGTACGGCTATAACCCTCTACTGAACCCTAATTATATGACATAGCCCTCGGTCATACATCTCCACATTCATGCCATGTCAGCACTTTTACAGTGAAGTCACAGCTAGCCTAGTCTTACAGTCAATCTAGTCACAGCTATCGAGTCAATCGGCTGCTTAAGGGTCCCCCCTCCTCCTTATACTGTAAACGTAATTCAATAAATATTATTTTAATTAACTTTAATTTCTTTTTTAAAACGACTTCGGGGAGGATCCATCTCGTACCGACAACAGTCACAACACTGGTACTCAATATAGGATAACGAAAAGTTAAGCCCGAGTATATAAATCACGCAGTGCTAATAGCACCGCTTATCTTTGTTTGTTTCTATAATAATTATTTTCCTATATTTCAAAGCCAATGGCATATGACTTATGACTATAAATTAAAGTAGTTGCCTTTTTAAAACTTCAACAAACGATATTAGTACTTAAATTAAATTTCACAAAACCGAAAGTCCTACAAAGCCAAGGCGGGTCAGAAAAACATACCTATATTTCAAATACATCCGATCCCCGCACAGATAGACGAACGTTGCATACTTTCCTATATTAAAATCAGCGAGCAACGTAAGCGGTCGAAAAAGCGCCTGATATGGCGCTGAAATTTAACCCTGTAGTGTTGCGATGTGGTAGGTTTATAGAAATTTTATTATTATCGATAGACTTGAATAGTAAGTTAGGACGATAGGCAGACGCGATATAGACGCCCCAAAAAACACTAAGCATGGAAATACCATAAAAAGTAGATGTTTTGAGTTCTTTCATAAATAAGCAAAAGAGCATGATTCTCTTATTTAATTGGAAGTCACTAAGTTGGGCAGTAGATGTCTTAATTCGTTTTTGTCACAGCAAAACACAAAAGGTACGGCTAAGTACTCCATCACAAATATAGCTTAGTAGTGTAGAATGCAAGAAGAAGAAAATACTTTTTTTAGAAATTGCTATTTATGTTTATTGGTCTAAAAGTCTATTAACAGCGATCTTATAAAGGTACTTTACAATTAAATATCTTCAACGAAACGAATGTGGTATGATGTTTACTATAATTATTAGTTTAGTTGAAAATTTAGCGAAATATCGATACATTGATGCTCTATCCCAGCTCTGAGCTCCGAGCAATATCTCCCAACAAATCCCAGATAACGGCGGGCCAATTTTAACACAAAAATAAAAGCGCAATTCTCAGCCCATAAACTGGCTGCGTTCAAACATCTTAATAGTTGGCAAGCTTGTCCTCGACACAGGAATGCGAATGCTCCAGTAGTTTGGGGAATAGCTGCTCGTTATTACCACTCTAATTGTCCCCCAATTGCATATACACCCCAAATGGATAGATTCTCTTAGTTATTTCTTGGATGGCACCGGATTTTGGGTTGTAGTACATAATTTAGTTTTATTATTTACTTTCAGTCTTGCATGGCTAGGTGTTGGATTTGATTTTGAAAATTATTTGGATACAAATTAATTGTTGAAGCAATTGAAAAATGACTTCATGAAGTCTTTTTCGATTTTAGTACGAATCCGTGGTTAAGGGGAGCAGCTTTATGCAATTTTTTGAATTTTTGCGTTAATTTCGTAGCTATAAAAATTGTTAATGTTAATATTTAATGGTATGTTTTTATTTGGAAATATTGGGAACTCACTAAAATTGAAACTGTGGTAAGAACTCGTTCAATAATAGTATTTATAATTGCGTTAATGCATCCAAGGGCAGGTATATAATTTGAGTAAAAATCAGTAAGAAATATGCACTTCGAGAATGACTTAAAACTTAATTGTCAAACATGTAAAATACGTTACATCAGTAACTGTAGATATTAATTTATGTATATTGTAAATACGTCACGATCCTTTCTGTATAAAATTACAAAAATTAATGATTAGATCATGAAAAACGATGATATTTTTTTTCGGAAGAAGTGGAAGAAGCATATGGCCTGCCGAATAAAGACTGATTGCCATACTTCATGATCATCAGCAAGTCAAGACTCATTCCGATAGAGGCACCCGTCACGTGCGGACGTGCTCATCGTCCACTCGATCGCCCGGTCTTTGTTCGCCCGGCTTTTGTTAGCCCGGCCATTGTTCGCGCGGCCTGTGTTCGTGATACATCTGCCGACCAAGTGTGTTTCCTGGAAGCTTTTATTTGTTTTGTTTTAGTTATTTTTGCGTTCGTGGAACATTTGCCGACAAAGTGTTTTCCTGCAAGTATTTATTTGTTTTGTTTCTTTTTGTAATTTCTGTTTTGTTGTGCTTTTTCTTTGTCCTGTAGTAATCGCGCCGCATTGCCACCTGTGTTCAATAGAACCGCTCAGGTCCGAGAAGTTGGGGCCTCGCCGCAAGGCGAGTGTTTTCAAGACCCGGGGCCGCCCCACCTGGGTACTCAGCGATCATGGACGCTGTATTCGCGGAATTCCTCCGACTTCGCCACCCACAGCTCGCCTCAGAGTTTCTGGCCTTCAAGGCCAATCACACTGCGAGCCCTCTCGAGGACTCCGCCGCGCTCGCTGCTCCTGCGTCGCCAGTACCTGCGTGCAGAGCTTCTGCATTGAGCACCGCAGCCTCTGTCGTGCCTGCCGCTCCCGTGTCGCCTATACTGGCGAGAAAAGCTGCTGCGTCGTCCGCCGTGACCATCGTTTCAGCTGAGCGATCATCCGCGGCCTCCGTCGCGCCCTCTAAAGCACCTACACTTGCTCGTAGGTCGCCTGCACCCGCCTCCTCGTGCTCCGACTCTGACTCGGACATGGAGGTCGACCTCGCCCCCGCCTCATCGACGGATGGATTCACCCTGGTACAGAAGGGTAAGAAGCGTGCCGCGGAGTCTCGAGCTCCCGCGGCCGCTAAAATTAGCAAAGCCGTGAACGCGTCGCGCCCCCGCCCTCAGACTCCCGTTGCGCCCCCAGCCCGTGCCACTCCGTCGCCGCGTCCGGTGGCACAAAATAAAACCCAGACCCCTCCCCCGGTTATCCTTCAGGAGAAGGCAGCTTGGGATCGAGTTTGCCTGGCCCTTAAGGCCAAAAATATAAATTTCACGAATGCCCGTAACCTCGCGAACGGCATTCAAATTAAGGTTCAAACACCCGACGACCATAGGGCCCTCTCTTCTTACCTCCGTAAGGAACGTATAAGTTTCCATACTTATACGCTCCAGGAGGAGCGCGAACTCCGCGTTGTAATACGCGGAATCCCTAAAGAGTTAGATGTAGAGCTCGTCAAGGCCGATCTGTTAGAACAGGGCTTTCCAGTGAATTCTGTGCACCGCATGCACACCGGTCGCGGTAGGGAGCCATATAATATGGTTCTAGTCACCCTCCAGCCTACCCCCGAGGGTAAGAAAATCTTCAACACACAGACCGTCTGTAGGCTCTCCGGTATCGCCATCGAAGCCCCCCATAAAAAAGGCACTCCTAGCCAGTGCCATAACTGTCAATTGTACGGGCACTCTTCCCGTAACTGTCACGCGCGCCCCCGATGTGTTAAGTGTTTGGGCGATCACGCCACGGCCCTCTGCGCTCGCGACCAAAAAACCGCGACGGAACCGCCTAGCTGCGTCCTGTGTCGAACACAGGGTCACCCCGCGAATTACCGTGGTTGCCCCCGAGCCCCTAAAATAAATCGCCGCGTCGCCCGCCAAAACCGCCTCCGAGCTTCCGGCCCAGACATCAAAGCCTCGGCACCCTCTGCGTCGCAGGATAAGCCAGCGTTCGTTCCGGCGGCGGTGCCCAGTGTCTCGGCCTGGGCAAAACCGCTGCCGTACACGAACACGGCTACAACTCCCTCCTCCGCGATTCGTCCCGCCCCCGTGACTCGTCCCTCTCCCGCGACTTGCCCTACGACCGCGTCCGAAAATCTCGCTTTAGCGATCGACTTCTTTCAGTCGATCAACTTTGAGCGCGTTAACGCTTTGGGCGACGCCATTCGCGCTGCCTCCACTGCACAACACTTTATCGCCGTTGTGCAGGAATACGCCGACGTATACGCGTCATTAAATACGTACGTCCTCCCCTCACTCCGCCGGTAATCAATGGCGTATATAAGTAGAATAAAGCCCCTATCCGTAACGATAGGATTTTTTAACGCTTACGGTCTCGCAAATCAACGTGATCAGGTTTCTGACTTTTTGCGTGACCATCAAATTGATATCTTTTTAGTGCAGGAGACCCTACTTAAGCCCGCACGCCGTGACCCTAAAATCGCGAACTATAACATGGTCAGGAACGACAGGCTCTCTGCCCGTGGTGGTGGTACCGTCATTTACTATAGAAGAGCCCTGCATTGCGTCCCGCTCGATCCTCCCGCGCTCGCTAATATCGAAGCATCAGTGTGCCGAATCTCACTGACGGGACACGCGCCGATCGTTATCGCGTCCGTTTATCTTCCACCGGATAAGATCGTTCTAAGCAGTGATATCGAGGCGCTGCTCGGCATGGGGAGCTCTGTCATTCTGGCGGGCGACCTAAATTGTAAACACATCAGGTGGAACTCACACACCACAACCCCGAATGGCAGGCGGCTTGACGCGTTAGTCGATGATCTCGCCTTCGATATCGTCGCTCCGCTAACCCCGACTCACTACCCGCTAAATATCGCGCATCGCCCGGATATACTCGACATAGCGTTATTAAAAAACGTAACTCTGCGCTTACACTCGATCGAAGTAGTTTCAGAGTTAGATTCAGACCACCGTCCCGTCGTTATGAAGCTCGGTCGCGCTCCCGATTCCGTTCCCGTCACGAGGACTGTGGTGGATTGGCACACGCTGGGCATCAGCCTGGCTGAATCTGATCCACCATCGCTCCCGTTTAACCCGGACTCTATCCCGTCTCCTCAGGATACCGCTGAAGCCATAGACATCTTAACGTCACACATCACCTCGACATTAGATAGGTCATCGAAACAAGTTGTAGCGGAGGACTTCCTTCACCGCTTCAAATTGTCCGACGATATTAGGGAACTCCTTAGAGCTAAGAACGCCTCGATACGCGCCTACGACAGGTATCCTACCGCGGAAAATCGTATTCGAATGCGTGCCCTACAACGCGACGTAAAGTCTCGCATCGCCGAAGTCCGAGATGCCAGATGGTCTGATTTCTTAGAAGGACTCGCGCCCTCCCAAAGGTCTTACTACCGCTTAGCTCGTACTCTCAAATCGGATACGGTAGTAACTATGCCCCCCTCGTAGGCCCCTCAGGCCGACTCGCGGCGTTCGATGATGACGAAAAAGCAGAGCTGCTGGCCGATACATTGCAAACCCAGTGCACGCCCAGCACTCAATCCGTGGACCCTGTTCATGTAGAATTAGTAGACAGTGAGGTAGAACGCAGAGCCTCCTTGCCACCATCCGATGCGTTACCACCCGTCACCCCGATAGAAGTTAAAGACTTGATCAAAGACCTACGTCCTCGCAAGGCTCCCGGTTCCGACGGTATATCTAACCGCGTTATTAAACTTCTACCCGTCCAACTCATCGTGATGTTGGCATCTATTTTCAATGCCGCTATGGCGAACTGTATCTTTCCCGCGGTGTGGAAAGAAGCGGACGTTATCGGCATACATAAACCCGGTAAACCAAAAAATCATCCGACGAGCTACCGCCCGATTAGCCTCCTCATGTCTCTAGGCAAACTGTATGAGCGTCTGCTCTACAAACGCCTCAGAGACTTCGTCTCATCCAAGGGCATTCTTATCGATGAACAATTCGGATTCCGTACAAATCACTCATGCGTTCAACAGGTGCACCGCCTCACGGAGCACATTCTTGTGGGGCTTAATCGACCAAAACCGTTATACACGGGAGCTCTCTTCTTCGACGTCGCAAAAGCGTTCGACAAAGTCTGGCACAATGGTTTGATTTTCAAACTATTCAACATGGGCGTGCCGGATAGTCTCGTGCTCATCATACGGGACTTCTTGTCGAACCGCTCTTTTCGATATCGAGTCGAGGGAACCCGCTCCTCCCCACGACCTCTCACAGCTGGAGTCCCGCAAGGCTCTGTCCTCTCACCCCTCCTATTTAGCTTATTCGTCAACGATATTCCCCGGTCGCCGCCGACCCATTTAGCTTTATTCGCCGACGACACGACTGTTTACTATTCTAGTAGAAATAAGTCCCTAATCGCGAAGAAGCTTCAGAGCGCAGCCAAAGCCCTAGGACAGTGGTTCCGAAAATGGCGCATAGACATCAACCCAGCGAAAAGTACTGCGGTGCTATTTCAGAGGGGAAGCTCCACACGGATTTCCTCCCGTATTAGGAGGAGGAATCTCACACCCCCGATTACTCTCTTTAGTCAATCCATACCCTGGGCCAGGAAGGTCAAGTACCTGGGCGTTACCCTGGATGCATCGATGACATTCCGCCCGCATATAAAATCAGTCCGTGACCGTGCCGCGTTTATTCTCGGTAGACTCTACCCTATGATCTGTAAGCGGAGTAAAATGTCCCTTCGGAACAAGGTGACACTTTACAAAACTTGCATAAGGCCCGTCATGACTTACGCGAGTGTGGTGTTCGCTCACGCGGCCCGCACACACATAGACACCCTCCAATCCCTACAATCCCGCTTTTGCAGGTTAGCTGTCGGGGCTCCGTGGTTCGTGAGGAACGTTGACCTACACGACGACCTGGGCCTCGAATCAATTCGGAAATACATGAAATCAGCGTCGGAACGATACTTCGATAAGGCTATGCGTCATGATAATCGCCTTATCGTTGCCGCCGCTGACTACTCCCCGAATCCTGATCATGCAGGAGCCAGTCACCGTCGACGCCCTAGACACGTCCTTACGGATCCATCAGATCCAATAACCTTTGCATTAAATGCCTTCAGCTCTAATACTAGGGGCAGGCTTAGGGACTCCGGTAACCGTACTCGTCGAACTCGACAAAGAGGTCGACGTGCAGCCTAACCCATGCATCGGCCCGCTGAGTTTCTCGCCGGATCTTCTCAGCGGGTCGCGCTTCCGATCCGGTGGTGGATTCATTCGCGAAGCAATTGCTCTTGAGTTGTTAGGTCTCCTTCGGAGGCGCTCGGGCAGTTGTTAGCAAATCCCACCCCTCTTGGCTGAGCCTTTGCTCGTCCACCTGTCCTGGTGAAACTGGAAAGGCCTTCGGGCCACCAGTAAACTTTCAACCATAAAAAAAAAAAAAAAAAAAAAAAAAAAGTCAAGACTAAAACAAATAAGCATAATATATGTTAAATATTATGCTTATTTGTTTTAGTATAGAAACCCAAATTATATTTTGCACATCGACTTTCCAAAGCACGCACGAATATAACAATAAAAAAATCACTTTTAACACAAACCAGGTGTCGGTCCCTACGTAAATAACCTGTAACGGCCATTTCCTACAAACATTACAAACAGCGGTGCGCCAATTTGCAAATATGCTAAAACAAAGAATGTTTGTTTGAAATGCGTCAAAGTATTTTGAGAGTCAGTGGCTAATGATTAGTTGGGATGCTTGTTATTTCCACATAGAATAATACCGCGTTTGATGTAAGCTACCTCGTCGATTTCTCAAAGACGCTTTGGGCTCTTTCGTTAAAGGCTATCAACGCCGATCCAAATTCTCGGGATACATTTTCACGTTGTCGGTCGCGGTTGGCGATTCTCACTGTACGCTAGCGTCCCTAATACCGTTTTATTCAAGCCCTTTGCGACGACGTCGGCTGTTATTGAATTTCCGAAACGACCCCTTAAAGCCGATATCCAATAATCGGAAAGGGCAGAAATGTGATTTCGTCTACATTCACAACGATCGTAGGCTTTGTCTACTTGTTTGTGTTTGTCATTCGTGTGGCTTGAGGCCTTGTTTTGTTACGTTAATGAGCATCCCGATAGATGTTGATTTTGTATGTAGAATGGTTTTGTCTCTGATATAGTGAAGTCAAAAAATTTGCGGACATTAATGAATTTTCAAACTTAAAATTGTTTTTTTTATGTTTAGTGCTCAGTCAGTAGACGTAGAGAACTTTGGTACTCTGCATTAGTAGTTGTATCACTTCAGGGCACAGGGCCCAGGGGGCGATATCTTGTTCTCAAAACTAGAACACTTAACAAATTTACTGTATATAAAATATTATTTATACTGGTGATAGGACCTCTTGTGAGTCCGCATGGGTAGGTACCACCACCCTGCCTATTTCTGCTGTGAAGCAGTAATGCGATTCGGTTTGAAGGGTGGGGCAGCCGTTGTAACTATACTGACACCCTAGAACTCATATCTCAAGGTGGGTGGTGGCGTTTACATTGTAGATGTCTATGTGCTCCGGCAGCTACTTAAGACCTGGGCTGTGAGCTCGTCCACCCGTCTATGCAATAAAAAAATATATAATACTAATCCAAAACGTATCCCATTATCAGTGCTTAAAGTAGTGGTTAAGGGGAATTTAAGTAGATAAATAATGAGGGATATGGATACGTGATTGAAAAAATTGCCTGAAAAAACGATGCTCATTTCATATCGTTTTTTCTTAATAATACTCAAGTTTAATTACCACGATGCTAGTGTTCTTTTTATTTTTAATACTAACTATAATATATTCCAAAAAGAAGATGAGTACAAAAAGAACGTTGATAGAGAAATTTAATGTACTCAAGAAGCGCTTTTAAAGAGGCCTTTATAACAAATTTACAATGAGATTTCACCACCGACAAGAATAGGCAAGAAAAATGTGGGTTTATAAATTATCGCATTAATGCAATAAAAGATTGATGTCTTGACATCGAATAAAAAAACCAAGAACAATAAAATAAAATGAATATACTTCCAACAAAAATATCTCGCAAACATCAGTCGGTAAACAAGAATTTAAAATTGTATCCATATTCGTAAGATTTACAATTATAAAAAATATAGCTTCACTTTAAGACTACTGTTAGACTACTGTAGACATTTCCACGCATAGCCAGAACGCCATATATATTTTTTTGCCTTGAGAGGCTAGACGGGTCACTTTATCTTAGTTACGTCGTTTTAGTTTTAAGCATCAGCATCTAGATAAGTAATTCTGTTTTCATCTTCAAATCGCAAACGTGAAATACTAATCTTAGCATTCCGAAAACGGCGTAGAGTGAACATCATTCCAGAGTTAGATGTATGGGAGGGAGTTTCGTAGATTGTAAGTAAGTCGTCAATAGCGTTATCCCCACCCTTGATACAGCTGCAACAGCAATAACGGCTTTAGTTCTCAGTCTCGCGTTTATTTTATTACGGCAACGTTCTGAATTCTTCACATTACGTACGCGGAATTTTCAGAGAGTTTTCATAATGCCCACCGAAAACACATAGAACCACCTGCCAAAACTTTAGCTAAAAATCAAGGCTCTACTGCAGTTTCCGTGTTCGAATCGGTAAGATTCAGAGCGCGTACCGAACAAATCCGATAACGCGTCACGCCGAAACTTGCAGACTCAATTTCAAGTGAAACGGGATTACTTCGGTCGAGCTGCCTTTGAATCCTTGAGTGTTTTTAAGATGCAGTTCGCTGTAGTGAACCTACCAGCCACACTGTGCTGATGTATCGTGCATCCGATGAATGAGATATTTAGAGCTCGTTCCCAAAGACTGTATAGTAGCTATAATTGTATACAGTAATAGCGGCAGCAGACAATGCATTCTCTTTTTCTCTCCTCCTAGGGAGGAACCTCCTACGAGATCCCCGCGCATAGGGGGACCGGTGCGCGACTGCAAACCAAGGATATTTTTAGGGCCCTACCGCACTAAGCGACTTCCCTGCACTCTCACACCCGATGTCCGATCTCCGCCCGGGATCAGAACCCGGTCAGAGTAGGGACTTCCCGCGATTAACACTACAACCAGAATTGCGGTGCCACCCATAGGACGCTTCACCGACGAGTCGTCGAGGCGATCGTGGACGACAAATAACACCGGTCTCCGCGGTACGGCGGCCTTACCAGGTCGCGGACAATGCCGCTGGTGTTCCAGGATACCCCATTGAACCAACCTGCCGGGTCGGAACGTGATATACCGCTGACCGGGTTGCTGTTCACAGTATGTTTGGTGACGACAGCAATGACGGCAATGCATCCAATGCATCCACGGTAAAGGAATAACATCGTGTAATAAAAATCGAACCCGCAAAGCTATCCGCAGTGAGACCGCGCGGGTAGGTACCATCACCCCGCCTATTTCTGCCGTGAAGTAGTAATGCGTTTCGGTTTGAAGGGTGGGGCAGCCATTGTAACTATACTTGACACCTTAGAACTTTTATCTCAAGATGGGTGGCGCATTTACGTCGTAGATGTCTATGGGCTCCAGTAACTAATTAACACCAGGTGGGCTCGTTCACCCATCTAAGTAATAAATAAAAAAAAGTTCCAGTGACACCACGCATTGTCCTTTCATTAAATAAATTAAATACACTCATCAGTTGAAGCAACGACAGTGACGGCAGCGACGAGTTACAAGGGCTCTTCCACTGAAAATGAAATAGGCAGTGTGATGGTACCTACCCGCACGGACTCCCAACAGGTCCTACCACCAGTAATTATGCAAATTATAATTTTGCAGTTTTGATTTTTTTTTATTATAAGTGTATGACATATCCCATATTTTAGGTATAATAACAAATCCGGATATCTGCCGCAGAGCTGTCATTAGTTCGAGTTTGAAGGGCGGGACACCCGCAATACAATATTATTACGATACTTAGACCTCATACCACCAGGAGTATTCGCGCTCAGATGCAATTAGATGAACACTTAAAAATTGAATGAGTTATATGTTATAGACATAATTAATGAATTCTAGAAGAAGTAAACATGTTTATTTGTGAAGCAACAATTTGTTGTGCTCCAAATAAAATAAAATCAACTATCTGCTATTAGAAAATCTATTATAAAATATCGCTATCATAGCCGTGATAGCGTGATAGCGTACAGCAAATTATTGTAATAACAATAATTTTTTTGTGTGTAATAATTTGTATGTAATTGTAATAACAATAATTTGTTGTTTTAAATGAAATCTCAAATACCTTAGTTTAGAAGAGTTCGTTTCTAAATCCTACGAAAATAAAATCCAACGATGAATTCACTCCAATTATTCACGCTAAGAGTTCGTATGAATGCTATTGAGTTTCTTTCACGAGAAAAGTTTGGTGTTGCCATTGCAAAATACGACTTTATTTTAGTTTGAGATTTTAAATTCGCGTATAGGAATGATAAAGACCCAAGAGGATTTTTTGAAATATAATTTGTCATTAATACGCAATTGTTTTAGTTTTATTGATATATCGTTAAGTATCGTTTAAGTGGGTAATCATTTTTATTTATGAATTTGGTGATACCCATGTTCCATGGGGAGTGCTCTGAGGAATTGTTCGAGATGATACCAACGTCTCGTTTTTACCATCGCACCGCCCGCCACCGGAGTAGAGTTCATCCATACTACCTGGAGCCACTGCGGTCATCCACAGTGCGTTTCCAGAGGTCTTTTTTGCCACGTACCATCCGGCTTGGAATGAGCTCCCCACCACGGTGTTTCCCGAGCGCTATGACATGTCCTTCTTCAAATGAGGCTTGTGGAGAGTATTAAGCAGTAGGCAGCGGCTTGGCTCTGCTCCTGGCATTGCTGAAGTCCATGGGCGACGGTAACCACTTACCATCAGGTGGGCCATACGCTCGTCTGCCTACAAAGGCAATAAAAAAAAACACAATTACATTCTAGTTTGACATGTATAATACAGTTAGCAGCGGCCTGGCACTGCCCCTGGCATTGCTGAAGTCCATGCGCAACGGTAATCGCTCACCATCGGGTGGGCTGTATGGTCGTTTGCCTACAAGGGCAATAAAAATTACTTACTTTCTAACCACCACACATTAATTAATCTGACAAAAAAAATTCAATATGAAAAATAAAATCTCTTTTTTCCAAAAATAGCCTAGCCAGTACTATACGAGAAAAGAATTAGGCATCGCCCGTTCATTAATATAAAAAGCATCAATGATCCAATAGTATAATAAACTAAGCAAACGTCAAACAATGTATAATGAGTACAATTTTACGTACGTAATAAAAACAAAATATGAAAACGTAACAAAATTGTCTTCATCGAATAAATTCTTCAAATCTTCCCAAATATCGTATCTGGCAACACAGCTCTATCGCACGAGGTCGATAATTAAAAAGCGTTCTTAAACCGACCTCAGGCTCCGATGGTTCCAATTAAAATGTAAATTGGAGTAATAACAGCTTTCAATACGTCTCCACTATTATATTGAACAGGTAGATTTTGAAGGCAGACTTTTTAACCCATTTGCTTTTTTAAGCATTCGATGGCAGACGAGCATACGCCCAGCTTCACGGTGGTCAGCGACGTCTGATGCCGATGGTACCAGGACTGCTATTAATGGATAGTTAGTTCCTTTTTAAAAATTAGGACGTGTCGTAGCGCTTCGGAAGCAAAATGGTAGAGACTCAACCCCAGAGTCGGATTAGCTCTACTCTGATGATTTCCAGTAAAAATAAGATAGCTGAATCATCTCGAATAATTTCTCAGAGCAGTCTCCATGGGACGTGTTGAACAAAAATAAGAGAGAAGTCTGCAATAAAATCTTCGGATTTTCTACGACCCGAACGACTTTCTTCTATGTAGATCTGGTAAAGGCAGCAGCACGCACATAATTGTGTCTTTTGGTAGTCACTTATAATCAAGCGAGCTGTCAACTCGTTTATCCCTCACCCCAAAAAAGAATGAATTAATTTAGCTCCAATAAAAATGTTCTCAAAAGCTTCAGAACGACGTCACAGGTGATTGAAAACCGTTCTAAAAGCTGTCCGTTGCAAGCTTCGATGGTTCCAATTAAAATGGAAATTGAAGCTATTGCGATGCTCGCCATGTTTTCCTCCATTACAATTATGTTGAGGTGCTCGAGGTGAAATAGTGTCAAGTACTTTTTAATTAAGATACGGCCAGATCGAGACTGGACTGATCGACCATTATCTCTGAATAATAATTTGGACGTAACACGAATTGATATAAATCAAAATTTCCGAGCTATTTTCACCCGTGTCATCGGAAAAACGCTGAAAAACATAAGGGTAGTACGTCCAAATCTAAATTACGAGCAGCGTTGATTAAGATGCGGGAAGCAAACCCTAAGCTAGCTCTCAACGGATCAATCGATGCTTTGGAAATGTTTAGTTGGTGACGATATGAAAGAAAGAGTAGTGAGTGCTGAGATGACGACTGATAGAAGAGAATGGAATAGAAAAATTCGCTGTGTCGACCCCACGCAGTGAGATAAGGTGGTGACAAAGAAGAAGAAGAGTTGGTGATATAAATGGTGAGTTCTCGAAACGCTACGCATTATCCTAAATCAATAAATAAATTAAATACACTCATTCGTTGAAACAGCACATCGAGTGTCGTATTGTATATTGACATTGCAAAAAAGCCTTAAAGTATCAAGTTTCCTCAACTCAACGACTTTTCATTTTCAATTATCACAAAAATGAAACCATACTATATGTATATATAGCAATGTAATTATAATGATCTAAAGTTTATTGTAATGGTATAAAGAGCTTGGATTGCGAGTTCGAAAACATATTGCCAGTGGTTCTGTGTCTGACATAATTGATACCCAGAGTTTCAATAATTAAAAAATATGATTGCATTGATTAAAAGTATCATATTAATAATATCTTAAGACCCTGTCCCCGAGATTTAAATAACAAGAATAATCCAGCAGTATATACCAGCATATTCTGCGGATTCAGTCTAGTCTCACATACCCTGCGCCACCTAGACGTGAGGATCTCGTAGGAGATGAAGCTGCAAGCCAAAAAAGAATTTTTTTAATGATAAAATTGTTTTATAAAACGATTTTTCTTTTTCTAAGATTTTCTTAAGTTATCGAAGGTGACGAGCTCATTTATTCTTAAAATATCAGCCGCATTCATATTTTAAAGTTTTGCTTCCGAGAAATTACTAATGTTATTACACCAAACTACTATTGTTTTATTGCTTGAGACGAAATAAAGTTGCGGGCCTCCCGATATTGACTTCAGGAGCCCAAACACAATGAAACGTGTATGCCACCATCCACACTGAAGTATAAAGTCGTTTTTAAAAAAAAATACAGTAGAACTGTTGTCCTATCAAACCGGAACACATGACCGCTAATCGTGATATTACTAGGTCTTTTAGTACTACTTAGTACTAATAGGTCTTATATTAGGCTGTCCCATCCCTAAACTGGCAAGTTTAGAAATATTATTGGATCACATAAAAAATTTCGACAAATCCAACCAAATTTGTCAGCTTCCAGCGGAAAATAGCCAAGATTCGTATTACGTTATACGGAAAGTTCTCGAACCCTGTAATTGAGTTTTAAGGCAGACAACAGACCATCAAGTTCATCAACATCTCAAATGCGAGTACCGCACAATTACCAGCCACTCCGTACCTGTGTGTAGCGACGTGAAATACCATCTAGGGCTGTCAAAAATTATTGTTTTTTGTCGGTTCAGTTTGTCAGTCGAGCATACAGCTTAAATGCATTCATAGTGCATGTTGTTAATATAGAATAACGATGCAGCAGTTCTAGGATTTCTTCCTGTGTTGTGGGATACAAACATTCGATCCAAAACCAAAAATACCAAATTTTCTAGCCAACATATTGCTTTTGGCCGAAAATTCGTCACGGAATCCCTTGTATAGTGAGAAAAATACACACAGCATACACAGCGGCAATCAATACTAATCAATCAGTCCAATTTCCTCCTGAACCTGCGTTATTATATCAGCCATGCGGTTACGTACCATCGTCCTGCCTACTTTCAATGCTGTTACGAAATTTCGTTATGATTTGATGATCAGGACTATACACTCAAATCGAGATTGTCTCTAGGTTAGTCTTCACAGTGACATTGTGAAGTAGATAAGACCCGGTTACTACGCTACACCAGGTGGACTGTGAGTCCATTCACTCATCAATCGGCGCAAAAAATATACTGACAACGGCTATAACAGTTTCTGTTCCAACGATCATCAAATTAACGTTTCTTCTATGATGCGTTGATAGCATACGACAACTTTCAACACTAATTTTCCTAAAAGGTTTTGTTTAATCTAGTTATTCATTTCATTTCCTTGTAATCTTCATTACAAAACACGGGTAGCTTATAATTGTCGGATATACCTAGTCAGGTCATAAATTCTGTCACATGTTTAATGTAAAATAATTGAAACAAGTTTATTCATTATGTAACCATTCATATACCAAAATGAACTTAACAAAACATAGATTCTTATGACACTAAAGTTTATTCAAAATGACTTCCGTGATTTTGAATACAGGCCTTCAATCTGCGCGGCCAGTCGTCTATCGCAGCACGAACGAGGTCCATGTCAATATCGGCGGCTGCCTTAATCAAGGACGTCTTGAGTGACTCCAAATTGGGATGAGGCTTTGAGCACGCCTTTTCCTCCAAGTGTTGCCATATCTTGTAATCTAACGGATTCAAATCTGGACTGGAGGAGGGCCAGTCTTCGTGCCGGATGAAGTCGATTTCACGCGCCGCCAGCCAGTCTTGTGTGCTCTTCGCTCTATGAGCTGGCGCCGAATCTTGTTGGAATACCCAGTGCCTGTTATTGAACATGGTATGAGAAACAGGTTCCACAAGGTTCGTCAGGACTGTATTTTGATACACAACTGCATTCATTTTTACACCTTTCTCACAAAAATGTACCTCTGTTAAGCCCCAATAAGAAACTCCCAACCATACCATGAGCGAGGATGGAAAATGACCTCGTTGAACACGCGGAATACGGTTGCTCGCTTCTTCACTACTGTGTGCGTACACCTTATCATTTTGTTTGTTGTAGCTCTCTTCTACGGTAAAAATTTTTTCATCCGAAAAAAGAATTTCCCGATAAGTTTTTCCCGCGTACCGCTTCAACAAAGCGCGGCGTCTCTTTAGTCTCAGGTCCATTAGACGAGCATTCAAACGATGTCCTGTTTTTCTTCGATATGCCCGAAGCCCTAAGTCTTCATTTAACACCCTTTTCACCGTGGTTCTGCTTAACCCCATCTGAAGGGCCAACAGTTTCTGCTTACGTTTGGGATTTCTTTGAATTCGCGCCTTCACAGCTTTTATCACTGCTGGAGTCCTAACAGACCGAGGGCGACCACTTCTTGACCTGTCATCTACACTAGAGTCTTCATTGTATCGTTTGATGGTACGATAAACGAATCTTTTGGTCATATTCAAATTTTTCAGTATGTTAAAAATTTGAATTAGCGCGTAACCGCAACGATGCAACGCAATAACTGCAACACGGTTTTCTTTAAGCGTCCACTCCATATTTAAAATGAGTAAAATGCTAAAAGTATACATTTTTATTTTCATGAACAATTCGAAATTCGAATTCAATAAACTTTTTTGTGGCCAGCATTCGAAACGAAAAGTTTTTACTGTGTGACAATACTTATGACCTGACTAGTTAAATATGTTATTATATAATTACCCGTCTTTATGAAAATACGTGTTTGTGTAATTTGATTGAAGGTGTTGCTACACTGGCCTTTGCAAGAGCATTGCTTCGCAGAATCTACCATCGGATCGGAAACGCGACCCACTGAGAAGATACCCCGAGGAACTAAGTGGACTATATTTTTTAAGTGACAGCCCTACAATCAAATGCGCCACGCCACTGTGGCGGCCGGTTAGGCTCGACTCACACTATCGATTGAATATTCACGTGCGACACTCGCATAGCTGCGCTGAATGGCCACGTCGCGCCCGATTGTACCTCCGGCTGTTTGACGCGAGCCGGGGATTGCTACTGTCTATAAACAACTGTAAAACTAGATAGGGATTCAGGATTAAAGGTTTTCTAGTGCCCAAAATTTCATTTTCCTTTTTCATTTGGGAACTTTTAGCCTGGGGGTGACACGTCAGTACGGAAACATACAGCTATGTACATAAATTCTGTATGTATGTAAAATGTTTCTAGATTCTATTGTGAATGCGTTCCATTTTTTTTGTTTCTTACTTCTGGCTATTGTAGAATAGAAGAAATGGGGCAAAAACTTGAAAACTGATAACGACATTTTGAAGATAACCTTGCTTGTAAATGACTTGCGTCCGACTACAGAGCAATGGTATCATCAGATGGGTAAATAATATGTATACGTATTTATATATATATCATATGTATTGTTACGCGCTGACGTTCGGGATAAATAAAACTTTGACTGAAGTACAAATTAAAACTCTATTTAAGCCTTAGCTGAACACTTACAGAAGAGCACTTTACAATTCGTAATTCCTTCTTCAGCTTCGCTTCAGGTGGTCCGTTCGCTGTTTCGCTTCGAGTAGAACAGATTACTAACTGACTTCGTATCATCTCTGCAATGCCTTTATAGTCCGATACATCTCTACAATTATCGAGAACATTTGTCGACATTGTCGTCGCCGTGGCCTAAAGGATAAGACGTCCGGTGCATTCGTATGTAGCGATGCACCGATGTTCGAATCCCGCAGGCGGGTACCAATTTTTCTAATGAAATACGTACTTAACAATTGTTCACGATTGACTTCCACGGTGAAGGAATAACATCGTGTAATAAAAATCAAACCCGCAAAATTATAATTTGCGTAATTACTGGTGGTAGGACCTCTTGTGAGTCCGCACGGGTAGGTACCACCGCCCCGCCTATTTCTGCCGTGAAGTAGTAATGCGTTTCGGTTTGAAGGGTGGGGCAGCCGTTGTAACTATACTGAGACCTTAGAACTTATATCTCAAGGTGGGTGGCGCATTTACGTTGTAGATGTTTATGGGCTCTAGTAACCACTTAATATCAGGTGGACTGTGAGCTCGTCCACCGATCTAAGCAATAAAAAAAAAAACATTTCTGACAGGTCCAGTGGTTTCGAGATGTGTTTCCCCTATTTGATGATAGATGGCGTCAATACTTCTCGAGCGTTCTCGATTTTACTAGTTCTTTTAATATTCGTTTGTGCTATATGACGACAGTTGGCGTTACTTTTACCGGCGTAACGTTATATTTCCGTTGGAAATGAGATATTGTGCGTTTTAATGATATTATTGTTACGCCGGTAAGAGTACTGCCATTTATCGCCGAATAGTCGAACGAATATCAAAGGATCTAGTAGCATCTAAAACGCTCGAGAAATACAATGCTATCTATTGTCAGATAGCGGAAACACAATACTCGACTTGTGTGAAATATTCTCGATAATTCTAGGGATGTGGTATCGGCTATAAAAGCGTTGCAGAGATGTCACGCAGTCAGGCAGTAATCGGAACTACTCGAAGCGGACGAAACAGCGAACGGATCATCTGAAGCGAAGCGGAAGGAGCGAATTGAGAATTTTAAAGTGTTTGTAAATTATTTTAAGTTTTTTAAGTGTTGAATACAGTTTTTAGTTGTACTTTGGTGGAACATTTATTTATCCTGAACCCCAGCGCGTAACATTATGACAGTTTAAAGGTTTTTAACAGAATGCTTGACGGTAGAAAAGTGCAGGATGGTGGTATCTATCCATGCAAATCCAATATACGCCTTATAACCATGAAAACTAACACTACCTAGAAATTATACCTATAGAATGGTTTAATCGCAAAATACTATGCAAGTTGGTTTACTCGTCGATAGCAATAAAATGGTTCATTTTTTTTTCCAACTTATAAAACGAAAATACCCAAACACTGAACCGAACCTTTTTGACTAGAGAAAAGTTATTTGAAGTGTCACAAACACAATTTAAGTTAAAGCCGGCAGTCAAAGTTCTACTTGAACTTTCTAGAAGGGTTGAATTTGTACAAAAACTACTAAGGCAGGAAGTAATTTCAGAGTTTGTTATTGGTTTACATGGGTAGCTAGCTAAAGAGGTTCATGTTTGATGTCTGCACAGGATAACTTCGACAATCTGAAATCAAGAAATTTTCTGTGGATTTTCTTATTGAGAAAGTCGTAATGAAAATATCTTGGACATTTATGATTAGATACGGATGACCCCGACCTTTTTGGGCTACTGCTCGACTTCCTTATCATCGGAGTGTGGACTTCTCATCACTTATTCATCTACGTCTTAACGTTACTAATTAAACACCCAAAATTTCAATGTTGAGTATGGGTAGGTATTTTTATTAGATACCCATGTGTATCCTATAAGAGCGGTAGACGTAACGTGGGACGCCCCCTGGCTAGGTGGTGCGATGACCTTCGAACGGTGGCCGGCAAGAAGTGGATTAGGAGAGCCGTAAACCGGGCTCAGTGGCGTGGATTGGGAGAGGCCTATATCCAGCTGTGGACGACTGTAGGCTGTTGATGATGATGATGATGATGATATGTTTGGGCAGTTATTCGTTTTTATGTCCCAAATTAACAATGTACAGAAAATTAGGAACATAGATAGAAATCAATAACTTAAATATTTTCTTCTAAGAATTATACATGGAACGAAGTGTACAGTACCAGGCAATGAATATTGCACATCGATATTTAGAAAGAGATAGTCGTCTAATTTTGTTTTTGTTGTATAGCGTTACTTGTATGCGACGAAACACTAAAGATCCGGCATCTATATCTATGGAGACTAAATGACATTTAGGTAATGTGCGACAGATATAACGCTCTACGAAGCAAAAATTTACTGTCTCTTTTCCACGGTCGATGTGCAATGTTTATCGCCGGGTACTGTACAGAAATGAATTGTTTATTTTGTAGGATTCGAATGGACGCGAACAAAAGACCAAACTGATAGAAGGCTGTAATTGTTCTCTGTAAATGTTTATGTAGAACTGTGGTACGTACATATGTGCCGCTGCACCGCGTAATTATGTAGAACGGACGCGACCACGCGGCCGCCGCGCAGCCAGTAATGGTTCCGTTGTTGTGCAACATTCATTGCTGGCCGGCCTATTATGGTTTGCTATATAATACATCTAACGTTTGATGAAGGCTTTGATTACAGATTACAATCGTAGCTATTTAAAAATGGGAATTGGATTAAACGTATGTTCTCATTGCACCAAAATAGTAGGAAGTTAGAGAATAGAGTTGTGGGGATTACGACGTAGGGAAGATCTTCCACCGAGCGGGTGATATTGCTCGGTAAACCAATGGTCCGAATATTTTATTCGGAATTTGTATATGTTCAAGTCCATCTTAAAAATCTCGTAAGCGAGATTCAGGCATCTGTCACATTTTTTATTTTTATTATTCATAGCTTAGATGGGTGGACGAGCTCACAGCCCACCTGGTGTTAAGTGGTTACTGGAGTCCATAGACATCCACAACGTAAATGCGCCATCCACCTTAAGATATAAGTTCTAAGGTCTCAGGATAGTTATAACGGAAACGCATTACTGCTTCACGGCAGAAATAAGCATGATAGCCACCGCCACATAGTTACATAGCTTTTTTCATTTTCTAATACAGAAATTGTCTACATTACATTCTAAGGCACTCCTTATTTTTATGACTTTGCTCCAAAAATAGGTAAAAAGAACGAGGCTACTCCTAAGGGTTATGTCTAATAGTCTGTGAGAATTTGTAAAACTAAAATCTCTTGATAAACGTCCAAAATCTAAACATCTCATTTAAGTTGAAGATCTTGGGTTACATCCAAAAATTCTACGAGAAAGCAGTCTAGCATGGGCTAACAAGCAAATGACTGAGCTCTAAACACGCGGGAACTCTCAGGGCACAGCTGCTCTCGCCCCGAGACGTAGTTTTCTGTTTTCGAGGCGCTAAAAAGCGCATAAACTCGCATAGCCCGTTCTATGTGCGCGGTTGTAAGTGAAAGAAAATCAGCGTTTTGTTGAACGCTGCTACGAAAGTTTGGTTTCACTAATAAATTTTAAGATTATGTTTTAGAAGCTAGCTTTGGCAGATGGCTAACTTTCACAACGTCCACGACATTAATGGTTTGAATAAATTTTTGACAGGTTGCAAAGCACGAGCCCTTTTGTGTTCACTAAGGGATACATACACACGAGATGGCTGAAATATAGCGCGATAAACTAGCAATAGTAAAAATTTACTTTGATCATGAATAACTTAGCATATGAAGCGGTTTCGTTATGGTAACCAATTTTGGAAAATATTGATACCACTGTGCTGTCTGTCACTTTTGACTTTGTGAACCGAAGCTAAGGCACGAACGAGAAAAAATAACAGTTGTAAAACAACAGCTAAAAAACCGACTTAAAAATTCTTCCAAAGACAATTCGTAACAAACAGTACCGTCTGTCTCTGTCACCATTTAAGAAAAAGACAGGGACACCATTCAAACATATTGTACTTTGATCAGAAATATGAAGTAATTACGATTCCAATAATAGCTTAAAACCCCCTTGTAGATATCCAAGAATTTTCCACAGTATCCAAAATTCTTGGATGAATACTTCAACAGCAGTGAAACAATAGGTTGATTGGCCCGTTGTTCAATTTAGTGAAAATAATATAAATCCTTGAGGATTATTTCGGATAATGTCTTTCAACTTACACCGCATTTCTAAGTCGAGGACAACACTAAGTGCTCTCGAGACAACTGGAGTATTGCAGATAGTCCCAGATTTACGACCCGTTCTGTCGGACCGTGTGTTACTATCTTAATTGGGACCATGATCGTATTAATGACGTCTGTGATTGTTTCAAAGATGTCTATTGAGCGAAAGCATTACTACTTGCAAAAATAAAGCCATATGACTACGCGGGCAGAGCGTCTTATTGTCTTTGATAATATTGGAAGCATTTAAAATTTAAATTTTCCTTGTGGCTTTCCATTACGAATGTTTATGACTATTTTATAATATAATATATCCTAATCTAAATGCAGACAATTATTTTGTATTGGCGACTACATAAAAATAAATATAATTCAAATATAAATGAGACATCATATCATGAAAAATTGCTTAAATATTTTGAAATTGAAAATTATCTCACTGAGCCAAAGCAATATTTACAGTTAACAATTCAATTATAAAGTTTCTATCAATATGAGTGTACGAAACAAACTATACGGGTAACGCTAAATCTAGAATTCAATTTCGTTACGTTGAGAGTTATTGAAAACTTTCACGTAAACTTCCCGTAATGTTGGGGTATGTATGTGCAGATAATATCTGTGTTTGATTATAACTCGATCGAACACTAGCCGTGGAAGGAAGCCGCATCATTGCTACCGATAAGTCGAGTTGTACACGGATGATTGTTCAGGCGAATCGAGCATATTTTCCTTCTAACATCATCTCGTTTTTACCATCGCATCGCCCGCCACCTGAGCTGATTTCATCCATACTACCTTGGAGCCACTGCGTTCATCCACATTGCGTTTCCAGAGATCTTTTTTTGGCCACGTAACATCCGGCTTTGGAACGAGCTCCCCTCTACGGTGTTTCAAACGGTGTTATTAAAAAAAACGTATTTAGCTGGTGGTATGCCATCTTGGGAGGCCACTCGGGTACTACAACCAAACATGTTTCGGTCGCAAAGCAGTAATGCGTTCTGGCTAAAAAGTGAGCCGTTACAACTTAAAACTAAATTAATCCTGCAATTTTGAGTGGGCTCAAGTAACCATTTAACACCAGTCACCTGGTGAGCTGGTTCATCTATCTATGTAGATAATAAATAAAGTAAAGAGAAATATTCATGTAAAAAAATAATTATAAAAAGAAAACTAAAAAATACGTTACTGTAACTAGCTTAGAATAAATAATATTTTGTAAATTTACATAAATATATACTAGGAGTTCAAAATGAAAAAGCTCTTAAACTCTTGCCAATACTCGATGCTAAAGAGCCTGTGAAAGCCTACTTGAATATTAAGCTTTTTTTGTTTGAAACGATAGGTATGTAAATTGTACTTTATACGTGTATTAGATAATATTACTGTACCTATCTATTACTTACGAAGCGTGTAGGCCCGAAAGTAAAAAAAACAAACACCATCTAGTTTTTATTTTACTAATTTTGACTCAAATACTCATAGAATTATAAAATTAAGGTATCCGTGAAACTTTTTAGGTGACCAAACATATAATAGAATTTATTTATTTTGGGCATACATATGCCTTTGTCCTTCTTTAAACAAGGCTCGTGGAGAGTACTTAACGGTAGGCAGCGGCTTGGCTCTGCTGAAGTCCATGGGTGACGGTACCACTTACCATCAGGTAGGCCGTACGCTCAAAGGCAATAAATAAAAAATGTGCACTATTTTTGGGTATCTAACGAACTATTCTTTAACTTATTAGCTTCTTAGTTTCCATATTTATTTAATTCGTAGTTTAGGTTAAAGTTTAATTTGAAATAAAATTGTATGGCAGTATTAACTCCCGTATGAGCTCGTCAAATAGTAAAGTTGGCTCATTACACGGAGCATGCAACGTCCGCGTGCAACTTGGTTGTTACATTTAGCCGATATCAAGAAGACTCATACACGCTTGGAGCGTCTGCTATCTAATTACTAGCGTGTTTGTATGGCTTGGCTTGTATTTGTAGCATGTACCGTAATATGTGCGGTCCTAAAATATTAGTACATCAATGGTGGCAAACGATTATCTACCCTATATAACACTTAGTAATGCTGCTACCCACATTGTAGGGAATCGCTTAGGTATTTTTTTACAATACAGACATGAAGAGATTAAGTTGGTGTTATTCTAGACTCGTATCACACGGCCAATTAACAATGTAAGTGAAATAATAATAAAAAAAGGTGCGTGTACTTATGTACGCGCGTAAGAAGTTATACTTTATTTTTATTAAATTTATTTCTTTTTTTTTTTAATATTAAATAATGAATAATATATTATTATATTTAACGTTAATAACTTAATAATATTTAGTATGAATTGTATTAAATAATAATTTTGTCATTTATATAACTAAAAAATGAATGCTAATAACACTTTTTTTAACAAGTGTACATGCGTGAAAGTTCACCTGCGGCTATATTCAGACTCGCCAAGTTACGTCGGTCGTATTGTAATGAGCGATTTAGTGGGCAACTTCATTCTGTTAATTTTGTGTCACGGTGCGCGCACATCTCACTCTCAATCACACATTTCACTCTCATCAATTTTCACTCACAAATTTCACTCTCATCAATGTTTCATAACGCGCCTAAAGAAGCATAGCTTCAAAAAATTTAAGAAATCTAAGAACCAAAAACATTGATGCCTTTTTTTCCAAAACATAACTATTAGATACTCACTATAAAAATTTAAAAGCATTTTTACGTGACAAAATTATCAGCAACAAATTCATGAAAGTGTATTCTGTCCTTAGATAGAGATAGCAACATTGATTCCGAAAAGTCTCCAGCAAACGATCCAGGGATAGAGTACTAAGTACGCATAAAGTACACGTGATACGAACGCTTTTTACGACTGCTCTATAAAGTCGCGTTTATTTACTTTTTATAGTTCTACATGGCTCGTGCTGTGATGAGATGCTATGCGATCCTATATTTTTTTATTGCTTTACAACATACACATATATTTTCGATTCCTTATAGTAGGCATTTCTCGTTTCCAGTCCTATCCAGGGTAAGTTGTAATGTGATCCCATACACATCGATATATATATCGTCCATTTTTGTCACCAAGTAACCACGTAATACGACTCAGAACGTCTAAATTATTCTTCAAATTTTAACTCGACTATTAATTTGAATCCCAAAAAATCTTTTAGCTTAGCATAGCATAGCGGTGCTCTAGTTGAGCATTACCACTGACAGTAACTTACAGGGTGCGTAGGGACGCTGCCCGCTTACAATTTCCGTATTTCGCTCACGGAATATAAAAGTGAATCCGCACGTGGACCTAGGTTTCATGTGTGTTATATGAGTTTAAGTTGTTTTCTACGGAGAAGGTCGGGCTAGCTTTTGGCCCTTGGATATTCAGCAATTTACCGGAGCCTACAAAAAGCTTAACGTAAATATTTCCCGGCTTGGAGCTTGATGTCGAAGTATCAATAGCGGTTGAACAGCCCTCACTATATACACCCTTCAAATCTAAATTATTTACCAGTAATGGGCCGTATTGTGACCTGCGTAATATTCCCAGTATTGTATCTAACAAATTTTACGTTGTATCTTATGTTTCAGGGTGCATTTGGGCATTCAAATTGTGACCTGTATTGACTCTAATACCCACTACCAACCAGACTGTTACTTCGTTCACCAGTCTATGCAACAAGAAAATATATGTTGATGTAAAATATGGGTTCTGTATTCGATCGTGTGATAGAGGTATGGTATCTACCATCATCGTATAGTTGAAGTCGTTGTGGCCTAACGGATAAGACGTCCGGTGCATTCGTGTTGAGCGATGCACCGGTGTTCGAATCTTAGGCGGGTACCATTTTTTCTAATGAAATATGTACTCAGCAAATGTTCACGATTGACTTCGACGGTGAAGGAATAGCATCGTGTAATAAAAATGAAACCCGCTAAATTATAATTTGGGTAATTGCTGGTGGTAGGACCTCTTGCGAGTCCGCGCGGTTGGGTACCACCACCCTGCCTATTTCTGCCGTGAAGCAGTAATGCTTTTCGGTTTGAAGGGCGGGACAGCCGTTGTAACTATACTAAGTCCTTAGAACCTATATCTCAAGGTGGGTGGCGCATTTACCATGTGGATATCTATGGGCTCCAGTAACCACTTAATACCAGGTGGGCTATGAGCTCGTCCACCCATATAAGTAATAAAAAAAAAATCGACAGACGAGTTTTATTCATGAAAATTTGTACAAGATAAAAACTTATTTCACACAATGTTGAATAGAATAAAGTGAAAATCGTGTTCGTCAGCGTGTCGTCGTAACGAGTGATAAAGACGAACCGACGTCGGCTCCTCAATCTTTATGACGTCGATAAACTGGCTGAGTCCCGAAAAAATCAGATTTATCTAGAAAAATCCTAACGCTGCCTACGTACGTGGTAGAGATTATGTTGTTTTTTGAAAGCGCGTGGCCTAATGATACTGCGTCTCATTCGAGAGGTTTTTGATAGCTCGACAAATTTATGACCCACCTGGTATTTGATAGATTTCGGAATCCATAGAAATTATAATTAGCTTATTTTTATCGCCTTGCTAGATGGATTAGCTTACGGTCCATCATGTGCTGGTTACCAACCCCATAGACATAAACGTCAATGTCACCACTACTGCTTCAAGGTGGTATCTACTAATGCTTCATGGCGAATATAGGCGGTATCTACTACTGCTTCATGGCGAATATAAGCGGTATCTACTACTACTTCACGGCGAATATAAGCGGTATCTACTACTACTTCACGGCGAATATAGGCGGTATCTACTACTGTTTCACAGCGAATATAGGTGGTATCTGCTACTGTTTCACAAAGAATATAGGCCGTACCTACTATTGCTTTACGGTGAATATAGGCGGTATCTACTACTGCTTCACGACAAATGTAGGCGGTATGACCCGTGCGGGTTCGCCATACTACCGGTTTGCTAAATTATTTCATTATAATTTTCATTTTACGCTATTACAAGTTTATAATTTTCTTCCCTAATATTTTTTATCAATGCATCACTCGATTTTGCAATGCTAATTTGAATTTTACAGTACCTCAGCCACAATTAACATTGTAATAAAGGCAGGGGCTCCCCGCCTTCGTTCATTGGCTTCCGTTCGTACAATTTATGGGGACGTAGAGTATAATTATCGACGATCGTACCCGATAAAGAGTTATGATAATTATAGGAAATGATTAAAGAAATTCTAGAAGGGCAAACAAGTTGTTTATTTGAACAATTGCGATTGTTTTTGTGCAATTCAGTCAAGTAGCATATTCAATTCATTTTATAGATGTAATTAGATGCTGATTCTGTATTTCTGTGCGGCACTCATATTTTAGTTAAACTAGTAGATTGTGGCTTGACTAAATATGTCTTGTCGGATTTAAGCTCTTTAAGCACCGGTTACCGTCCTCTTCGAACTCTTCGACTCCAACGAAGAGTTCGCACAACCTACTGAGTCTCTTACTAGATCTTATCAGTGGGTCGCGATTTCAATCCAGTAGTAGATTCAGCGAAGCACTGCTCTTGCTACGGCTAGTGTTAGCAATTCTCTCAGGTTGAGCCCGTGAGCTCACCTACCGGTCTGCGTGAAGTTGGAATTTTCCCCTTAGGCTGCCAACGATTAGGTAGGGAAAAAAAAGTGTGTGTGTGCAAGTCACACACGGTAGAAGTGAAACTTATAAAAAATAAGAATAATCGCTAGGGTCAACTACCAACCACTCCGCAGTGCAATGTAGCAGCCTCACCCTGGGGGAACCGCCTGCATAATCACGGTATCTCTACGCCAGGTAAGCATGAGTTAGCAAGAGAAAAAATCTCTTTTTTAGTTATAAACAGATATCGCTGCACGTAAATTCAATAATTCCTGAATCGCGATGACGAGATGTCACGCAGCTGATAGACGTTCTCGAGCTCGATGCTAAATAGAAATAATTGTAAATTATCTTTTATGGTATGAGGTAGCGCCCTCTGTGTATTTTTTTAACTTCACGTTTCATTTTTTCGTTTCATCGAGTTTGAAATCACACCCAACGATTCTAAAGAAGTTACACTTCAAAGAAAGGCTAGGACTGGCTTCTGGCATATTCAGTGTTTATGGGTGCGAGTGATCCCTTATTCATCAATTCGTTCTCCTTACAGCCTTTCGAAATAATAAATATTTCTATATCAAAATAAGAATCATGCCGATAAGTAAAATATTATTAAATGATCCCAATTATTTTCATGGCTCAAACCGTTAACGATGATTAAATTGAAATCTGTAGTTACTGAAAATTCAATTTAATTAATTCTACTCTTGTTGCTGAAGTTTATTGGTATAGCGGTAACTAAGTCTGCTTCGCGGACACAAAACTTTGTATCTTTCAAAGGTTGGCCTTGTCAAATGAAAGGTCAACGTTAAAAAGCGTGTACATTAACCATCCAAAATAAGCTTTCACGAAAAAAATTTTCATAACACGTAAAATTTGGGGAGTAATTATAAAATCCTTTACCCCTTTTCGTATTTATTACTGTCGTCCCTCGCGGATACGAAATTAAAAAAGGGGCACAACACAATTACAGTGCGAGCAAAAACGGTCGTACACGTAATTGAATGCGTGAGGTTTACGAGATGCCCGAATGTGATCCGCCGTCCATGCGAGAGGCTCGCTTCACAGCGGCTACAACTGAATATAAGACTTATTCTTGTGGCGGGTAGCCATCATACAACGCAAGATAATTGACAGCTGCCTGAATCTCGCTTACGACATTTTCAAGATAAAGCGCATATATACAAGTTCCGAACAACAACATTGGACCGTCGGTCTACCGAGCAATATCACCCGCTCGGTGGATGATCTTCCCTTTGTCGTAAGCCTCTCAAAATTATAACCACAGAACTTCTAATTAGGAGCTCCTTCGATATTATTCCATTTCTCCAATCAAATAGAAAAGCCCTCTAATAATCACTACCAAACGAATCACAGGATTATTCAAAAGACAAGTAGCTCTTACCAAAAGTACTTTTTGCTAATACGATTTGAAATGTGCTTGATGAAGTAAACAGTACTCTGTCAACATCTTATTAGATTTATTGTATATCTTCCGAAATTTCTAATTTCGGTAATGCTAGACGATTTATAACTAATTGTTCTAATAATAGGCGAAATGCTAGTAGACGCAGTAGGACATTGATGAAATGATGCAAAAGATTAGGTCGTAGACGTGTTGGAAGACCCCTAGCACGGTATACCGATGAGATAGTTGGGACGGCGGGTTAGACGTGGATGAGGATGGCAGGTTATTGAACATAATGGCCTAAAAACGGGGAGGCCTACGCCCAGCAGTGGGTTTCAATGTCTTGAAGATGATGATGTTCTAATTCACAAAGTATATTATTTTTAGCCCAAATTTCTATGCTACATTTCTTTTCTGATTCATATTTGAAAAAGACATTTTTTTTTTAACTGTTCGCAATTTACTCACAGTTAGACTAACAAAACACTACATTTTCTAGTTTGGCTCGGCAATAGAACACAAACTACAGCTTCTCATCCGATGTCACAACTCACAACGAAACAACAGTGTGCGTACATCCCAAACCATCGGAGCATTTATACGAATCGCTAAAAAAATCCGGTATGGCCGACACCAGTCGCAAATTTGCCGACTCCCCTGGGCGACGTCCGACAGTTACACACCGCCAGGATACGATTCACGTAACGTGGTTTACGTTTAGCTTTGATTGTTTCGCTCATTTTCACGGTAGCTGTTTCGATTTTGGATTTGTTATTGGTTTTGCCTCGTTTTAGAGTGTTTGTTTTGACCAAAATCAAGAGAAGAACTAACTAAATTTTTTTACTGGTGGTAGGACCTCTTGTGAGTCTGCGTGGGTCGGTACCACCACCCTGCCTATTTCTGCCGTGAAGCAGTAATGCGTTTTGGTTTGAAGGGTGGGGCAGCCGTTGTAACTGTACTTGAGACCTTAGAACTTATATCTCAAGGTGGGTGGCGCATTTACATTGTGGATGTCTATATGCTCCAGTAACCACTTCACACCAGGTGGGCTGTGAGCTCGTCCACCCATCTAGGCCATAAAAAAAATAGGTAGAGGTCTATCTCATGGAAGCCTATATAACAAAACGTATAAATCACTGCTCACTTTTAGAATTTTTAGATATAGTGCAATGCGGCTCAACAGTCCAACAGTCCAACAGTAATTGGTGCCACAGTTCTAATTGCAAGCCAACCAGAAGATTTATAGGGTCCAGTAAATTAGTTCGCTCTGCATGATGAATTATCTGAATTAGCTGAAACATGACGTCATATTGTACCAGAAACGTTATGGCAACGTCGCATTGGAACTAGTTCAAATAGCTATATTATGTGTATACTTTGTAGTCATGTCTCATGGTCATACGATATCAGAAACAAAAGTGCAAGCAAAATCTTGTAAATTTATGTGAGACTCGGCGTGTCGCAATCTGGTGCCAGCATAAATTAGTTACAGAACAGATGATATCAAATTGCTGAGTTAAAAAAACATTGCATGGTAATAAAAAAAATTTTACTTCCTTCTATTTTAGTGCCATGATGACAAACAAAAATGAATTTAAAAATTATAGTCGAATCTATCTTTTTTTCTTTTTATTTTTTTTCTTCCATATTCACATCTTCCACTTCCACTTCGTTCTACCAATATAACTCTGACAAGTCATTTTAATCACTGGGCTTAGATGTAAGTTTATGTATTGGATGTTTATTTATATATTTTTTTCCTTACAGTAGATAATATGCACTGCACCGCAACAAAAAAATCACGAGTGATTGTTAGGCTTTGTAAATAACAAAACCAACAAATGGCTAAATTATCGATTGGAACTTTAATAAAATGGATGACTTGCTTGAACAAATTATTGCCGTAATGCTAAAAACCATTTCACCTCTGAATCTTTCTGAAAGCCGATCCCTAGAAGGTAAAAAGTCTCTAGGGAAATAAAAACCTTTTTATATCATCACATCGTGATTGCCTCAAGTGACTTTAATATTTTAAAACATTTGATTTTCTTATTGAAATTATTTGGTATGGCAAAATGGAACAAAGTTGTTTTGAACTGAAGCTAGTAGTTCCAACATTCAACCTTAATATTAGTTACTTCTTTTTGGTAGAAGGAACAAATGGACTGTCTATAAGCATTAAAATGAAGGAGCCGTGAGATGGCTTCAATGCTATTAAAATTACTGACATTATGTCAGTCAGTGTATAATATATAACTAAATGGATAATACGATTTGTCTAATCCTATGCACAGCGAAAATAAATAATAGTAGTATAACTATTGATTGCCTACGTTTATTCTTATACGATCAAAAGTCAAAACTTGTGTTTTAAGATTGGTGACAACACTTACGTTTTGGTGTCTATGTGATCTGTTAAAAATTAACTCGAAGTGTCAACTACCCGTATAAAAAAGTGCTGTTCGGATCATTGACACTGCAGGCAATACACAATGAAGTAATGCCAAATTCTTAATTGAAATAAAACTGTGTCAATTCAAATTTTCTAAATTACTTTTTGTTAGGAATAAGGGGGAAGCAGGTAGGACCCTTGTGGATTCTCAACACGACATCCTACCAGTAAAATATGGGTCAGTGACATTATATGTTTTATGCATTCGTTCTACCACACACTCTTCCTGTAGGAATGACCCATTACCTCGACCCTTTTCATTATTCAAGTGTTTTCCTGAGACCAACCGCAGCCTTAAAATTTAAATTCATAGAGTTATCACGACAGTATGCAAATTCTCTTTATAAAAATGTTAATTGCGGATCCTCGTTCTGGATAATGTGAGCTTTATAAGTATGGGAATAAGGTTCGATGTGCAAGTACAGTAACTGTAATTGGAAATGAAGTTGAGTTGAGCGATGACTTAGAAGTGTTACGGAAGGGTACCCGAGGTTTTTGCATGTGTTTGTGATCATCCTTCAATACTACGAAGGGCTGAGAGTATTTAGCATCGAATATATTATAGTTTGCGGGTATACATATTTTGAATTTAACAGCAGACAACAAAACCACGTATACATCAACACCGCTAAAATGCTTAACAGTATGTTGATAAAAAAAAATTTAGTGTTCCATTCTAGTGCTATTCTGGAGTAATCGTGAAGGCGGTTTTGGTATTTCTCAATTATGCTCGAAATGAGTTTTTACCACGACATGGAGACACACTAAGTCTTAAAGCATGTCCGTGACTTTCAGAAAACCTAGAAACACAACGGTAGGAATGCTACAGCTATGCCACTAGCGTGTCCTAATGAGAGTCGCAAACATATTAAATTTGAAGTCATCGTGTCCTAAAGCATATTAAAGAAACTGAAAAATATCATATTGAGTGTTACAGCTATGCTCGTGTTTATATCTTACAGAAATCCTACTAATATTATAAATGCGAAAGTTTGTAAGAATGTATGGATGTATGTTTGTTACTTTTTCACGTAAAAACAACTGAATGTATTTTGAAACTTTACAATAATATAGTCTACTTAATATAGCAAAATATAACAATAAGTTTCAAATAAGTAGGAAAAAATCTAGCGTCCTATTTTCATAATCAATAATAAATTAAATGTTCCCGAAGCGAAGCGAGGGCGGGTCGCTAGTATATCATATGTTAATGTCACTCTTTTTAAATCAAGACTATTCGACTGTGCAGAATTTATCAAAAAAAATTGTGAATAGAAAACGTCATCTATATTTTACAGACCTATTCAATTAATTTGATGGTGATTAATAACTATTACTGGACTGATCAAATGGAAAATCTTAATAAAACTCCACTTAACAAGTGAGTGCGTCAAACCACAATTCGCGAATGATGGAGAAAAGCTGTCAAGGCTTTAATAAACAAGGATTCCACATAACCACGACTGCTCTGCCAAGAGTAGCTGAATGTGATGATGATTCAATTTATTCATGGAATACACTGCTTTTCAATGAAAGCTGATACAGTTTGCTTTTCGGAGTTTCTTAGCAAAACAATAAAATTAACATAAAAGTAATTTCTTCTCTTTCTTCTTCAATAACTACGAAACGAAAAACCTTAAAACCGTAAGTTAGCTAGCAAGTTACAGTTTGAGGATGGAATAGTTAAAACTTTTAACAATTTCAAATTCATGTACCCAAAAACTTTGAAATAACACAATTCTGAAATTGGCACAACTGACTAACAGGTAACCGTACCTCACACCAGTAGAGGGAGATTATGACAATCAAATGGAATATTTCTGCTGTTTTACCTACATGACAGAATCCATCATAACCTGAACCCTGTTTCGTTGATTTCGAATGAGCGTAGCCCTGGTTTTCATTTTCAGAGGTGTCTGGATGTGTTAGTTTGGAAACACTAACAATGGTCCACGCTGGAACGAAATGTTTTTGGCAAACATTCATTGAATGCAAATCCGGTCCGGATTAGAAACGTTTCGGATATATACCTACGAAGGTTTTGTTTGAAAACGTACGATGCAGTGCTGCGCTATTGATTTTTGCATCAGAAAAGTTATTGGTATAGATTAAAAATGAATACAGTTTATTATCGAGAATTGCTGAAAATGTAGGCAATCACAATTCGGTCTGTTGTGTATGATATTTGCCTTTAAACGAAATCTGAAGAGTCTTGAATGCTAACTTAATTACTGACAAATGTAATTTTGTAACCAGCAGACCTATGGAAAACTAAGTTGCTCTAAATACTAATTTAAAAATTACCCGAAGCAGTAATATAATTTTTTATTTTTTATTCCTGTCTATGCTGATAGCCTTGAAAGGTTATATTAGTTTTGCCCTAACGTGTAGGTGAGCTCACGGGGCTCAAACCGGAGTGTTGCTAACACTGGCCCTAGCAAGAGCAGTGCTTCGCAGAATCTACCACCGGATCGGAAACGCGACCCACTGAGAAGATCCGGCGAGAAACTCAGTGGGCTGTGTCTGTGAGTTAACTCGCTCATCGAGCCCTTCGTCGTAAGCGACGGGTACGACGGTGACCGATGCTAAAAGCCCCGATAAAGGATCGGGAAGATCCGTAATGACGTGTTTTGGGTGACGTCGACTGTTTACCATTCGGTCTACAGGATCGGGTATGATAATTTGATGAGATTTAAGTGGTGGTAGACTTAGTAAGCGATCTTAGCAATTTAATTTATAGTTCACATTTACACCCTTGTCTTTAATCAGGAAAATAAATAGCTAATTTTGTTTCATTAAGTAAACAGTTAATTTTTTTATATAGAGAAGACTGTAAGAAGACAACAGACAACTAACAATAATCAGAATAAAAACAATTAGAGGCACTAGAAGATACTCATAAATTTTTAATCTACTGCATAAAACTTTCCGAAAAAAAAAAGATCCAAACAAGAATATAATGAAATTACAATTTAGTTGAAAAAGAGGATGACTCAGAAAAACGTGTAAAAATATATACAGCCCTTAACAAAAGACTATCTAACGAAATGAGAAGGGCTATAACTCTATACGTCTGAAGGGACCGTAATAAAGGCATCATGCCGAAATTACTTTTTTTACGAAGGACGAAAGCACGAGTGAAGCGTGTTTGTTTAACTTGAATTGAGGAAAGATTCGCTCCGGACGAAATTAGTGTTTACTGAGGATCATTTTGGAACCAGCGTGCTGTAGGGATTTTTTATTTATTTTAAAGATTTTTTTTCTTATTAGTCTAAGCCGTCCAACTGTTTTCTGAAATATATAACGAAGTTTATTTCTATATTTTAATACGTGAAGCAAAAACTTTGTATCCCTTTTTACGAAATTTGCGCGGACGTAGGAGTATGAAATTTTCCACACTTATAGAGAATATAGAGAAGAAGTGCACAATGCTAATATTTTTAGTAAAATAATGCATAAAAGATACATGAAATCAATAAAGAAAACATTACACACACTACATACCATGTATTTGACGCACACACGCATGCATACTATTTATTGTCAAACTTTTGTTCATGACGTCTGTTGTCAAATTGAGAATAGATTAACTATTGTTTGTCTTTGTTATTTTTTTTTATAGTGTAGTCTTGGCGAAATTTGTGATTATAGAAGTATAAAATACAATCATAATAGTGTACAAGCTTACAATTCCAATTAATTATAGTCGAATTTCGACTACTGCGGGACCTCTAGTTTTGTAAATTTTACACGAAATTATCAAACTAATTCCCTTTAGTTGGGTGACGCTTCTGAAGTTACATATTATTTTAAATACATTTGGACAGTCACACTCAATCACAATCAATTACAGTCTGTTCACTGGTTTTTGGCTTCACAACCGACTGAACCGAACCTAGTGTTTTATTACGTGATTATATTATTTATAATGTGATCGAGTCTATAATTTTGTTCAATTGAAATCTCAGCTTAAAATATTGGATGGTCTCAAACTAATATTTTCTCCAACTAATATACAGTTATAGAGAAACAACAATATAATAAGTACGCTCACATGAGAAACATTAAGTAGCAAAGATGCTGACTTCGATCGGAAACTAAACCCAAAAATTGTGTAGTGAGCAAGATAAATAGATTAAAGAACTGAATCAATTAACTTAAAAAAAAAAATTATGAAAAAATAAGTATAATAATAATATAATAATAATAAATATTTACTAACAATCACGCCACGTTAACTGGTCCCGTGATAAGTTCGTAAAGAACTTGTGTTACAGGTACCAGATAACGAATATAAATGTAAGATTTTTATTATACACATACATATATTTAATGAAATCCATAACCCTGGAAAAGACATTTATATTTATCATACAAATATCTTTCCTTGGCGGGATTCGAACCCGCGACCCCCCTGTGTAGTGACCATGTTACTTACCACTACACCAGACGGCCGTTGAGTATCACATATAGATGTATCATTTATAAATTACCTACAATTATTCGTAATATATTCAAATTCCCTACTCAGTCGATGGTCACTGCTATAGAATTTGGTGAGAATTTTTCTGTTATATGAAATTATTAAAATGAAGAGAAAGAAAGAAGAGAAGACGGTGTTAGGTTTTATTTTCGTTACGAAGTTTCTTGATTCGGTCGCTGCATTCAAAGCCGCGGGCTTAAAATAAAAGCTATGCAATTGCTTCATAAAAAAGCCGTTCGAAGACAAGAGTTCGAAAGTAATGGTGGATAGCCAACGTCGCTCAAAGACTATGTAATGTATGTAAGTAATACCAGAGGTAAAGCTAAGGTGTTTATTACCACTGAAGACTCTCATAAAATTACATTTGAAGAAGGACATGTAGTGCTGAAGAGATTTTAGATTGGAATTGTACAACTTGTATAAAATTCCGTTAAATTTGGGAACTTTTAGGTCCAAACCTCAGTTAAGGCACTGTTAAACATTATAGGTCTAAAATGTTAACACCTTACCACCATAATAATAGTAAAAATAGTGATTATTCATAATTAATGTTATGTGTACCGGAAATACATGAGATATCACATACGAAATAATTAAGTTTAAGTACTAAGCTCGAATATTGAAATTTTTGATAAGGATTATCTACAACGCCGAGTCGAATTCAGCCCTGTTTTGTACAGTAATCAAGCTAACTTAGCATTAGACGAACGAAATGATCATATAAATAGAGTAGAAAATAAAATCATTATTGATGTTATTTTCGAAAGAGGTGCTAGCTCCCACAAAAAATATCGGAGGAGCCTGTTTACTTTGTTCCCAGGAGCTAGTGGATTAATGGAAAGCAAATATGTGCTGGGTTATACGTTAGTCTGCATACACGAAACCTTACTAGAACTAATACATAGAATTTCCACCCTGGTGAACAGCCCCCCGTTGGTTCTGAATCAAATTGTTTTGCAAATAATGAAATATTTGAATTTGTATTTGGGCTTATACATAGCTTGCAGTTGATCGGTCAAAAAATGCATAAAGTTTGAAAATCTATTTCTATATATCATTATCCCTACTGACTATTTACATCCACTTGTAGTAGTGAAAGTCGCAGTGGTTGCAGATCTTGTTTATGTACATCATTATAAGTGGTAGGGCATATTGTGAGCCCTGGAATATATTACCTGCCGTTTTACCGTAAAGCAGTGGCTCGATCCAGTTTGAAGCGTAAATAAATCGATTGTCTGTAAAGTCGGTTTACTGACAATAGTTGAACGTGAAATACTAATGGAATGGTTTCATTGTTCAAAAGAAAATTTTAATTTTATTTGTTTGATAGATATTTTGTATGGACAATTGACACCGTATTCACTTTTCACTGAAGTTCATACTTGACAGAAACATGTAAATGTATTATTGTATAGCAGCTGTCCACGCGGATGCATCGCTCACTCAAGTGATGTCTTCCTACCTATGCTGATAGCTTTGAGAGGCTATTTCAGCTTCACCCTAACGTTTGTAGGTGAGCTCAGGGGCTCAACCGGAGAGTTGCTAACACTGACCCTAGCAAAAGTAGTGCTTCACAGAATCTACCACCGGATTGGAAACGCGACCCACTGAGAAGATCCGGCGAGAAACTCAGTGGGCGTCAAGTAGGAGAGAGACAGATGTCGAACGCTGCCGAACGCGGAGGCTGATTGTGCCTCTTTGTCGCTCGTTGCGCACTCTCGCTTGCACTTCAAACCTTAAATGGAACGCCTCAATGAGTCTTGTTTTTTCGTGCGTGCAGCCGGCTCCATCGAATTATAAGACGTTGTCACGTCAAAAAATAATTGATACAATACGATTGAGATTCCGATCTGATATTCTTACTGCCTTAATAAGTGAAGTGCTCATTAAGGTTCTAAGTAGTTAACGGTGCCATACACATTAATAACGTAAATACAGCCATCCACATTGAAATATGTGTTATAAAGCTCAGTTCTATAGTAAAGCAGCTGATACGCCCATCAAACCCGAGTGCATTACTGCTTCGCTACATAAATACATACCACACATACCCGTGAGGACTCACGAGATTCCCTATCAGTATTTAAGCAATTACAATTTTCTACGAGTATGATTTTCATTATAAGCGCAGCGTTGGGCTTCCCCCTGCCCGATGGACCGATGGCTTGCGGCGATATGCTGGAGAAGATAGGATGCGGAAGGCGGAAGATCGTTCATTGCGGCGGACTATGGAGAGGCTTACATCTAGCATTGGAGAAATACAGGCTGATGATGGTGATGCGGAAGAACGCGGAAGAAGGCCCAGAGGTCCAATGCGCTGGTCGGACTAGATACACTCCACTCTCAATACTTCAGTCCACGTTGCTATCCACACAGCCGAGGATAGGCAGGAATGGCGTAGGATAATACAGGAAAAAGTTGTTAGAGAGGCCATGACCCCAGGCATTGAAGATTATCGACGCAAGGAGGAGGATGGTGATAATGAATGATTTTCATTGACACAAAATGTTATTCCTTCATCGTTAAAGCCATACGTGAATATGTGCTAAGTACGTTAGTTTCATTAGAAAAATTGGTACCCGCCTGCGGGATTCTAACGCCGCCACAGTCGCATAGCTGGATACGAATGCACCAAGCGTCTTACCCTGAAGATTACACGGCTCATATCTCATGTACTCTCACATAAGTGTTAGTGAATATATTTTTCTTTTGTTATGTCAATGAACTCTCTAATTCCAAAGGTGTAATTTATACTTAATCCTTTGAATAAACTACCTAAAATTTTCAGAAGTGACATTGACAACACAAGCATTAGCTCGCACAACTATGATAGTAATTAAAAAAGTATGGTGATAGGGCCTCTTGCGAGTCCGCACATGTAAGTACCACCACCACGCCTATTTCTGCCGTGAAGCAGTAATGCGTTTCGGTTTGAAGGGCGGGGCAGCCGTTGTAACTATACTGAGACCTTAGAACTTATATCTCAAGGTGGGCGGCGCATTTACGTTGTAGATGTCCGTGGGCTCCAGTAACCACTTAACAAGTGGTTGGGCTGTGAGTTCGTCCACCTTACTATGTCATAAAAAAATGTATTTATTTAATTATAGCTTTATTTTCGTAGCAGTAAGCAAAATAAATCATCGACATAAAGCAGCGTCTATTTGCTATACAGTACAGTCACGAATGGTAGATTTCTTCGGACACGGTTCGCGACGAGATGGCCGGTCTAAAGAACGCCTCGTTGTACAGGGAAGGGTTGACGGTACAAAGCCGCGTGGGAGGTCACCAGTGCGGTGGACCGACTAAATAAAACTGCAGTGGGAGGTTACCAGTGCGGTGGACCGACTAAATAAAACTGCAGTGGGTGGTCACCAGTGCGGTGGACCGACTAAATAAAACTGCAGTGGGAGGTCACCAGTGCGGTGGACCGACTAAATAAAACTGCAGTGGGAGGTCCCCTAAATAAGTGCAGTAGAATGGCCTCGAGCAGAGAGAGAGATCGGGGGGACATCGTGAGACGCATCGAGTCTGCCCCTTCCAATACTATATGACGATCACGACCACTCTGTCAAGAGTGACACGGTTGAGGAGAAGGAAAAACGAAGTGATAAATAATTGACACTAAAGTTTGTTGAATTACAATATTAACTAAGTAAGTTTGTTCTTATTAAAACATGAATAATTGAAATAAAAGAACATTAATATTCATTATAACGAAACACAATAGAATCGCGTAGTAACAACACATGTTAGCGACTTTTTTACGAGCACTACATACGGGCACGGCGACCGGAAAGCATGCGTTAAACCCAATTCGGAATTCGACGCGACTTTTTATTTCTGTTTCATGGGTTTTCATCCTTTCTGTTCGTTTTTCTGCAAGAGTTATGGTGTGGCTTAATTGAAATGCGCGATTTTTGTCAACTTTTGTCGTCCCGTGTAGAAAAAAAAATACTGCATTCGCCCGCAGTTTCACCCGAGTTTTATTTGTGATTCGGAGGGAATAAAGTATATTGCATTTTCTCGGATTAAAAGGATGAGAGGTAGGTTGAGAGGCAGGCAGGCACGAAAGGTTGAAGGCAGAGAGTGACGTATCTCTGCATCACCAACTACTCATCTATTTAAAGATCATTGGTACATAAAATTCACAAACCAGCGAATACACTGTCGTATTTACTTTAACAGATATATGATAAGAGGTTCTTATATGTTAATCCAATTACTGGGGGTAGGACCTCTTATGAGTCCACGCGGGTAGATACCACCACCCCGCCTATTTCTGCCGTGAAGCAGCTATGCGCTTTGGTTTGAAGGGTGGAGCAGCTGTTGTAACTATACTGAGATCTTAGAACTTATATCTTAAGGTGGGTGGCGCATTTACGTTGTAGATGTCTATGGGCTCCAGTAACTACTTAACATCAGGTGGGCTGTGAACTCGTCCACCCATCTATGCAATAAAAAAAAAATATCAAGAAAATGTATTTTTAGTTTTATTGGATATTTTTGAAATACTGCTTATTTGTGAATTTTAATGTTTTTTATTAAAAAGTATACTTTACGGCTTCATTATTGACGCACACAAAGCGTTTACTATTGATTTACCTCATCTTCAAGGATATTATTCGATGAACAGAGATTTTGTAGAAATTGCAATAATGTTAAACTACTTCGATACTCGCTTGCCAATGGAAGCCAACAGGATAACCTTAAATATTTTGACAGTAAATAATTAGTGAAAGCGACAACTGGGTGCGTCCCCTTCGTTGTATCCTGCGAAAGAGCTTTAAGGATATCTAAGCGGGCACACCCACTCTGAGGTATCGTTGTAGCTGACACACGGACAACGAGTTTCGACAATTAGTTTAAAATGAGTTTTGTAAAAGATCTACAAAGACATATAGTAATGAACGGGTTCTGTAGACCTGATTCTGTAAATCTGCTTCTGTAGTCCAGCTTTGAACAAATCTAAAACAAATCTGAAACCTAATTGCAGAGCCACATAAATAAACGGGTTCTGTAGACCTACTTCTGTAATCCGGCTTTGAAAAAATCTAAAAACAAACCTAAGACCCGATTGCAGTGCCACATAGCAGTCTAATTGTAACTTTAAGCCCTCTAAGAACGCGAAAAACTCGTTCACCACCACATCCAAATCAAGCAAACCATTTAAGGATAGTTTGAAAAAAACCACACATACAGAAGAATTATATTATTTATGAAAAAAGTTTTTTGATAGATCGGCTAGTTTACGGTGCACCTTATTTTAAGTGGTAGCACAAAGCTATACATATCATAACATAACCTTTCATTCACCTTCAGACTAAAAGTTCAACTACATAACTTGTATTTTGTGTAATTCTAGGTTGGCTACACTACCAGTCTGTGTGTAACACAACATTCCGAGTTTCACAAGATGTTGAATATGGACATAAAAGAATTGCCAGACTCATTTTGCCGGATAAAGGTCCGCCCGAACCCGCGCGCACCTGACATTTTGCTGACGCTATAAAGAACATCCCAATCCGTTAGTTTTCGATTAAAATAACAAGCTTTGAATGTACGCCCTTCTAGCTTTATTTCATTTTGAAAAGAAATCATTGAACATTTTTGGTTCTTTCAATCGATCACCCGAAATTAAACTGGTGGTAGGACCTCTTGTTTTATACTGGTGGTAGGACCTCTTGTGAGTCCGCGCGGGTGGGTACCACCACCCTACCTATTTCTGCCGTGAAGCAGTAATGCGTTTCAGCTTGAAGGGTGGGGCAGCCGTTGTAACTATACGTGAGACCTTAGACCTTATATCTCAAGGTAGGTGGCGCATTTACGTTGTGGATGTCTATGGGCTCCAGTAACCACTTAACACCAGGTGTGCTGTGAGCTCGTCCACCCATCTAAGCAATAAAAAAAAACTATTATTTTGCATTTATTAAAGTCGTGGCCTAAAGGATAAGACGTTCGGTGCATTCGTTGTTGCGATGCACCGGTGTTCGAATCTCGCAGGCGGGTACCAATTTTTCGAATGAAATACGTACTTAACAAATGTTCACGATTGACTTCCACGGTGAAGGAATAACATCGTGTAATAAAAATGAAACCCGCAAAATTATAATTTGCGTAATCACTGGTGGTAGGACCTATTGTGAGTCCGCACGGGTAGGTACCACCGCCCTGCCTATTTCTGCCGTGAAGCAGTAATGCGTTTCGGTTTGAAGGGTGGGGTAGCCGTTGTAACTATACTGAGACCTTAGAACTTATATCTCAAGGTGGGTGGCGCATTTACGTTGTAGATGTCTATGGGCTCCAGTAACCACTTAACACCAGGTGGGCTGTGAGCTCGTCCACCCATCTAAGCAATAAAAAAAAAAAAAAAAAAAAAAAAAAAAAAAAAAAAAAAAAAAAAAGTGTATTTTACCAGAACCTTTTGTCATAACAATGTCTATTCTTGCTTTGTGCAAGCGTAAAGACATTTGTAACACTATCTTGCTAAGCTATACTAGCTTAAATGTCTAATGAAGTGTCTCTGTAACGAAAGCTTTTAATGCAATTTTCGCCAAGTTCAAGCTTCTTCAAGTCTTTCGCCAAATTCTTTTTTCGAGCTACATGATTAGTGGTTCTTTTTTAATGAGAGTAGACATAAAACCTCTCGCATGGCCACTTATAAAAAAGAAACATAAGAAGCAAAAGTCAAAAATAAAAAAGAAGACTATCGCCGACCGCACCGCACGCGCTGTACACGCACACGCCGCTTATTTATTCGCATAAATATTTTCATGGACTCATATTAATCTCTATTATACGAACTCTTACTGACGACCATATTCGTCGTTGCGCGAGTGATATACAAGTTTTATAGACAATAATTTAGAAGAGTGCCGTGTCAAGTCGCCGCCATTACGCGTCGTCCAGCAATGGCGTCGAATTCTGCAGCCTGGAAGAAGCTAGCGACGGGTTGGCAGGTACGTCTACTCCTCATAGCCTAGCCTCGGCCTTCTCCTCTTTTGTGCATCTTTAGTAGCGATAATCGCCCCCGCAAAACTTCCTTCAAAAATATTGAACCAGCGCACCGCCGTGGTGGAAAATTTGTAAAGAGTTTTTCCCACTATTATTGGTCCTTCGTCCCCGGATTACATTTTAATCATCGCTGATCACCGCTTATTACGCTTATTATTAAACACGCTTTATTATATATTTTGATATTTTATTCGCACCGCATTTCATCATATTCCATTATTTTTGACCTTTACTTACGCAATCCGCAACAATGTCTTCGGCTGAACAAAAATTGACAATTCTAGAATGTCAACGACAAGTCTATTTCGAACACATACAACGTATTTACGATTTATCTCGCAGTAATTTAAATGATCCTGAAACATTAGAAAACTTTCTTTGTTCGGTAGAAACAATCGATGAGACACGCATTAATTTCCAACAATGTCTCAAGGACATAAATCAATTAATATTAAAAATCGACACAGATTCTAAGCCAGACTTCAATAAGTGGCTCGCTTTTGAAGATTTATATTGTCGTATCAAACGTAAACGTTCGCAGTTAGAATCAAAACCCACCATGTCTGTCAAAAGAAATGACGACTGTTGGCAAGGTGTTAAATTAGCTCGCATTGAAATTCCCGAATTCGATGGGAACCCTAAAGATTGGCCGTTATTTTTCGCAACTTTTAAAAACGCTGTACATTTGAACACATCTCTTTCTCTCACTGAAAAAATGTTTTATCTTGCTAGTAAATTAAAAAACAAAGCTAAAAATGTTTATGCCGGTTTCATTCCATGCGCTGAGAATTACGAAACTATTTACAAAGCGCTCGTGTCAAAATATGAAGACAAAAGGAACCTAGCAGGTACTTATCTGAATCAAATATTTTCTTTAAAACCGATTTCATCAGTCACTGCTGAAAATTTAGAAAATCTTGTCGATCAATTTTCAAACTCATACCTCGCTCTTAATAATTTACAAATACCTAACTTATGTGACTTCGTCATGTCCTACACTTTATTACACCGCTTAGATACAGAAACCGCACGTCTTTTTGAGATGAATAATTGTGATAAAGACATACCTACTTATCAGGATTTAATTTCATTTGTTCGTGATCGTATAAAAGTTTTAAATCGGACAGGTAATAACAACCTGAACAGCGTAAGTACATCGAAGCCTAAGCAAAACAACGCAAATAAAAATAGCTCACGATCATTCGTCGTAAACAACACTGCATGTCAGTTGTGCAATGACTCTAATCATAACCACCTATATTCTTGCCCGAAATTTAAATCGCTTACCCCACGTGAACGTTATGATTATATTAAAAAGATACGTGCTTGTATCAACTGTCTAAGTTTACAACATAACACAAATACTTGTAAATCTGAGAATAGATGCGCTAATTGTAAAAAGTTACATCATACGACTCTTTGCTTCGCTGAGAAAGCATCACCTGTTGCATTGCCGCCGGTACAGCCGCCTCAGTACTTACACCGCCGCACTGATAACAATACGCATAGTCCAGTAGTCATTGGTCAGAAATCTACCGCGTCTTCAAGATCGATTTCTAACAAGCCTGTTGATAATAACGCTCCATTTTGTAGTATGAGTGCTAACTCAAATAACACGCGAAAAACTAACAATGTTTTACTTGGCACCGTTCTTGCTGATGTGAAAAGAAGTGACGGAACTCTTGCTCAAATTAGAATTTTGATAGATAATGGATCGCAAAACCATTTTGTTACCCGCAAAGCTTGTAAACATTTAGGCCTTCGTATCTTCCACGACAATTCCGAACGTTCCGTAAATGGAATAGGAACTAGCTCTCAAACTATAATCGGAACTACCGATGTAACGTTATTGTCTAGGTACGATGCAAACTTTTGTTTACGCATAAACCCACTCGTTCTTAAAAATATTTCGAGTAACTTGCCGAGTTGTGAATTTGACATTTCGTCTCTTAATTACATATGTAATAATAACATACAGCTCGCAGACCCGCACTTTAATAAACCCGCTGAAATAGACATTCTGCTTGGCGCCGAAGTATTCATGCAGATCCTAAGACCTACAAAGTTGTTAGGTCCGCCTGGAAAACCAGATTTATTGGAAACCGCATTTGGATACATACTCTTAGGGTCGATCGCTTCGCTCCCTTGTCACAATAATACCGCGCCTTGTGATAACGATCAAGCCTTTTTATCGTCGAGTAATGACTCGATCGAAACTTTAGTCTCAAAGTTCTGGGAGTTGGAGTCAGTTCCGACTAAAACACACCTGTCTAAAGCCGAACAGGAATGTGAGGATTTTTATGATTTAAATACATACCGCGATAACACAACTGGACGCTACGTCACCGCTTTGCCTTTCTTGAGGTCGCCTACCGCTCTGGGCGATTCTCTTACAACCGCACGTCGCTGTCTGTCGTCACTCGAACGCAGATTTAAGACAAATATCGCTTTAAAAACTGAATACGATGCCGCGATGAGAGACTATCTCGAACGGAACATCATTTCACCTGCACCCGCTCTTACTGATACGAATTATTACGTCATCCCTCACCACGGTATAAGCCGAGAAGACAAACCGCTCCGCATTGTACTGAACGCAACTGCACGATGCATAGATACAAACGTTTCATTGAACGATTGTTTACATTCCGGTCCTAATTTGCAAGCAGACTTAACCGCGATTATTTTAAAATTCAGACTGTTTCCGATTGCTTTAACCGCCGACATCAAACAAATGTTTTTGGCTATAGGCATTCGTGAGGAAGACCGCCGCTTTTTGAATATACTATACAAATTTGACAAAGATGATACCGCGAAAATGTATCATTTTAATCGCGTTTGTTTTGGTCTACGGTGCTCGCCGTACCTTGCTATGAAGACAGTTAAGCGTCTCGCCCGCGATGAAACTGATTTCCCGATCGCTTCGGAAATCGCCAGTGATCATCTTTATATGGATGATCTAGGAGTTTCGGTAGATACGCCCGAGAATGGAATTCAGTTGGCTCATGATTTAATCGAACTATTCAAACGTGGTGGTTTCGACTTAGTTAAATTCGTTAGCAACTCGCCCGAGGTGTTAAAATCGATTCCGCAAGCCAACCGCTTGTCTTCAAAAATTGAATTCGACAAGGAAGATAATATGAAGCTCCTAGGTCTAATTTGGTCACCGGTCGAGGATGAATTTTCAATTGCTATTAAATTCAACCCGCAAGCAAAATGTACTAAGCGCCTTATGCTTTCCACAATCGCTAAACTGTGGGACATAAACGGATTTTGTGCCCCTGTCATTTTACACGCAAAATTGTTAATAAAAGCTCTCTGGGTAGCTCAGATTGATTGGGATGCAGAGCCCCCAAGCGACATCTGTGCTGCATGGAAACGCTTTCTTAGTGAACTCCCCGCTCTGCAAGACTTTAAAATACCTCGCTTCGTAGGCATCGTGCCCGAGTCCCGTGTCATACTACTGGGATTTGCGGACGCTTCTGAAAAAGCGATGGGTGCTTCTGTGTATATTTGTGTACAACCGGCTTCCGGACCAAATGAAGTCAATTTAATTGGTGCCAAGAGCAAGGTCGCCCCGCTCAAGGTTGTTACCTTAGCCCGCTTAGAGCTTTGTGCTGTAGTATTATTATCGAAGCTGTTTCGATTTGTTATCGATACTGTTTCTCCCCGCTGTCATGTAGACGAAATTTTCGCGTTTACTGATTCGACAGTGGCCCTCCATTGGGTTCACTCGTCTCCGCATCGCTTCGATACTTTCGTTGCGAACCGCATCGCACAAATACAGAACAACCTTGATCCCAAACACTTCTACCATTGTGAAGGTACACAGAATCCCAGCGACTGCTTGAGTCGTGGTCTCACACCCGTTCAATTATTGAATCACCCGCTGTGGCTCCATGGCCCCACATGGGCTCGTGATGACATCCACACATGGCCCATCAACCGCTTCACGTTTGATCCCGCACAATATGAAAAGATATTAGAGCTCAAAAAACAATCAAATGTCTTCATCACTACAGATGAGACAGAACCCTTTCTCTGTACGCTGGCCAAGCGCGTCTCTTCTTGGTCTAAGCTACTCCGCATTGTGGTATATATATATCGTTTCTTGGGTAAGCTCCCTCGCTCGGACCGAATGCAACTTGCACATCTACAGTTTGCTGAGACTGCTGTCGTAAAAGCGCTTCAACAGCATTACTTTCGAAACGACATCGATGCGCTCTCCAATGGTCATCGAGTTTCGAAGTCTTTGCTTCCACTTTCTCCGTTTTTGAAAAACGACATTCTCCGCGTTGGAGGCCGCTTAAAAAACTCCTCGCTTGAGTTTGACAGCAAGCATCCGATTTTGCTTCCCAAAAAAGATCACATTGTCAATCTGATTATTGACTATCATCACCGCAAATACCTACACGCTGGTCCGAACTTACTGTTATCACTTCTCAGACAAAAATTTTGGATCATTTCCGGTCGCAGTACCGTAAAACAACGCTTTCGTCTTTGTAACAGATGTTTCAAAGCTGCCCCCCGCACAGAGACGCCTTATATGGCTGATCTGCCCGCTTGTCGAGTCAACGAAACCGTCAAACCCTTTCTTTGGAGTGGCGTTGACTACGCTGGACCGCAGGAAATTTTAATTAGTCGTTACCGTGGTGCGCGCAAGGTCCGCTGCTACTATGCGCTCTTCACATGCATGGTTACAAGAAGCGTGCATGTTGAAATTGCGACAGATTTATCGACCGATTCCTTTCTTCGCGCTTTTCGTCGTTTTATATCACGTCGAGGCAAAATTAATTCGCTGTTTTCCGATAACGGAACGAATTTCATAGGTGCCAAAGCCAAGCTCGATGAATTGAGCGAGTTTCTCAGGTCTAAAGCCTTCTGTAAAGCCTTTGAGCAGGAAACTCTCTATCAAGGCGTCAATTGGTCGCTGAACGTACCTACAGCTAGTCACATGGGTGGTAGCTGGGAGAGTATGATTCGAGTTTTCAAAATGCATCTACGCCGCACTATAGGAGACGTTCTTCTCACCTATGAGGAGTTGCTCACCGTCGTTACCCAGGTCGAAATGATTTTAAATAGTCGTCCGTTAATTGCACAATTAAATTCTCATCCCGGAGAACCGGAACCTTTAACGCCTTCGCATTTTTTAACTCTCGGACCGTTAGACTCCTTTCATTCTGATCCGCGTTTAGATTCGGTAGATTTAGTTCGCAATAAACGACTTGTCGATGACATTGTTCAGAGATTCTGGAATCGCTGGAGGCGTGAGTACCTAAACACGCTTCAAACGCGCGCTAAATGGAACACCAAATCTAATCCGGTGACTAAAGGTACTGTTGTCCTTCTTAAAACAGAAAACTCACCGCCTTTACAATGGCCAATGGGCATAATTGAAGAAATAATGCCTGCCTCGGACGGGGTCGTTAGAGTAGTCAGAGTGCGCACACAAAACGGCACCTATCTTCGACCTGTAGTAAAACTTTGTGTTTTACCTTCCCAATAACCTATTTTCTCATTTTTATTTTTAATTTATTTTTATTTCATTCTTTTTACTTAATACTTCATATCCTGCACTCATTAAGTACCATTTATACTTATTACTTGTACTTATTATGTACCACCGCACTACCCTGATTCCACCCGCTCTCTAGTTCACCCATAATCGCTACATTTATGTACTTCTCTCTCATTGTTTAGGAGCTACATCTCCTAAAGGCCGGGGGGATGGTTCTTTTTTAATGAGAGTAGACATAAAACCTCTCGCATGGCCACTTATAAAAAAGAAACATAAGAAGCAAAAGTCAAAAATAAAAAAGAAGACTATCGCCGACCGCACCGCACGCGCTGTACACGCACACGCCGCTTATTTATTCGCATAAATATTTTCATGGACTCATATTAATCTCTATTATACGAACTCTTACTGACGACCATATTCGTCGTTGCGCGAGTGATATACAAGTTTTATAGACAATAATTTAGAAGAGTGCCGTGTCAAGTCGCCGCCATTACGCGTCGTCCAGCAGTGGCGTCGAATTCTGCAGCCTGGAAGAAGCTAGCGACGGGTTGGCAGGTACGTCTACTCCTCATAGCCTAGCCTCGGCCTTCTCCTCTTTTGTGCATCTTTAGTAGCGATAATCGCCCCCGCAAAACTTCCTTCAAAAATATTGAACCAGCGCACCGCCGTGGTGGAAAATTTGTAAAGAGTTTTTCCCACTAATTAGCTTGAAAATTTAAAAAAAATAAAAAAGTAGTTGTAGTAAGGAATTAAAATTACGTATTTTCTGTTGGAAAATTTAACTTCTCGCTAAAGTTGGCTTAAACGTATCGGCGTTACGACCATTTCAAAAGAGCTGATACAAAAGTTCTTGAAAAGCTCCAAGGCACAGAGTACCTTCAATGCCTCCGGGCTACTCTCGCAACTTTTGTGTGCAAAAGTTGCTTTGGAAAATTGTACCCTCTTTTATGAGGTTCTGTTCTAGAATTTTCTCGACGAAAACAAACAGACTACCTACTTAAGGATGCTTCTTAATCACAACAAACTTTGTCTTAGTTTACTTTTATTTTTACTTGCTTGTGATTAACAATAAACTTCATTCATGATGATTAATTATTAATTACAGGCAAAAAAATATATATTATTTAGTGATGAAAATTAATAACAATATTATTTATAAGGTAAGACCTCGATTCCAATAAATTACTAAGCGACAGTTAAGTAAGCGCTCATGAGCATACTCACCTGCTGGTTACCATCACTCAGGGACATCAGAAATCCTGGTACCAGCAAACTATTAAGTTAAAAAGCTATAATTTCATTAAATAGTTTTTTTGCTGTGCGGGTTTACCAATTCACGCTTCTCCTGGCGATCTGAGATCAGAATCTTAATTTAAATTGCACATCCGCCAACGCTTTTTTTTATTGCTTTGATAGGTGGACGATCTCACAGCCTACCTGGTGTTAAGTGGTTACTAGAGCCCATAGACATCTACAACGTAAATGCGCCACCCACCTTGAGATATAAGTTCTAAGGTGTCACACAAGGTGGACTCACAAGAGGTAACACCAGTAATAAATAAATGCCTTGATGCCAAATAATAATAAATAAATGTAAATGCCTTGTTTACGCCTTTTACAACGGAATGATCCTATAAGTGAATCATCTATGCCAGATAAGCCAAATACGTTAGTAAGCAAAAAAATATTCTATCAACAAGAAAAACATCATTACGTTTCAAGCACAGTCATCACACGAGCCTCACATAAACACTTTTGTGTGAATTCATCGTGATCAAACGACCAGTAATAAAGATAGATTAATGGTCGCCCTCGGACCAAAACTTGCCGAGAACTGACATGGGGAATATAATACTTACGTACGAATATAATATGTTGCGTTGAAGTTAAGACGTGTAGGGTATGTGGAAGACAGTTACGGGCGCACGTCATGTGAGGATATATCCCAACTTTATAGCTTCGAAATTTAATTTTAATTTATTTTCTTTCTAACGTAACCTACAAAACCTACTATTTTTAAAAATAATTATGTTTTTTTTGCCTATCGCAAACATTTCTGAAACCTTTCTAAAAAAACCAGATTTCGATCACGATATTTTGAAATTTTTAAATATAGACTAAGACCTACGTTTCTTTGTACATCAATAGAGTTGACAATGAGTAATGATTGGTTAATAGTTTTTGGCGGGAGCTTGAGAAGTTCAAAGCTGTGTAAAATTATTTTATATTGTTAATTTAGTATTTCTTCAAGCTTAAATGTGTAGTAGCGGTAGCTTATTAACTATTTAGCATCTATGTCAGTGCAAAAATGTAGAAAAATGAAACAAAGCCGCCGGACGTAGCTTCCCGGGCTCTTCGAAAAAGTCCACTGAAAAAGTCTCAGTAAAAATTTTACCATTTTACTAAGACTTTCATCTGATCTCATCTCGTTTCATTTAATCTCGTCCCAATTGATTAAAATCCCAAATTAATCGACATCATCTCATTTCGCTTCATATCATTTTTCATGTTATAATAAAATATAAGAAGAAAATATAGGACGGTGCTTAGAGATCGCGTTACTTGGCCATAAAATCTTTTACGGAAAATGATTTGCAATTGGTGAAATAACAGTGAGAGTAAACTCCGTGAGTTTTCTGGTATCTATTCTAGTAGCTCTCTTGTGGATAGCCCTCTTATCGTGGCCGACTCGATTTTAATACCCGACCCAGACGACGGGGCAAAGCTCAGCCGCCGTCGCCCTAAGCACGTTATGTTGAATCCTCCCTCTCCCCTCTTAGTGCTTTTAGGTATTCTAAGTACAATTCACCGTTCTCGTCAAATTCGTCTAATGTGATGAAAAGATCGACGTGCAACCTGGCCTATAGACACAGCCCACTAAATTTGTCGCCGGATCCTTTTAGGGGATCGCGATATCGATCCAGTGGTAGGCGAAGTATACTGCTTAGAGAAAATGTTAGCAACTTCTCTCAGGCTGAGTGTTATGAGCCTGCCTACTTAAAAACAGTCCTATGAAGAAGTAGTGGAAGCAGTAATTTGAGAAGATTTTGGTTTTTCAACTTCTGAACAATAGACTGTAATTCTGACTATTGTTGCCACAAAATGTTCCGATATTTTGACTAATCACCAGTTGATCGCAGTTACAGCATAATCAAACTGAGTCTTTCTATTTCAAGTTCAACATTATAGAGTATTTATGTTCCGGAAACTAAGTATGTCGTGAACTGTCTTCTCTTTTTTAATAGTAAAATATATCATCATTTCAGATGCTCTCGTCTGATTATCCACAAATTAAAGCCTGCATTTCAAGGCCTATTCGTTTTTGTGCAAACAAATCCATAAAAGGTTTTGATACGCGCGTATTGTTTTGACGAGCTTGCCCAGATAGCGGTACTGGCAGCCCTCCCTTCACTATCGCCCTTTATTGCCCTCACAGGAAAATCTTGCTGCCCTAATACTCGCACATGGAAGGGCTCAGTTTGTTTTTCAACGTCTATTATACTTTTAAGGAAACTGATCAGAAAAAGTTTTTTTATAAAATGATTGGTATTTTTGTTTTTGTTTTGGAACGAAGTTCCCTAGAGACGATTCGGAGGGGTATCCTAACCGGGAAAATACGGCCGTAACGTAAGATTTTTATTAGAATGCACACAGTGTACGACTTAACATCGTAATAACGCCTAAAAAATAACATATTTTTTTATCATTCATTGACCACGATCTCAGAGCGTTCGTTTGCGCAATACACTAACTCTTATGCCAACAACCGAGAATGAAGTGTATCACAATAAGTTCGCACGTTACCGAATGACCGTGGGTTGTTGCGAAACCTCCAATTTTATTTTATTTATACCTCGAATAGGTAGGCCCCAAACGATGGTCGGACCAAATAGCGGAGGAACTGGAGATACCTGTCAGCGACGCACTCCACCAAGCTACAAAATGGAGTTGATGGAGACAGCTGGTTGACGAAATCAGACGGAGTCACGATCCTCAGCAGTGAGGGACCGATCGAAGAGAGATACCTCGAATAGAACTTAACATTAATATTTTTATAATAAGGATCTTTGTTCCTATCCGGCGTCCCACGACACCGCACATCTTTTTTTTATGTTCGATGTGTATTGACGCATCGTTCCCGGCATCTGTGACGTGTCGTTTAGGATATCGGCATAGCTCGAACACCGTATAATGGAAATCAATAACGTTCCCCGCGAGTCCGAGCCCTTTCTCTCACCACTTCAGTTTTAGGGAAGAACTGTGAGTGATATGGAGACAACATTCATTTAACAATTTTATTAAATAATTATTTAAATGCTGTATTGTGAACACCGGAATCTATAGACCCGACCTTAAGATGATTTAAAAACTGTTGTATGACCTCTGTATACCCCTGAAACCGGAACGCAGGACTAACCGATGACCGAAATCAGTAGTGTGGTAAGATATATACAAATGGCATCATTGTATCCTGTGACAGATGAAAATCATCATTTTTTCAAAAAAGTCACACTTACGTTATTCAAGGGTCAAGTCTTTTTTAATGTAAACTAGACCTCATGTTTAAAGGCTACTGTTTTTATGATCTAATATCAACAAAAAGTATTAAAACACTTTGGTACGTTGGAATTTAAAATATTTCAAGGTAAGTTAACGTAGATACATATTGTATATCTATTGTTATTAATATAATTTACTTATAAATTTGAATAAAGCAACTGTAATCAATTTATTCTAAAAAAAATACAAGAAAAAGTTGATAAAAATTTCAAAGCGAAATCAGGTCTACGCCACTTGTGTTCAAACGTAACATACATCGATCTCCCCTTGTAAATACAGCGGGGACGATTCGGCTCCACGTCTTTCACATACAAAACGTTCAGATAATGATCTTCGAGCAACCGGGACGCGGAAACGATCCCACGAAAGAGGTCACTAGTACCAGCCATCTGGCTCTGTGCTCTCACGTGATTATAAATATAAACGTTCATTGAGAAACGTATAATGATTTATTTAATAAGCCTCCTACGCATTTCAGTAGGCAGTAGCTTCGCTGTTTCCCTGATGTTGCTGATGTCTATGATCGGCGGTGTTCACTAGCCATCAAGACTGACCGTATGCTCTTACTGTAAAGCTGAGATGTAAAACTCAAGTATCTACAATCGGCATCATTGCGCCACTTTGAGAAGGCGGCACGAAATAAAAACCCTCTTGTCGTGGTCGCCGGGAACTACATACCCTATCCTGTAGACCGAATGGTAAACAGTCGACGTCACCCAAAACATGTCATTACGGATCCTCCCGATCCGTTTACGGTACTTTTAGTACCACAAGCACTGGTCACCGTCCTCGTCGAACCAACAGACACAGCCCACTGAGTTTCTCGCCGGATCTTCTCAGTGGGTCGCGTTTCCGATCCGGTGATAGATTCTGCAAAGCACTGGTTTTGCTAGGGCTAGTGTTAGCAACACTTCCGACTTGAGCCCCGTGAGCTCACCTACATCTTAGGGTGAAACTGAAATAGCCTCTCAAGGCTATCAGCATAGGTAGGGAAAAAAACATGTCTCAATATGTCTTTGGCCTCCGATAATCATATAACACCAGGTGGGCTCTGAGGTCTACCCCTTAAATAGGCAAGAATTATTTTTAGAAAAAAAAAATATATAGTATTATAGGTAGAGTAGAATTTTAAATGATTTTATCAAAAATAATTTACTCAGGTATAGGCAAAGGTATACTAGCCACTTAGTCATAAATAATCTAAAGATATTTTTATTAATTGCATTAATGGGTGTAAACTCACACACTACTGCTAGGTGTTAAGTGGATACTGGAACTCATAGGCAACTCAACTTGAGTTTTGAGGTGGAAGTATCAATTTTATCATATAACAGTTGTTCCATTCTTCAAACCGACAGCTTAACGGCAAAAATAGGCAGGCTGATAGCACCTACCTATGCGGGTTTAGAATAAAACCAGTCATTAATATATGCCGGTTGGTGATCGCAGTACATTCATATAAAATTCAGCCAATCCTTCTGCCTATTTTCAGGCAAATCCCTGAGTCGGTTAACGCCACACCCATGTAAAGATATGGTGTTATTCTAAGCCACACAAAATAGCCAAATTATTTAAATAGGCCATCCTCCCACACTCAATTATATTCATCCCACAGATATGAGTCAAATTGTGTTAGATTTCAATACCAAAAAGCTAACAGTGTCGCCCACATCAACAACAAAAATTTTTTTGGGTCAACTTGAGTTGTAATACAGTAAGACGTGATATTTATAATAATGCTATTAATCATTTAAACTAAAATTCAATACGTTAAAGACAAAAAAGCTAAAATTAGCAGTAGATCCTGATTGGAGACTCTCTTCGAAATAAGACACATAGCTATGAGAATTATTAGAGGTGGCCTTGCTAGGAAGCACACTGAATTTAGAGTCGTAACTAATAATTGATGTCTTACTTATAACGAGCGATGTGACTATGTATCTATTATACATATACATACAGGTATCACATGTTCCAATGATTAAGGTACTTAAAATAAGCTCACGAACGACTTACAGAGTAGATAAATAATGTACTTAATTGTTACACAATCGAGATTTATACCTCCAGTTTCAAGTGGGTGGCAATATTCACGATGTGATCTCTATGAGCTTCGGTAACCACTTAACACCATGTGGGCCGTGAAATCATTCACCCGTCTAGACAATAAAAAAAAAATGGAGAGTTGCAAAAAAAAAGGATTATGACTGTAGTGTTTATCATTCACGATTTTACTCAATTTTATATCTTGTCGTTCTGTTAATGGGCAGACAATATTATGGATGAATGGTAGGCAGATATGGTAACCTAAACATCTCTTTTATAGCTGAGTCTAAATTGTTTTGTCAAACAGGAAGTTTTCAAGTCGTCGTGGCCTTAAGGATAAGACGTCCGGTGCATTCGTTGTTGCGATGCACCGGTGTTCGAATCCCGCGGGCGGGTACCAATTTTTCGAATGAAATACGTACTTAACAAATGTTCACGATTGACTTCCACGGTGAAGGAATAACATCGTGTAATAAAAATCAAACCCGCAAAATTATAATTTGCGTAACCACTGGTGGTAGGACCTATTGTGAGTCCGCACGGGTAGGTACCACCGCCCTGCCTATTTCTGCCGTGAAGCAGTAATGCGTTTCGGTTTGAAGGGTGGGGTAGCCGTTGTAACTATACTGAGACCTTAGAACTTATATCTCAAGGTGGGTGGCGCATTTACGTTGTAGATGTCTATGGGCTCCAGTAACCACTTAACACCAGGTGGGCTGTGAGCTCGTCCACCTATCTAAGCAATAAAAAAAAAAAAAAAAAAGGACGAAAAAAAGGAAGGCAGAAATTAGCCACCCTCTAGTTAAAAAGTTATGCATTGAAGGCATTAAGCATTTTGAAAATCAAGACAATTTCTGTTTTTCTTGTAATCAAGCTTAGCTTAATTGCCAAGCTCGTCAATAGCTACAAAGCAAAAAAAAAGCAATTGATTATAATTGGTTAACAATATACAGATGAAAATGGTACTTAGGTGTTTTTTCTTGAAAAACAAGACTTCATGCGTTTAAAGACGTAATTAAGTATATTATTATATTCTTTTCAGTCGAAATAGGAGATTTTTCAAGAAAAGTTTCAAATGTTGTACTATTGTATGGATTATAGACCGTATTGCTTTCAGAATAGGGCTTGTTTGATTTCATTAAAAACGTTATTATTATTATTTTATTCTAATTAACCACGCCTTTTCTCGTTTACTGAACCTGTGATTATTTTTTATAAGAATACCAGAATATCGGTTGAAATATAAAGTATCTTCTTAGTTCCCCACGCAAAATGTTCATCGCACCCCAACGGTTCATTGACCTTCAATCTATCGGCACGAGGGAGGCCTGAGATGCGCCCTGATCTGGATCGAGTCGGCTTATGGTGGATTTAATATAGGGTGTCGTAATTAGGGTCACGTTAATAAGTTTCACCTTACTTTTTATTGCTTTCGTGGAGAAAATATGTACCAAAAACGTATCAAATAGGTCTAGAGATTATATCAAATTCAGAATTAATTACATGTGAAAAGTTCTTAACGATATTCTACTGAAAGGCATCAGATAGGCAGTGGCTTGGCTCTGCCTGGCGTTGCTGAAGTCCGTGGGCGATGGTAACCACTCACCATCATTTGGGTCGTATGTTTGTTGGCCTACAAGGGCAATAAAATAAAAAACAAAGCCAGACAGATGTATCGATTTCTAGTGATAATACCAAAAAAGGAATTAGAAAGATTGTACACAGTTTTGCTTGCTCCTAACCTCTTGTTCTTCAATAGACATTTCGGCTATGATGCTCGAGCAATTTATGAAATATAGAAAACTTAATAATTATCAAAATGGTTGTAAAAGGCTGTCAAAACTAAGCATTCCTAATACAAATTGGATGTTTGTTATCAAAGTGACGCGTAGCGCGCGAGCGGTATCAATAAATGGGTTTATCTCCCAAACTAATCGTCTCAGTAAGTTGAAACTTAGTATTGTTAGAAGTGTTAACGACATGCTTTAGTGAAATTATTTCTATAGCACAACACAGACGCCAAACGAAGCAGGGGGAATAAAATAGTTAATACCTATACCTGAAAGGTAGTTATTATCGCATTGTAGTATTCAAAGGTATCTGTAACCACTTATAATGATGTATATCCTATGAGCTTTTATTTTCCTCATTGCCAGGAACTTTTATCAAAAGCTTCATATGAAAGTCCACCGGAAATCCTAAATACCAAATTATTTCCTTATTAACGAGAATAATGTATAAAATTTTCTATTTTATATATACTGCTTTTATAAAACTTCTACTTTACGACAAAACAATTAGAATACTAAAATCTTAATGGTTTCCGTATTAATAACAATTGGTACATTATAATTATGTAATTTTTTTCAAAATTTGACCCAGTCGTAGCTGTAATTGCTTCCAATATATTTTTATGTTTCCTGCAGAGAATGGGGTTCCGTATTTAATTGAACGTCAAAATAAATATGTTTCATTAATTTCCCTAAATTTAAATTTGGACAAATAATTTTTTTTGGTCAAAGAAATATTTGATTTTCGGTTTACATTTTGTTATGATTTCTAAATTTGTTGAGTCCATAATATCTCAGTTTTATTGAGAGCGTCATTACGGACTTGCTAAAGATTTGAGTAATGTAGGACATGGTTAGTTTAATTTCCAGCAACTGCTCGTTCTATTTAATTATGTATATAAGTAAAGATAACTGCGGAAGTATTTTCCAGATATTTCTGTAAGCGATAACATCAAACGCTATAGTGGCAAAGGAACGCGCATGATATAAACTGTACTGTAGAATATCTATATATTTGTTTGGCTGCATACATTTTGAACTTGTTTTTAATTTTTTTTATTTTACTTTTTCATTGGGTGGTAATGCTCACGGTTGGGACTGTAACCACTTAGCACTAGGTGGGCATAGTGTTAAGTGGTTACTGGAGCCCATCGACATCTACAACGTAAATGCCGCCACCCACCTTGAGATATGAGTCGTAAGATCTCAGTATAGTAACAACGGCTGCCGCACCCTTCAAAGCGAAACGCATTATTGCTTCACGGTAGAAATAGGCGGGGTGGTGGTACCTACCCGTGCTGACTGACGCGAGGTCCTACAACCAGTGGTTATGATTTTGGTATCTTTTTCAGTCTGTCGTCCGTTCGTGTCCACGAATACTGTGAGTGTTGGAAACGTGGTAAACAATATAACGACTATAATAAATGTGAAATTAAACCATAAAAATAATTTCAATAAACTTAAAGTTTTGTTAAAAGAAGTTAAACACATTGTTCGATTTTGGGATACAAGATATGTTTCCCGATAGTGTTCACGATAGATGAATAGTCACACTAGCTAATACTGAAACAGTAAATTTACAAATGCTTAGACAAATAGTTGTGGTAGTGCGTATTATGAGTTAACTCGTATGACGTATGCAGTATTCATTACATAGTATCCATATACTCCAGTAACGTAACGCATAGTAACAGATTTATTTGAAGTTATACTAATCAGTGAAGCTTTACACGTCAATAATACGTTTCTTACAACGGTCATATTTTCCTAGAGTTCCGTTAAATAATTCGTACGTAAATATGTAAGCAAATAAAAAAGTTTAATAAAAATTAACAGGTCTGAACAGTACGGAACCAATACATTTATTGAGCATCGTCCATTATTAATTGCCACACGACACGAATGGTTGTCAGCGGTTTAAAAACATGCGCGTACGGAATTCAAAATTCATGTCATTACATGGTTTTTTGTGTTGTGTAATTGCTATGGAATTTTTTTCATGATCGCTATGTTATGGTTGTATGTATATATGAGTATTTTAGTATAGTTTATTAGTTGATAAGATTGTAGGAGCCCAAGGAATATGACAAACTCTCTCGAACACGTGTTTGATGTCGCACGTAGCATGTAAGTTCAAAAGCACTCATAAAAGGCAATTTAAGGGCGAGCTTTTCTTAAATTTTAGTAAGCTATTTAATTTTTAATGCATGAGTAGATAAGTCCACAACCATATTATTTGAAGTAATTATGAGAGCTCATAGACGTCAATACGTGATGGCCAATACTTAATGATGTGAGGTTCTGTCTTATTAGTAGAGTAAAAAAAAATTGATCTATACCTGATTTATTTGATACGTGTTTACCGTGCGTGCAAAGAATAGAGTTTTCTCGATTTTATTCGCAGAAGCGGAAAGCAGCATCTGAGATCAGTAGTAATATTTTAAATGTTAAGCGGTCCACATTCAGTGGGATCAAGTAAGGATATGTTATTAGAAACTGAAGCAACTATGTTAAAGACGATAGGTATGGAAGAAAGCCTTGATTAGATTGAATAGCTTAAGAAATTTGTTGATTAGTAGCCTCTCAATTAGGTAGATTCTGAAAGGATTTTTTGATCACCTAAATCGAACATTAACAAAAAAAAAACATAAAACTTTAATGGCACTCAACTAAAATTAAACGAATTTACTTTAACTCGGACCGATGCTCTTCCATTTCTAGATTTCGACAGTAGTAACAATGTATGTTCCGAAGCCCGAGGCGGGCTGTAATTCCAGAAAGCCTCATCGGTCCCAAGGCGGTATGTGTCTAGACAGAATTACAACGACTTGGACACTACAATATGTGGCGCTTTTGGGAACAGTTGGCCACTTGATGCCAATTCCGAACTTGTCAAGTTGTACTTGATCAAGTTTATAATTTAAATGTCGAATTGAAAAAAGACAGCTGGGACAGCGAAAGGAATTGCGCTGTTTGTATCTAATAGCAATTCCGCTTGACACATAATAAAATGGAGTATTCCAAATTAAGGACCAATCTCCATTAGCGGAAAAGGTGCTATAAAATGAAGAAAAATATTTTATTATAATAAAATTTTAGATGCTTTTTGTATCATTCTATCAAATTTACAGAGAGTTCAGCACCCTCTCCATTGCGGGGACGAGATAGTCGTTATATGTATTTTTTAGTAGCTTAAAAGACAACCGCCCCTCCTAATGGTGAGTCGCTAGTATCAGCACTTTTGCTTTTGAACATCAGCTATATCAAGAGCACAGCTAAGTTAGTGTTAATCTTTGAGTACTTTACGTAATCCTCTTTTGAACATTTTTGTCCGAAATTGCAATATAGATGAAGAATGCAGATGAAATCTCATTCTTATGCAAGCGAGACCAATGCTCCAAAATTATATGAATGCACGAATGTGGACAAGTACATTCATTCGCAGTGTTTATGGGCTTTCACTACCTATTCGCTGGAAGCAGTAATGCATTTCGGTTTGAAGGGTGGGGCAGCCGTTGTAACTATACTGAGACTTTAGAACTATATCTCAAGGTGGGTGGCTGACAGAATCTGCTAACATTGGCCCTAGCAAGAGCAGTGCTTCGCAGAATCTATCACCGGATCGGAATCGCGATCCACTGAGAAGACCCGGCAAGAAACTTAGTGGGCTGTGTATATGGGTTAGTTCGCTCGTCGAACTCGAGAGTCCTAAAAGCACCGAGAGTGAATGTGGGAAATCTGAGCGAAATTTTTCGGGCGACAGCGGCGTTGCGTTGCCCCGACGCGGTCCGATAAATAATTAGTGGCGGCAACGATAAGAGGGTTTTTGTGTTGCATCCCTTTATCGAAGTAGTGCTCTGACGCTTCATTAAAATACTTACGTATCGGTACTAGATTTAGGTCGTCCTGAAGATCTACATTCCTCACATACCACGGTGCTTCGACGTCTATCCTGCAGAAACGGGATTTAATGACCTGTAAAGAGTTAATTTCTGTACGGGCCGCGTGAGCGAACACTACATTTGCATAGGCCATGACTATGGAGTAGTCAACTCACAATCTCAGGTGGTTTATTGTACATTAATCCTCTTTCAGGACGTCGGGGTAAAGGCTTCTTATTAAAATATTATTGCCATTGAGATATTAGACGGATCACTGCAAAAAACAAATAGACGATATACGAATAGACCAAACTTATAGTAAGTTTAATATTTACAACGCAAACGTTCTGGGATCCAACGTAAATATTCTTGGCTATAAATTTTAAATCTCTCTCTGTCTAGGACCGTAAAATCTTCGTCTTCTTAAAATATCTTTGCAAAACCAACAAACACTTAATTAAATATTTCCCCCCCGAAAAATATAAAATTCGGGCGCGAAATTCATCGTGACTGCGAATGGCAGGTTTGGGAGGGTTGAAATAGGGATGGGCGTTGTACAAATTAGCAGTTTTAGCATATAATAAACTCGATTTATTTTTATGTACAATAAATTTTTTGGGAAGCGACATTTAGAATTCGAGAACAGTCAGGATTTGGAAAATCAGAACGTACTGAATTTTCAATTATTTTAGATGTAACTATACTTAAGACCTTAGAACTTATATCTCAAGGTGGGTGGCGCATTTACGTTGTAGATGTCTATGGGCTCCAGTAACCACTTAACACTAGGTGGGCTGTGAGCTAGTCCAACCATGTAAGCAAAAAAAAAATGTCACATGTGCGCAAAATGGTTATCCGTGAAATGTTCAAATTCTGATTTTGTAAAAATTACGCCATAAAAATTTATCAACTTCAAAGAAAATCGATATTTTCATACAAACTAAAATCATATTGCGTAAATGCTTTAGTCAAGGAACGGCCCTATCAGTGAAAGAGATGCAGCATTCTCTATTGCTCTGACCCGGTACTGAAGGCCTATAACCGAATTCCGGCATTTACTTCACTGCTGCTAAGCGTAGGGGGTTGAATAATTGAGAGAACGCTTCTTTTAAGAACCCCTAACTTTTGAAGACTTGACTTTGTACTTATTAAGCAAGAACTTTTTTTCGTTTTGCTTACTCTACGTTAGCAAAAACAACAAGCGCAACTGATAAATAATAATACGTAATACCTGATGAAATAAAATTAATAATTAAAATTATTTTTACGGTTTAATCTTGCTTATACTGACGACCGACAGTAATCATAAAAACTGTAAAGTAATCAAAGCTTTGGAATTCATATAATGACAATAATAAGATAGAGATCAAATCGTAAAACTAGTTTTAATTACGTATACAACTCGCGAAAAACGAAGAAAATAAAATTCACCTTACAGTACATAAATTGTGGACACCATTAAAATCAGTTGAATGATGATAATTTTATCATTCTGATTATATCTGTCGTAGTTGCCTTCCATTTGGTGCAAGACTGACCTTTGAATCATTACAGGAATGTAAAAATAGTTTAATTTAAGTGGAGTCACGAAATAGCTTAAAGCTCGTTTATTTTATATTGCGTCATAATTTTGAAAGACAAAAAGCTCGCGACATTGTAGAGCACGCGACACGACGCAAGGAACACGAAATAATCAAGTTGTTCACACTCAACGAACTTGGTTTCGTATCTAAATATCTAGAAGTACGGGGACCATGAGATTTATATTTTTCTCGGATATTCCTATATCCCAAAATAATTATGGACATATTAGGCGAATGATTTTTGTTATGAAAATATATGATTTTTTCGTTATTGTTCAAGTATTATGTCAGTAAAAACAATTAATTAGTAAAAAAGGATGTATAATAATTCAAATGTATATATATAATATTTACAGTATTAACTATTCCTAGTATTGTTTTGTTATAGGAAGGTTATATTTAATTATTTATCTATTTATTTGTTTATTTTATCTCATAATTAACAGACAACTGCGAATTAAATATGGCATATCGATTTTTTTATAATATGTGTACTATCAATCATCATACTATTCAATTACGGCATCATATTTTTATTTTAAAATTTTCTCAATCAAAAATATATTGTCACATACTGTAAACGTAGGCGAAGAAAAAAATAACATTTTTAAATCAAACGCAGCCACCCCCCACGTTCATCTCGCGCGGGATTCGTCCGCGGACTGCCGGCGTCATGGCGACCACACTCGAGGGTGAGTGAAAGGGAGGATCAAAGCTCCCCATAGCGTACGCTATGAAGGGGACCTCAGAGGAAATTTTAGGTTAGTGGTCATGTAGGCATAAGAACGGATACACGACGTATTCGTTGTAAATTTAGTTGTCTTTTTGTGATTTTTCGTTTGTGCGTCAAGTCATCGTTTGTCGTCGTCTTGTGATTAATTAAGTCTAGATTAAGTGGTAAATTTAAGTCGCGGAAAATCGAAAGGGAAACTCGGCGTTCTTTTACGCTTTTTCGCCGCCAAAATCTTGTGCGCGTGCAAACAACGCTTTGGCGGGAGTGCGAATATTGAAACGAGTGAGGAAATTAAACAAATAAATTATTTAAAAAGGTGTGTGCGTCGAATGTTTGTTTGTAAACAGAGCCGCGTGTTGTGTACAGTGTAAACAGTAAACGGACATTTGTGATGTGTGAAAAATAAATTAATAAAAGAAAAATAAAAAACTAAAAAATCCTACTCCTCCGTAACACTGAAACGTTTAGCGCTAACCTAAACTCGCTCGCTCAAGTATATCGAAAGAAATAACGTGCCAAATTATACATTAAATAGAAAATCAGTGTAAATTAATTATATGTGTTAAAAAAAAAGTGCAATATTCGTAATTAATATTTAAAAAAAAATCTAAGTGTTTTAAATTATTGTAGTGAGATAAAATAAATTTAAAGAAAACAGGTACTGATTATCTGTAGTGTTGATTTCTCAGCGTATTTTGGCGTCATCCGAGAAAAACGAGCTACGACGTATTACGATCGATAGAAATACGCGTTACCGCATCGGAGACGCCGTCTCGCTTCCCCGCGAAATCGAAAGTAAACACGCTTTAAAAACTAACGAATTTATAGATTTAAGACCGACTACAGTACAAATAGACTGTGATTCGTTGAACTGTGATAATGTTGGTGGGAAATTTGAATCCATTGCTTTTCGGGTACAACGTCCAGATGATGCCGAAGCCACCTTCCACGTCGTCCACGTCATCGACTCCAGTCCACAGCGGCTCTTACACTAACGAGGTTAGGAGAGCTTCTGATGATGGAAAGACGCCTTCGGAGAGAACCGGTGCGCCCCCGGGGGCGGGTAAAGACGCCGTTAAGCTTTTTATCGGGCAGATCCCAAGGCACCTCGAGGAAGAAGACCTCCGTCCTATGTTCGAAGAGTTTGGGAAGATTTATGAGCTAACCGTACTCAAGGACAAGCACACCGGAATGCATAAAGGTCAGTTTTGATTTTTAGCTTTGATATTTATTTGGGACTAGCTGACCCGGCAGACTTCGTAGTGCCTCAATCGATAAATAAAAGATCTAAGCTTATTAATTAAACTTAAAACAAACAAAAAGATGCCGTCCGACGGGGACACATCATAGGAAAAACAAAATTGTTTGTTTTTATTTAATTCTGAGCATTTTCATATTTATCTACCTTTCAACCCTTCTCTGGACTTCTACAAATAAATCAAAACCAAAATTAGCCAAATCGGTTAAGGCGTTCTCGAGTTTTAGCGAGATTAACGAACAGTAATTCATTTTTATATATATAGATATGGAATATATATTACAGATCTAAAGAATTGTGCTTGATATGGTGTGTTAAATAGATGTATGGTGAATTTGAGGTTAATGAGAATTACATAACTTTTTAAGGCAGCCAGTCACTCCTCTCCATTGTAATATTAATAAATACCTATACAATAGTAATTAATATACCCTGAGTAGGGTAAAAAAACTACATGAATTACTGTATTTATTCATTGTTACTGAACAATGAATACATACAGTAATTTATATAATACGTCTTCTTATTGATGAAGTTGCAGTATGATATACAAGCATTCGATTATAAAAGGGGGATAATTAACAAAATAAGTAAAGTGAAAAATTCAGGTAAAGGAACTATTTTGGACAGGTAAAGTATTACCTACTCCATAATTAAGTTCTTAGATAAAAGTCAATGATAAAAATCATTGTAAGAAAATGATTAGTGAAAATAGAAAATCCAAACTTTTTGAGAATAGAATATCGAAGATTAAATAATGAACGTCCAATTAATGAGACAATAATAAAGTCAGGCTCTATCTACAACAACGACAGCAAGTGGAAAGTGAAGTAGAGATAGAGAATTTGCTAACGCAGATAAATTCTTCTTCAACATTGGTGGGTTCTTACCTGATTTTAAACATTTCCTTGGCTCTATGGGCATCACAGTGCAATGCTACCATCAGCCATTATTTTGTGCTTACTATATATTGGAATACGGTATCGACAAACTGATTCTTTGGATTTTAAACCGTAATTGATTATTTTTTTCGAAGTAGAAACAGACTTATGACTCACCCAAACTATTGAGTACCGATATTCCAAAAAGGAATGGGAGTAAGCAAATATTTAACACCATTCTGCCTAGTTTTGCCGCGAAGCTTTCAAGCTTCCCAGTTCGTACCTTTTAATTAGCAAGTTTTGTAATAAAATTGAGACTTCGATAACGACTCTTATACTATATATGGATTATTGAGAAGTAGTACAGATACCCTTTCATTTATCTCATGAAATCGTAACGTAAATTCCTTATCGATTAAATAGCATCGATTAAATAATCGAATTCACGTAACGTCATGCAAATATAACTCGACTTCTAATAAAAAATCTAATTCATACTGTCGCGTGTTTGGTCAGATTTCATCGAGCTGTATAAGTAGTTTAGAATGACGTTGTAAATGAATAAAACTGTAGTAATTTATACGAGAAATGTGTGTTATGATTAAAATATTTTTTTACAGCAATATACTCCAGGCGTGAAGCTATTACGTGAAACACTAAAATCGTTATGAGAATAACATAGATAATCGTAGACAAAGCATTCTGCTGGCAGGCTTGAAATCATATGGGTTTGGTTTTGGCGTGATATTTAACATTGGTAACCAAACGTAGTTATATGAAACATTCTGATCGGTACCGTCAATTTAATACGACGTCACATTATATCAGACTTATATACATGTTATTATTATATTATTAAAATATATAAATTATTATATATATATAAAAATATATAGCTGTTATCAATATAAAATTGATAGATTCTAAATTTGAATATCTATTAATCAATAGCACAAAAATAGCAGAGAGCATTTTGACGAAGCTTCGGAAGTCAGTAGTAGTATCATATAATATACTTTTTATATTATATAATATACTAGCGACCCGCCCTCGCTTCGCTTCGGAAACTGTAATTTATTATTGATTTCTCCACTATTTAATGGATGTTATTATCCATATAAACCTTCCTCTTCAATCACTATATCTATTAAAAAAACCGCATCAAAATCCGTTGCGTAGTTTTAAAGATTTAAGCATACATAGGGACAGACAGATATATGGACAGAGAAAGCGACTTTGTTTTATACTATGTAGTGATTATATGCTATGTACTGAATAACGCTGAAAATTTCTGCTAAAATAAATACAATAATTCATTCGAATATATATGAATTTACGTAGCAATGGATTTATAAGTGGGTTAGAGTAATTCATAGATAACACAAGCAATTCTTTGTCATCAACTAGTTAGGGCGTTTGATGATTAGCTTATTCAAGGTAGTCAAGTCATAAAAAATAAATAATATTCATGTAATCATTTCAAAGTATAAAATGAATCCAAAAGTTTTATAACGTTGACTCAAAAGCTACTTTCTTAGCAAGTTTTGCATTTAAAACGAGTTATTAAAGCACAAAAGATTTTCAGAGGCAAAAAAGCTCAGGACCGTGACAAATTTTTCACTTGGCGTCAAAACAAGGCTTGCGTGAGCTCCAACTTACAAAGCCACCGTGAAAATATGAAGCATGGAAAATTATTACCTCAATTTTCACGACATGCGAATGGAAAGAGTATTACGATTTGCGAATTTAATTTATAGTGGGAGAGTATGTTAAATGCTTTCTATGCCCAAGACCTTAAAAATTCTGAGAATTGAGGCAGTTGTTTTTAGTTCGGATTTCATCTTCACGATAAGAGAATCCAAGGAGATAGATAAGTACCAACCTTCTTTCTAAGGTTTCGGTATTATTTTACTGGTGGTAGGAACTCTTGTGAGTCTGCGCGGGTAGGTACCACCGTCCTGCCTATTTCAGCCGTTGTAACTATACTGAGACCTTAGAACTTATATCTCAAGGTGGGTGGCGCATTTACGGTTATAGATGTCCATGGGCTCCAGTAACCACTTAACACCAGGTGGGATGTGAGCTCGTCCTACCATCTAAGCAATAAAAAATATATATTTCAATGGCTTTGTACAATACATGTATTTTGATTTTGTCAAATGTTATAAAAAAGTTGGTACTAATATCCACGGCATGTCGATAAATTAATTGTAATTTTTTTTCTTACTAATTAACGAAGGATCAACAAAAATTTCGACCACGAAACTATAATTGTATTCGTGAATTAAAAAAGTTTTTTACAACCAGCCAGAATGAACAAATGATAATCAGATAGCGTTCTGATGGATCTATTGGAAATTCGTATTTTTTTTTTACTTTCGGTCTAAGGAATGTCTTTTACTAAAGAAACAGAAGTCATTTACTAAAACCGAGCATCCAAAAAATCGTGGAGCGTTCCATCATTTTTAATATTTAAACATAGCAATTATAATAAGTGAGGGTGCAGTACGCGAGGGACATAAAATTCAATAATGGCCCAGCAAGGACCTCGATTATGAGGGGCGGAAGGCCAGTTTCCCGAAGAATGAATTTCGGGTCATAAATTCTTACTTCTTTGTTGTAATCTGACGTAAAGATGACAGTACGAGGCGATGTGCCGGGTAAAGTGAAAAGTTTGATTATATTCCTGAGAGATGAGTCATTTGGATTGTTTCTTTTAAACCTTAGAAGATGCAATTGGATTTCTAAGCCTCGCAGTTCTTTGGTTGGAAACTAAAATTTGCTGGTTTTTAAAGTAAGATGAGTGTATTTATCCATCTTTCATATGAAGTCATCTTTGCAATAAACGGTCGCAAAGCGCCATTCGGTTACAACGACAGTTGAGCTTTCGTTCTAATAAAAGTTATAATTGAAAAAAAGCGGAATTATCTAATATTCTTTTTTCTAAGAATTCCTATTTGAATTGTAGATTCGTTTAAGAATTTCTTACAAGTCTAAGGCTTAAAATTTCAAAGTATTCCCAAAAGTGTTTAACAGTCTTAAAAAAAAATATGTTGTGATCATCCTGTTAATTCCTATCATGAAGCGTTTAAGTATATGTTAATTCAATTGAGACTTCGACATCGTATCTCAAGAACAGTAACACTTTGTAATATTTGTGGGCTCTGGTGATCATATAACATCAGATGGATCATTCGTTCATTCACCTATTTAGGCGTTAAAAAAACTTTCTACTACTCTACATTTCACTGAAAAGCTTAAATATAGTGTTGTCCAGTCTGAAATTATATCAGAGTTACTTTAATTCAAAGCAATCAGAGCGCTTGTGCGGCCGCGAGGTCGTGAATTCAAAAAAGATGGACGAACAATTTTATATGTGAACATATCACTTATTTACGTATGTATTTAATGAGATTTTGGAGCATCTAGGCTTTTTTTTTTTTTTTGATTGAAAGTTTACTGGTGGCCCGAAGGCCTTTCCAGTTTCACCAGGACAGGTGGGCGAGCAAAGGCTCAGCCAAGAGGGGTGGGATTTGCTAACAACTGCCCGAGCGCCTCCGAAGGAGACCTAACAACTCAAGAGCAATTGTTTCGCGAATGAATCTACTACCGGATCGGAATCGCGACCCGCTGAGAAGATCCGGCGAGAAACTCAGCGGGCTGATGCATGGGTTAAGTTGCACGTCGACCTCTTTGTCGAGTTCGACGAGTACGGTTACCGGGGTCCCTAAGCCTGCCCCTAGTATTAGGGCTGAAGGCATCTAATGCAAAGGTTATTGGATCTGATGGATCCGTAAGGACGTGTCTAGGACGTCGACGGTGACTGGCTCCTGCATGATCAGGATTCGGGAGCATCTAGGCTGTAAAGGAATCCATCGATGCTGTAAATGCCGGTTTTACGTTGGAGATGTAAGTTAAGGTATAATACATATGATATATTATCCTTATACATACTATCCTCTAATCTACATATTAATACGTGAAGCAAAAACTTTGTATCCCTTTTTACGATAATTGCGTGGACGGAGGAACATTTCCCACACTTATAGAGAATATAGAGAACACGTGCAGATTGTTAATAATTTTTTAAATTATGCATAAAAAATACATTATTTCAATAAAACAAAAAACATTACACATTACTAAGTACTTGACACACACACACACACACATATACATTTTTTTTGCTTTTTGTTAAAGTCTGTCGTCTAATTGAGAATAGATTAAAATTGTTTGTCTTTAATATTATTTGCCTATAGTGTACCCTTTACGAAATCTGTGATCGTAGAACAATGATTATAAGAGAAATGCTGATTACAGAAATGTCACCATAAAACCATGATAATGTTCAAATTTATAATTTAACTTAGTTAGAGTCGAATTTCGACTACCGGGTGACCACTAGTATTTAGAATAATTCACTATGTTGCACACCCACGGTAAGGATTATTATGATATCGCTTTTTTTTTTTTTTTGGTCATGAGGATTGTGATATCGCTAGAGTTTTTCCCATTATGTCATCTGTTTACCACGAAGCAATTATACTTTCCGATTTGTGGGTAAAATTATAGTTGTACCTTTGAATCTAAGGCTTCCATCTGATGGTTATGGCATTTTATCTTATATGCAAAGGCTTTAGACACCAACTGATATCGAAGTCAGGACGGGAATGTTCCGGAATGATAATGAAATGCCTGCATCTAAGAAGCCTGTCTATCTGTAAGCGTGAGCTAAATATATAATGCGCAATGTGAAATCTGTTTTTATGTAAGTAGAGTAGGGAGTAGACGTATTAACTCTATACCTGCGGCCTTATCATGTTGATATATAATCACGACTTGGATGGTCCAATAGATACCGGTAAGCTTAAATGAAATTTGATCCTGAACATTTCACACAAGACTAGCTAACCTAAAAAAATAGATTCTCGTTATACATATTGTAAATAAATTTTCGTTTGAGCACAGGGTCGTTTACGTTCAGTCGAGCGGAAAACTTTGCTGGGACTTTTTTTAGGTTTATTTCCCTTCCCCTTCGAGTACCTTTGAAGCGGCTTATTCATTCGTTAAGAGTAATTTTTACGAGGCCAGAGTTTTACAATGCTGTCACGTACTGTTGCGTTAGATCAATTCTTGTCTGTTCTTGTGTGCGGTGATTTTAAGTGGATGCTATGTATGTACATAAGTGTTCTACGTTCTTCTACTTTAGTTCTCTAGGTACATTTTGCCTCGCTAGTGAGTTTTACTACGACCTCCTAACTGTGCAAACTTTGTTTAAGATGACGTACTTCTTCTTCTTTTCTTTTTCTCCACCTTATCCCACTAGATGGGGTCGGCACAGCTAATTTTTCTCTTCCATTCTCTTCTATTAGCCGTCATCTCAACATTCACTCCTCTCTCTCTCATATCGTCATTCACACACTCAATCCATGTCTCCTTCGGTTGACCTCTTCCCCCTCTACCTTGTACGAGTACTACCATTTCCATACATCATTTAAGATGACGTACTCATTTTCCTTAAAGTCACCTGTATTGGTGATACTAGGGCCCCAGAAAAACTATTGTCTACCACTTTCTAAATAAGCTTATTTAAAATAAGCTCACCATCAGTAATAAACGCGTAAAACAAAAATTTATGGCATTATGTCATGCCATTTTACGATACTTAAACGATTAATGTTATTGAATATCAAAGGATATGTAATTTTAATTTAAATACATTTAAGTACATTACCTATAATATAAGCAGTGCTTATAGTTAGATAGAGATCACTAAAATTATAATTAAATAAAGCCCCTTCTAAGTATAAATAAAATGAAAATATTAAAGGTAAATTCCTAAATGAAAAAAGAAAATAGGAAGAGGATCTTAGAAAAAGCAGGCAATTGACCCATTTCATCTCTACGAATCCGTACCAACGAGCTACGATCGTAGAGGATCGTACCTCCACGGATCGTAGCACTTAATATGCATTCCTTTTATTCGACATAGCAGCGGCTTTCTTTTGAATATTTTTTACAGGAAAAAATTTAGCCATAATAAAGCTTGACTTTTCGCTCAGTAAGCTTGTAACTATCACGGAAATTTGTTGAAACCAGTAGACAGAAAAGAAACTTTGTCTCTTTCGTCAATATATGATTATAATATACCTACCTACTATTTATATTTAAAATTATTTTTACGATATAATCTCGCATTTTTTATTATAGCTGTCATCTTTGAACAAGAAAACTTTGAAGTATTCGAAACTTCGGAAATAATTAAATTAAATTAACTATGAATTTCTTCCCTACCTATTCCAGCTACGAGCGTATGGGTAGGTGAACTCACAGGCTCAATCAGAAACAATTTGCTATAACTAGCCCTAGCAAGAGCAGTGCTTTGAAGATTTTACCACCGGATCGGAATCGATGTTAGGTGTAAGATTCACGAAAGCGAAGGAATTTTTTTATACTACTACGAATATTTTTTTATTATTATTTTTTATTGCTTATGAGTGTTGACGAGCTCACAGCCCACCTGATGTTTAGTGGTTACTGGAGCCCATAGACATCTACAACGTAAATGCGCCACACACCTTGAGTGTGTACACCACACCTCAGTATAGTCACCACGGCTGCCCCACCCTTCAAACCAAAACGCATTACTGCTTCACGGCAGAAATAGGCGGGGCGGTGGTACCTACTCGTGCGGACTCACAAGAGGTCCTACCACCAGTAATTACGCAAATTATAATTTTGCGTGTTTGATTTTTATAACACGATGTTATTCCTTCACCGCGAAAGTCAATCGTGAACATTTGTTAAGTACGTATTTCATTAGAAAAATTGGTACCTGCCTGCGGGATTCGAACACCGGTGCATCGCTACATACCAATGCACCGGACGTCTTATCCTTTAGGCCACGACGCCTTCAAAAGAATATAATACTTCACTTCAAGAATATAATATGAAGTGACCATTTTATTGCATCCTGACAATTTTTGTCACAACATCAACATAATTAATAATAAGGGAATAGCTTAGTACAACATGAATGTATCTTGGTTCTAAAGTTGATTCCCACTGAAACTAAATGTCTTAAGAAATATAAAAAAACATATTATTAAGTGATATCATCGGATGATTATTTAATTGTAAGAGGAGGTACGCCATTAATAACGAAAAATAGTCTCAGCGAAATAGCTGCCATGGCTACGTTTGCAGGACCATATTCTTTTCATGAAATATTACCCCACAAATTCCCGCATTAGCGGCTGTATGTCCTCGATCACATCACAACTTTACAGACACTACTTTAGGACCACTGGCATAGATCTTATATCTCACATGGCTCTAAAACAAATCTAAATAATATGAAAATTCACAAGACCACAGACGCAAAACCAATGGCTGGAATTTGCTATCGAAAGGTAGGTACAATTTATATTAAAAATATAATATGCTCGGTAAGTATGGTCATGTGACGTCGACGAGGATAGAAGTAAGTCATGCAAATATTTTTTTGGACTTTTTAAATTAAGTAAGACCGTGGTTCTTATACTTTCTTATGCCTTCACGAGAGATATTCGCAGCTGTTTATGCCTCCACGCACGGACTTACATTACGACCGACCATTAGAATGTATGGTGATCTCTATAGCCTGCAGTAGCCACTTAATACTAGACTTACTACTTTTAATTAACTTTGACCATCAACATGTACATGACATCGCTATGTACATTATTAAGGGTTTGCTGAGTGCACATATTATGTAGATTTCAACCCAGATCAGATTTAGGTACTATTTGTACGATTTAGTTTATATGTGACGTACTGTAATGATTGTGATTTGTTTTGTGCATCAACAATAAGCTCTGTTAACTGCGAAGCATGAAGTGTTTTCATATATCATAAAAACATAACATGAATAAAATAAAAAACTTTTCAAGTCCACTCAAGCATTTTATCAAAAGGGATATCAAACAAAACACCGAAGGAGAACGGACATTTAGCAGAACATCATCATGCATTGTTGCTTGCGTAATACACTAACCCTACAATTTTTGACAAAAAACTATGACGTCTAGTTCAAAACAGCTCCGTATAGATTTGGCATTGAATTCATTAATTTTACTTACTCTCACAAACAATAACAAATCAACATAAACGTAATCATAAACAAAATAATAAGATAAACAAAATCAAATCTTTTTAAATTAACCATCTTTTTTTAAATCGACAGTAAATCGATTTTTTGCAAACCCACAAATTCAAAAAGAAATTGCTGAGACTTAAAAAAAAAATTAAATGCGTCAGAATTATTAAATGTGTAAAACTATTAAATTACAAAAACTAAACATACTGTTTATCAGCACTACACTCATAATGTATTTTTAAAAGCCAAAAATAATATCACAATAAGATACTAAGCCTTAATATATTATTTAAATATCACAAGTTCTTTCAAGCTATTTCATATCGCTACGACGTAGCAGGCGCGTAACCCGTAGCCGATGCTAAAATAATTTACACACCTCGTACTTCTATTACTATACATACATATTAATATATAGATTTATATTATTAGTTTTCTAAACACAATAAGAAGGAACCGCATATTTTTGCAACAATTATAATATGTTCTAATCATAAGGCATAATGAGGCTAGAAAAGTTCAAGATGGTCATTACAAAATTGAGAGAGCCAGTGGGTTGTTTGTTAATCTGTCATGAAATTGTCAAATCATTTTACAACCACTGAAAGGAATACACCTTTCGAAACAAAATTTAAATTTACAGATTAAATATTTCAGTAAAAACAAATAATAGTGAAAAAGCCATTAATTTTTCGTCTAAAAATCTCTATGTAGAGACGACTGTACATATTGTTATGTAGAGCCATAAACGTTCTGTAGCGCCATTCTCGTGTACTTAATATGCCCTTTGTGATCTCGATTCCTGCCAGTTCAAGGCCTGAAGATAAGGTTTCGAATATTTACTACCTCATTTATTCCAGCGAACTCCGACAGCCGTGCAGTACAAGTCAAGGGTTAAAATGTAATAAGGTTTTGGAAGAGTGTATAGTAAGTGAATTCGCATAAGATAGTTCCACAATCCATCCTATCTCTGTCGTAAAGGAATCACAAGACAGACTCAGTTATTTTGTAGATACTAATTGATTTATTGGAGGTACAACAGCGTTTGTTTAGTATATTACCAGCAGACTGCCAGCCTGTTTTTTTACATTTTTTATTGCATATATGGCGGACGAGCTCACAGTCCACCTGGTGTTAAGTGATTACCGGAGCCCATACACATCTATAACGCCAATGCCGCCACACACCGTGAGATATAAGTTCTAAGGTCCCAGTATAGTTACATCATCTTCCCCACTCTTAAAACCGAAACGAATTACTGCTTCACGGCTGAAATAGTTAGGGCGATGGTGGATGTGTGAACTCACAAGAGGTCCTACCACCAGTTTATGGTATAATACAATCATAAGTTCAAATTTTAAAAAGTAAAGCAGCAGTACTCTGGTAAACATAGAGACAACTGCTGCCCATCCTCTGGAGAATCCTTTAGTCGTCTCTTAAGATAGCCACGGGAAGAGATGGTGGTGGCATTCTAGGTCACGCAGTCAGATACTTCCCTAGCATTGTAGATGCTCGTAAGGTAAAACCAATAAAATCTCGATGATTCCAAAGTAAACCCTAGAAAAGTAATCGATAAAAAAAGTAAAATTGTTACTGGTAGTCTGAAGTGATTATTTCATTTATTTCAATGATTTATTGCTTCCTAAAGTTTAACCTTATGTATATTGTGTTTATAGTCCATCTTATATTTGTTCGAATACTTCGTCGCTTTGCTGTTACCAAATAAATACTAAGGTTTCGAATTCTGAGCAATTTATTTCCGATTGTTTTAAACTAAGTTGACAGTCGTCGCACACGTGTCGGCACGTGCATGTAACACATGCTTGAGTACAACGCATGCGCCACCGTCGGGCAACTATCGCGTGACGTCACATCACACCGGTCGCCAGTCTAAAGCCACCGAGAGGCGAGACGCACGCCCCCACTCGGCGAACAAACGTAAACAAAACATGACCGCGAGTTTATGATATGAAAACAAATCGAATGCATAAATTTATTTCCTATTTTCATGTATTCAGTTTTTTTAATTAAAGTTTAATAGTGTTTAATATCTTGACATCGGTGGTTATCGAGAGTTTAATACGTGTCTTTTTAGTGCCATTTTTAAAGTGATATATAATAAATAGGGCTATAGCGCAAAATTATCAGTACAAATAGTTTCAAAATTTTCACGCCTCTGCCTTTAAGATTTTTAGCTTGAATTTAAAAACGCGCTAGTTAAACTAGGCTAAGTTAGAATATTTCCGATATTTCTTAAATAATATTTTTATATTTCAAAAAGTTTCGTCGATATGTCTCTACTTGTTGGAGGTAAGGAATTTTTTAATTACTTTATGCAACACTTCTTCGGAATAGTATCTTTAAGGAATACTTTAATTTGGACCTTGGATTTTTCGCCAGCTAACTTTTACGACTTATCTTTAAATGTGTCATGGTTAATTTAAATCCAATGCAATATTGTAAATTATTATAAAGCTACGCTATTATTTCTATTTCACCATGATTATTATATAGTTAATAACCTTACACAACACAATTTTACGTTACGACAAAATGTTTTTGATTAAACACAACTTCTACGGTTTATTATCGTCTTTATTATGATCAGTGTATAATTGACGTCTTTTCAAATTCTTACAGCTTTCCGAGTTATGAAATACTAGGTAACTGAATAGTATGGGTTATAGACACTGCTACCACCAGCTATTTTTTTTTGTTGGGATTTTTGAAGAAATATAGAAAAAAAATGTTGTGTGTAATGTTTAAATTTATATAACTATTTTGCAATATTTTTTATTGTTTTCATATAAAATGCAAAAAATACCAGAAAATTCAACCTTAAATGTTTTTTTTAATTTATGTTATGTCTACAGCTCTCTAAAACCAAAGAAAAAAATTTATATTTTATTTTTCTTTTTAACAATATTTGAATATTGGCTCTGATAACGCTTGGAAAATGTCAACATAATAATGCTTTTCCTTAATTAATGGCAATTCAAAAGTAAAATGACTCCGTGTCACTCCTATCTTAGTTGGAACCAACTTGGAAGTTCCCTCAAGATTTATAGCCCATCCAACTATATTTGACCCGGAAATTAATTAGAATCTTCACTGAATTTCCACCCAAAAGTCTACGAGCACTCCAAAATTAAGTTTCGTAATTAAACCGATACTTTTGTTCAGTTATTTCTCGGAATTGTTCCAGAGACATAATTGATACCGCGATTTGTAATCTACTGTTTACATTTTTTAGTTGTTTTTATTTATTTCGTTGATGAATAAATGTTGACATGACTATCACGCCTTTTTACGAGGATGATTGAGTTCAAATTTTATTAAGTGTTTTTTTAAATTTTTGGAAAACATTTACATAGTTAAAATAAGTTTTAATTTTAATCTCACAATTATTATTTTCATTGTAAAGGTATCAATCACATATACATTATTTCTCAAGATTTGTATACTATGCTGACAACCGTTGAAAATTTTATTATGAAAATTAAAAAGTTAACATAATTTTTGACCTTACTTTACACGCAGAGAAAGATAACAATGTATTGAAGTCTGGCAGTTTGTTTTAAATTTATTAGCTTGAGTATATTGTGGCTTGGCCTGTCTATTGACTCTAACACCATCTCAACACCGCGGTTTACAGAGACAGGAAATCAGTTAGTTATATTAATAATTTAATTATATTTGACTTTCAATTATATATAAAAAAAATCATTTTAAAAAGAGAGCTAGCAGAATTTACAATCAACTTTTACTTGAAAATAATAATTAAAAGATTTGTAGCTAGCTTGTGTGTTATCGAACAAGCGTAATATTGAAAAGGTTTGTACATAAAGTATTACACAGCTATGACCGCATTTAGTGATGTCACATACATTAAAAGAGTATCACTGAGCTGCCATTATTTTAATAAATTCCACGAAAATAGCAATTTGTCTTTTTTCGTGTCGTTTAGTTCGCTGGTCCATAATTTTTAATAAGCTTTTATTAGCTTCAGACATATGTATGTTAATATGTAACGGAATTTTTGATCATAATTTTGACCCCCTTCAAAACGTCGGATTAACTCGAAATTTGGCATACTTATTAAGGACCGATGAAAATTCAATATTATTAAAAAATTGAAAAAATTGAACTTCAATTAAAAAATGAAAAATAATTAATAATTTAAAAAAACTAAAAAAAATACGCTTTTATAGAAAATCCAAATAAAAAATACAAAATAAATTTTAATAAATTTGAATTAAAAATAGTGTAAGAAAAAATTATTTTTATTTTTTTTATTTTAAACTAATTTTTTTTCCCTGTTATCACGAAACTTCGTCGTTGTTATCTAAGGCTTCTAGTATAGTATCATCAACGCACTACATATTATGTTGCAACATAATATATAATAGTCGTTTTATCAAAGTTTTAAATACACGGTGAGCGCTATGATTAAATGATAAACGATTAAAACATGGAACTCAAGTTGAATTAAACGTGGAAAAAAGTGAATTTAATTGTATTATTAAAAAATTTATACGAATGTAAGATTGAAATGAATTCCATAAGAAGTTCACTGACCTCATCAAAACCTATAGCATAGGTTAAATCATAAGAACAAAATTATGACCCAGACTCTAAATTATCGAGTAGTTTTAAATGATTTTTTAAGTGCTGTCTTTAAGCGCTACACTCACATTACGTGATTTGATTTAAAGTAAAGGGCATTTCCTCCACCCTGCACACTTTGAAACATCTAAACAGATGGGGTGAAAATCAGCGAGTTTTAATTGTTAAATACTATATTAGGATTTTTAGTATTGGGATTTATTTTTTGCTGCTGCGAATTTATTGCTTAGATGGGTGGACGAGCTCACAGCCCACCTGGTGTTAAATGGTAACTGGAGTAAATAGACATCTGCAACGTAAATGTGCCACCCACCTTGAGATATAAGTTCTAAGGTCTCAAGTATAGTTACAACGGCTGCCCCACCCTTCAAACCGAAACGCATTACAGCTTCACGGCAGAAATAGGCAGGGTGGTGGTACCTACCCGTGCGGACTCGCAAGAGGTCCTACCACCAGTAAAAATGAATGTATCTCAAACTTGGATTTTAAATACCTTCGACTGAATAACTTAGACTATGACCAGGAATCTAATCAGTCATCGAGAAGCTTTTGTCAAAATCAACAATCTAAAAGCTATCAATTTCGTTCAGGTGTATGTCCGAGCTTTGTCTCGACATGAGTAAACGTCACGTAGGACGAGTCTTTCGTGACAGATGGCGCAATGCATCTTAGTAATTTCCGCTGTGTGACATTTATATATTAACGAGCCTTGTTGTCGATTAATGTAGAAAGGAGTTTGAAACTTAAAGTAAGCTTAAATTTGTAGGTTGATTTGAAACTTCAATTTCGGTTTTCAAGATGAATATTGTGTAATTGATAATATCTAATTGATAATATTTGTTTATATAATATATGTTTTTATATGTATATACTTATATATATGTATTTATTTGTATCTATTAATATTATGTATGTTATATGTATATGTAATATATATAATTTATAACATATGTGTATACATATGTTTAAGTAATATCACCTTCACACTACACCTACCTATGTTCACCTCTGCACTCCCCTAAGGTAGATTGTTAGAGAATGCCTATGGCTTTAAGTCCGCCTTTATACTGTCTAGCATATAAAGTTATAAATAAATAAATAAATATTGTAATAAAAATAGCATGTTGCATTAAATAAGCCTAGGCTCATCTTGCACCAAACAGTGACCCAATTACTGGTGGTAGGACCTCTTGTGAGTTCGCACGGGTAGATACCACCACCCTGCTTATTTCTGCCGTGAAGCAGTAGGTAATGCATTTCGATTTGAAGGGTGGGGCAGCCGTTGTAAGTATACTTGAGACCTTAGCACTTATATCTCAAGGTGGGTGGCGCATTTACTTTGTAGATGTACTATGTAGATGTATGGACTCCAGTACCTACTTAGCACTGGGCTGTGGGCTTGTCCAACCATGTAAGCAACAAAATTTTTTTTTTACCGGAGCCTGATAACTTCAGATCAGAATACCAGACCGATTTTCAGACAAGGATTTCAGAATTATTAGGATCGAACCCGAAATTCGCGAGCTCGTTCGACCAACTAAACTAATTAAAATATAAATTTAACACGCATTTAACCTCTCCAGTGAAATAGCCAATAAAATTTACAAGCAGAAACTTAAACAGATAATATCCAAGACTTGAAATCCGTTTCTCATAATAAGATTTCAATTAAGATAAAATTATTTTGAACGCCAAGGAAACAAGCAGCAATAATCCGAAGGACAACTTTCTTGGCAACAACACGGGTCGTGTATTAGAGAAGCATAATCGAGACTGCAAACATGTTGTAAGCCGAATCGTATTTTTGAATTACTTAAAATTCATATAGGTAATTGTTTATAAATGCATATGAGCATAATTATAGCTATAATTGGGATTACTTTGACTCTCTAATTTTCAGTTGTTATACATGACTTAGAAAGCTGTTAAGTATTAGTAGACATTAAAAAAAATTACAACAAAAAATGCGAGACGGTTTACGTAAAGAATTTCAGATATCGCTTACAAAAACCAACAAAAATATTGCATTAATATAACTATCTATATATTAATACGTGAAGCAAAAACTTTGTATGCTTTTTTACGAAAATTACGCGGATGGAGGAGTATGAAATTTCCTACACTTATAGAGAACATAGAGAAGGAGTGCAGAATGTTAATATTTTTTTAATTATACATAAAAAATACATTAAATCAATTAAAAAACATTACACACTACCATGTATTTGACACGCACACGCATGCATATTATTTATTTATTGTCAAACTTTTCTTATTGCTTATAAACTGCGGTCAAATTGAGAATAATTATATATTGTTTGTCTTTATTAATATTTTGTCTAAAGTGTAGTCTTGGCGAAATCTGTGTTTATAGAAGTCTTTGACAATAGAACCATAATGGTGTACAAGCTTATAATATCAATTAATTATAGTGAAGTTTCGACTACCCAAGGACCACTTTTAACATTTGTTTTAACAGTTAATATTAAGAGTTGTCTTGATGTCTCACGTTGGGCGGTGGTCTGTTGGCTCGCGTTATCGGTTTGACCGCGAGTTAATTTGCCTATTTTTCCTTATAATTTGGTCTTCCCAATATGCGCCGCATTATCGAAATTAGCTATGACATAAAACCTCAAGATTACTTATTATACATTTTTAAAATTAGGAAATATAAACAATTTTTTTTTTGGATCTACTCATCATTTGCTACTAAAATCTATTGAGAAAAAGATTTTTTTGTATGCCAATTAATATTAATAAAATTACACATTGACTATTTATAATGAATACATTGCGAATTGTATTTACTATAACTTTGTATCTTAAGCAGTACTACTAAACATTGACTTTATTAGTATTTTATACCAGACAGTTGAATTTTAGTCTCCATGGAATGTTTAGCATTAAAATAAATAAAAATAATAGCGTATACGTTTTTAATTACCAATATTTTTAGGAAAACATTTTTACTATGAAACCTAACCATGCTCCTTTGGTCTTACTCAGTGTCACATGTAAAAAATATGAAGTTCACAGAATGACTCAACAGAAGTACTGATAGCTTATCGCGAGCTTTCACTGATAACATCCGTGTTTTTAATAAAGGCGAAGTGACGTAGATTGTGGCTGTCGTGTCAAAAATACAAGGTCCAAGGCTTAATTTAGTACAAAATATTTTAACACATTCACGTTATATAAAAGTAATTTTAAATGTTTCAACGTAATTGGTATATTTTTAGTATTCGTTGGCACTAATTTTAATGCTACTAAATGCTGAAACTATGTAACATTTAATTAAAACATTATTTTCTTTAAAAAATACGTACTCTATGTTTTGTGTAGAGTCTCAACACAATTTTAGTAATACATTATAGATATGTATTTACAGAATACACGTTTGTTTTTCAGAAACTACTACTGCCCTGTTGACAGATCCAATATTAAGTTTATATAAATCGCCTCTATCAGGTATGGTATTAATATAATAATCAATATATAATTATGGTAATATATTATTATGGTAAGGTAATGGTATAATCATACGAACACAATGCGCTAATTAATTATAAACAAGAGTTATTTTTTTTTTTTTTTTATTGCTTAGCTGTGTGGACGAGTTTAATTTTTTTTTTAAGTCTCAGCAATTTCTTTTTGAATTTGTGGGTTTGCAAAAAATCGATTTACTGTCGATTTAAAAAAAGATGGTTAATTTAAAAAGATTTGATTTTGTTTATCTTATTATTTTGTTTATGATTACGTTTATGTTGATTTGTTATTGTTTGTGAGAGTAAGTAAAATTAATGAATTCAATGCCAAATCTATACGGAGCTGTTTTTTTTTTTTTTTTTATTGCTTACCTGTGTGGACGAGCTCACAGCCCACCTGATGTTAAGTGGTTACTGGAGCCCATAGACATCTACAACGTAAATGCGCCACACACCTTGAGATATAGTTCTAAGGTCTCAGTATAGTCACAACGGCTGCCCCACCCTTCAAACCGAAACGCATTACTGCTTCACGGCAGAAATAGGCGGGGCGGTGGTACCTACCCGTGCGGACTCACAAGAGGTCCTACCACCAGTAATTACGCAAATTATAATTGTTAAAGCAGCTTTTACGGTTTAAGCTGGCGTTTATTTATTTTGATTTTATAATTCCATCCACATCAGGTACTTATTAGTGGTCACAGATGACTAAGTCTTGTTCGATGATATTTTAACACTGTGTTAGATTAAGAAAAATGAAGAACTAACCGTGTGCCATTTTATATGACTTTAAGTCGCAAAAATCGAACATTATACGAGAACCCAAAACTTTATCTTAACTTTTAACATAATATTATCAAATAGGTAATTCAATAATAATAGAATCCGCTGCAAAACATTAATTTCGTCATTCTTGTAAAACTGTATCACGTAATATTACACTATCTCTCGTTACCTGAACTTTGGCTACAATTAATTATTGTGTTTCTTTATATATATAGTGAAAATAAATAAGTAGAAGATTTTGTGGAGGAGAGGAGGCAGATTTTTTTTACTTGTTTCGTTTAAGCATACTTGTAATGAAAATAGGTGAGTTAAGGAAAATAATATAAGTTGTTAGAGGTTGTCAGGCTTGTTGACCCCACAGAAAACTGGACTGACTGACTGCTATTTTTCTGCTTAGTCGCTTGCATTCTTAGCAGAGTTATCGCGGTCATCAGTTCGGGTGGTGGTGAGCTTCACAAGACATTGATTGCCATTCCTCACATACCACGACCTTTCTAATGCACTCGTTGATGGGACCCTTTAGAGCTACCTTTAGTTAGTCGGTGACATATTTATTTGACTACTATTACCCAGTTTCAAATGACTCAAGATTTAAATGTAAATTTGTGAACATCCGAAAATACCGGTATTCATTCGTTTCGATATGCAGTTATGTTATGGAGCCTCATGATTTAGAATTGGGGCGGTAATTATGATGTTTACGAGTTTCAACAATAAAAAGGTGAGTTAGGAGATTACCCGAAAATTTAGTACCTAAAAAACCAGTTCCGTAAATTAGTATGTGCTAAAAGATACATAGCACGAAGAGAGGACGGTCGATGGGGCAGAAAGATCCTGGAGTGGCGACCACGTACTGGCAAGCGCAGTGTGGGACGGCCACCTACTAGATGGACCGACGACCTAGTAAAAAGCGCTGGGTCTCGTTGGATGCAGGTGGCAATGGACCGGTCGCACTGGAAATCTATTGGAGAGGCTTATGTTCAGCAGTGGACGGCGATAGGCTGAAATGATGATGATGATGAAAAGATACTTTAAAAAATATATCTACCACTTAAAGAATATTTAATCAAAACGATACGGCTTTACGTTTAATTTAGCACATCATTACGGATCCTCCTGATCCATTAACGGTGCTTTTAGGCACCACAAGCACTGGTCACCATCCTCGTCGAACCCGTCGCTTGCGACGAAGGGCTCGACGAGCTAACTAACCCATAGACCCAGCCCACTGAGTTTCTCGCCGGATCTTCTCAGTGGGTCGCGTTTCCGATCCGGTGGTAGATTCTGCGAAGCACTGCTCTTGCTAGGGTCAGTGTTAGCAACTCTCCGGCTTGAGCACCGTGGGCTCACCTACAAACGTTAGGGTGCAGCTGAAATAGCTTCTCAAGGCTATCAGCATAGGTAGGAAAAAAAAACAATTAACAGGTCCTTACGAAACGAAGCTTTAGTCTACTAAATGCTTATTTTCAATGTATTTTATTATAATTGAAGGTATTCCTCGCAGAAACCGAATAACTTTTAAAACTATACGTTACCTAAACCACGAGTGAGTCACAAGTGAGTTGTGGAATTTTTTGCTATTATAGATAAGCGGTCAGATTAGCTGACGGCTACATTGCGATAAGTGATTATTTAAGCTCATGCGTACCGCAAAGCCAATGCCGCACCTAGCTTAAAACATACAACAGTCCTACCCTACAAACAAAAACTCGAGTGCTTCCCAGCAAAAACCTGTACTATGAATACTCAAAACACTCTGTTGCACCAATATAATAAAATCGCGAAGAAAATCAAATATTTTACTTAGCTAAAGCCTAACATTGACTGAGAAAAACAAACAGGGTCCCTCGGCGATAAATAATGGAGGTTATCCGTCGTGGAAATCGACAAATTTGAACGGGGAGTGTAGAAGTAGAGCCATTACGAGTCGCCGTGTTGATACGAATAGTCTTTGAGGTTCGCCTGCGGATTTAACGGTACCTTTAATCTTTGAGTTGCGTAATACATTGCTGGCGTAACCTATTGTGAGCACCACATTCTTTCATATTGATCGTGATTGCAAGAATTGCTTGGAGATTGCAAGAATTATAATTGAATTTTTGGAACGAAGTTCCTTATGGGACAATGGGGGGGGGGGTACCCTAACCGGGAAAAACGTCCGTAACGTAAGATTTTTATTAGTAATGCACACAGCGTACGACTTAACTTTGTAAAAACGTACAAATTAGTAATGCACACAGTCTCCGACTTAACTTTGTAAAAACGTACAAAAAATAACATATTTTTTTATGATTCATTGACCACGATCTCAGAGCGTTCGTTTGCGCAATACATTACTTTTATGCAAACAACCGTGAATGAAGTGTACCACAATAAGTTCGCACGTTACCGAATGACCGTGGGTTGTTACGAAACCTCCAGTTTTATTTTCTCTATACCTCGAATAGAACTTAAAATTAATATTTTTATAATAAGGAACTTCGTTCTTATCCGGTGTCGCACGACACCACACATCTTTTTTTTCCTTAGCTGGATCACAGAGCCCACCTGATGGTTAATAGGTTATCAGAACACGCGTAGATCTCAAGAACGTAAATACTTCCACTCATTTTGAAACATGTGTTCTTGATCTCAATTTTTGCTCCACTATTCAAATCGAAACGCATTACTGCTTCACGGTAGAAACAGGCAGGGTGGTGGCTTACCAGGCATCCTACCACCAGTAATTACGTAAATTTCATACTTTTCTGGTTCGATATTTATTACATAATGTTATTCCTTTATCGTGGAAGTTATTCGCGAACGTATACCTACATGTACAATATTTCATTAGAAAAATTGGTAGCTGTCTGCGGGATTAGAATCCTTTTTTTGCCTACAAGGAAATCGGGTATATGAGTGATGAGACGGTGAGTGGCTACCGTCGCCCATGGACGTTTGCAATATCAGGGGCAGAGCCAAGTATTGCGTACGGTTAAGTGTCATGAAGGACATGTCATGTCATAGCGCTCAAGAAACAACGTCAGAGTTGAGCTCATTCTAAAGCCGGATGGTACGTGTCAAAAAGATCCCTGGAAATGCAATGTGGATTAACGCAGTGGCTCCAGGTAGTACGGATGAACTCAACTCCGGTTGCATGTGATGGTAAAAACGAAATGATGTATAATCTCAAACAATTCCTCAGAGCATACCGGCACAATCACGCAGCTGAATACAAGTGCAATTAACCTTTATTTATCTAATCCTTAAGATCCTGAAGACCTCATGTGCTATTAAAAGCATGTGAATAAAATTAAGACTTCGTCAAAAGGGGGCGGCATTTACACATTGTGGTAACTGGATACAGATATGCTTGACAGGTATCCTGTAGGTTCCAAAACCAATAATGATAAGATAACTACCATTTAATAAATACATTTGTGAACTCAGTATTTGAAAGAAAATTGCAATTTTTTTAACAAAGTGCAATTTCCTTTCAATATTTACTATTTACCAACATCACATTTTCGTTGTTATTAAATTAAGCATTGTATAAAATATGAACTTTTATTAAGCTGCGGTATCGTAGAATAACAAAAAACTAGAGGTCCCGCAGTAGTCGAAATTCGACTATAATTAATTAGAATTCTAAGTTTGTACACCATAATGATTGTATTTTATACTATTCTATAATCACAAATTTTGCCAAGGCTACACTATAAAAAAATATTAATAAAGACAAACAATATTTAATCTATTCTCAATTTGACCACAGACGTCAAGAACAAAAGTTAAACAATAAATAGTATGCATGCGTGTGTGCGTCAAATACATGGTATGTAGTGTGTGTAATGTTTTCTTTATTGATTTAATGTATCTTTTATGCATTATTTTAAAAAAATATTAACATTGTGCACTTCTTCTCTATGTTCTCTATAAGTGTGGAAAATTTCATACTCCTCCGTCCGCGCAATTTTCGTAAAAAGGGATACAAAGTTTTTGCTTCACGTATTAATATCACAAAAATAATGACAAAATAATTAACGTTTATTAATAAATTCATTTGTGATCTTAGTATTTGAAAGAACTTTGTTAAAAATGTTTGAGTATTTATCAACATCATATTTTCGTTGTTATTAAATTAATCATTGTATAAAATATGAACATAAAATAAGCTGCGATATCGTACAATAACAAAAATAAGCTCTCAAACTTTCCACAATGTTTTGACAAACGACTGTAACTTACAACTGCACTACATCAAAGCTGTCGAATGATTTTTAAAATTTGTAACCGAAAGCTTTGCACGGAAGTTCTGTACAGAACCAAAAGCTCGTTTACATTAATTAAAAGTTTAGCGTTTCGTGCCTTAGGTGTCTTTAGTTATGTAAATCGTTTTTAAATGAGCTTCATTAGAATTGAGCTTTGTGCTTTCCATTGGAATGTTGTATTTTATTGTCGCTTTTTCTAGACGAACACGTCGGTTCATTCCACTCATATTAAATGATAACCCAAGTTTTCTCTTGAGGAATATACAGTATTCTCATATATTTTACAGGATTACTTATTATTTGTAAACGAATTTTAAAATTTTTCTCAATTTTTTCTCAAATTTTACCAAACCTTGCATGAATTAACCACTAAGTGAAGTTTGCGCTTTCATTCAACTCACAAATACTACATCAATATAGTAAAGTATCTTTTCTTTGGAATATTGAAGGAAAAACTAATTTGACATACGGATAAACTAGCAAATTTTTCATTAACCTTCGTGATGTGTATTCGTAAGCACTATTGAGGTTCCTCTCGCCTTCTATAGTTTTTTGTTTATACGGTCCGTTAGTGGCCAGTATATCAGCGGCTTCAGGCCTCCCACAACGCTGAGGACCATAATAGATGGAAACTATAAAAAGGAAGGAAACTATATTCTATATTTAAATTTATAACTTTTATAATTATTTTTAAATTTATAAATTTATAAAAACTATATTTCCAGTTTCAAGCCTATGAACAGACAAATTTCTTTTACAGACGTCATTTGACTGCAAAAAGACTGGATAATTGAATTGGCTGAATAATTGAATTATTTCTAAGCTTGCATCTTAAATCAGCCTGTTTGATCAAATTGGACTAAATAGGATTAGCTTGAGAGGTAGTATTGAATTAGATCGTTCCAAAAATCTATCCAAATCACCTTTTCGTACTCATTAACAGCGAGTACATTATTTTTTTTATTTCTTTCTCATTATTTTGAAGAGGAAACTGAACTAGCAACACCTGCTACTATAGAGGTATTTTCTAATAAAAATTAAATTAAGAATTTCTATTAATTTCTAAATTAATAATTATCATTTAAGAAATAATATGGAATAAAGTAGAGCATTCGTATATTTGTAATTACAATCGAGATTTTAATCTCAGTTCCTCTGATTCAAGACAGCGCCGCTGTAGAGATGCGACTACATTTTGGAGATTTATACCACAAAAAAAAAAAAACAATTTCTATTTTAGGGTTTTTCGAAAAAATCAATTCCCAATTTTAGCGTTTTTTCTAAAACCATTTCATGTTAAATAATATAATACGTAAAAATTTTAAGTTCTTTTACCTAATTCCAAATCAAGTACAAGATTTTTTTCTTTAAAACACGGGAAATGGAAAGCAATAAAATATAAAATGGAGATTTAACAACATGAACTTCTGAGAAATCTGTTGGCTTGGCACATTCCCAAGCGGATCGCGGTAAATTGAGATAATCACCATTCAAATAAGACAGGTTTTTACCAACCTAGATAAGTACTGGTGTCGTGTGGAATCTGATTGGTTACTGCCATACGCAAATCGGCCATCTTGAAGATATATGTGAAAGCACTACAATAGCGATTTGTACCCATTTGGTTCTGTTTGAGCTCATCTTGGTGCGGCCTACATTCAAAGTCTTTCATTTCAAATGATTCTCAAGAACTATGGGTCAAGTGCCCCCTTAACATAAAATACTCTCGTTCAATCAGAGGTTTCATCCTGCATGTATTAGTTTTAATTGATAATTGTTGAGTTATCAGAAGTCAGGAACGAAACCGTGCTTCAGCGCGTTCATATGTCCCGGAAAATGTTGCCTGCTATCAAAAAGCGCAAGATAGAGTATCTCGGCCACGTGCTCAGGAACGATCGATACATGCTGCTGCAGCTGATAATTATGGGCAAAGTGGACGGAAAGAGACGTGCTGGGCGAAGAAAAAAGTCATGGCTCCGGAATATCCGGGAGTGGACCGGTATTGCCTCCGTTGAACAGCTGTTCCGGCTGGCTGCTGACAGAAAGGAATACAGAAAGCTAACGGCCAACCTTCAGGATTGAAGAGGCACTGGAAGAAGAAGAAGAAGAAGAAGAGTTATCAGAATCGAAATAGATGTCAGGCCCACAAACTTTAAAAGATAAATGAGGATAATTGAATGTTGTGGAAACTACCGTCAATTTAATTATATTACATAAAAATATACTTCTATTTAAGTATATAGTTAATTTTATATAGATTATATTATCTACACCACTCACGGAGGCTGAAGGATTTTTTTTTGTGTATCCATACATGTATAATATTTTTTTATATTATTTTTTCTGTGTCTCACAAATTTACATCAGAATTTAATCACACTATATTAATTAGAAATTAAATGAAAAAAAAAACATATCCGAACAAAAAGATTCCGTTGCTACATCACTAAACGAGAAAATTTTCAATTACGTCCCCTACCGCAGGTTGGAACACGTAGAATTTTATTCCCATCAGAATTAAAACAGGAATGGAATCGCATTTTTGTAATTTCTTCCATTTTTTGATACGATCTTTTATTGCATTCATGATGGCGATGAAAATTTCAAAAAATCTTTAACGCTATCGTAGCTCAGCAGACTTGCGTGATTCTCGGTCGTAAGTTCAAAACTAGGCATGTACTAAGTTAATACATGAGCTGTGAGTCTACAATTGTTATTCTACGTTGCAACTCAAGAGATCGTGCTTGCTATGTAATGGCCGAATTTTGAACTAACTCCCGATGTCTTTGTCGGTCATTACGTTACATTTTACATCCTCAACGATGCGCACAGTGGTTCACATTGGGTTGGCTGAACACGACGTAAGCGGTGCTGCTATAACTAAAGGTTCATATCTCAACTGTAATGTATTATCCTTCAAACTGAAACGGACTTCTTCTTGATAGAAAACAAGCAGATTGATTGGGCCTAATTCGAAGAGACTCACGATATCTCTAAGTTCTACTACTTATAAATTAATCTCAGCATGGATAAAGCTATTTTATGGCAGGAATTTTTACCTGGAAGGGACATAGTGTAACGATATCTATAGAGGCACGAAATGAATTTAAAAAAACCTGAATTGAAAATTTAAACAAGTTCTGAATGACCCTCAAACAGATCGTTGGCATATCGAGGAAAACAACAACTCGGTTGAAGATCTTCTCTATGCCTCTTTTCCCAGATCTTCAAACCATTTGACCGTGGCCGTCGTCACGAGACCATTTCTAAAATTACGTATTCGAAAAATATTCGTAGGCCTTCATACTATAGATTTTACCTTTAACAAATAGCCTAGTCAGTTGTTCTGAAGTAATCAGTTCCGTCCACGCGAACGGTTTTGACTATTAAGACGCGATGTGTAGTTTAGATAGTGGAATGAAACGTCGTCGTTGTAAGTAATGGAAACTCCATTTGTTTGTGTTTTCAGTAAAATGATTTTCACACTATTGTATTACGGTTGGTTCATTGTGAAATTGTCTGACGGTTCAATTTCCCTGAAGCAGCTACTGAAGAATATATAGGTAAATGTTAATGCTCGTGCTGCCATTAGATATCAAGTCAAAGTCCCATATCGGGAAGGTTTTGTGACAAAGCTAACGTCAGAATTTATGGTATATTTTAGTTGTACATAGGTTTTTTCATATCAACTTTTGGCTAAGCTAAAGGAGCGCGGATTTTGCTAAAAATTTTTTTTTTTCTGTAATACTTAGATAGGTGAACGACCTCACAGCCCACCTGGTGTTAATTGGTAACTGGAACCCACAGACATCTATAACGTAAATGCGCCACCCAGCTACCTTGAGATGAGATGAGAAGTTCTAAGGTCTCAGTATAGTTACAACGGCTGCCCCACCCTTCAAACCGAAAAGCATTACTGCTTCACGGCAGAAATAAGCGGGGTGGTAGTACCTAACCGTGCGGACTCACAAGAGTTCCTACCACCAGTAAATATTCGATAAGTATTCGACGTATAGGAAAAGTGAATTTAGAGAAGTTGTCCGGGAATTCGAGAAATACATAATCGGACAAAAAAATTGAATTAATTGTAATTACTCAATTATAAAAGTCATAATAAATCATTATAATTAATTAATTAATGTCAAGGTAAAAATTTTTACGATGAAGGTATATACAACATCGTATAATAAAACACAAAACCATAGACTTTATAAATTTGCATATTAAATTACCTGTTTATCTATACATATAAAAATGAATTGCTGTTCGTTAGTCTCGCTAAAACTCAAGAACGGCTGGACCGATTTGGCTAATTTTGATCTTGAATTATTTGTGGAAGTCCAGAGAAGGTTTAAAAGGTATATAATTATGAAAATGCTCGGAATTAAATAAAAATAACAATTTTGTTTTCCCTTTGATGTGTTCCTCGTCGGATGGATTCCTTTTGTTTGTTTTAAGTTTATTTTATACAAAAGTTTAGGTCTTTATTTGTCGATTGAGGAACTAGGAAGTCTGCCGGGTCAGCTAGTTTCTAATATAATTCGACTGACTTGGTGGTGCAATAGTTAGTGCCTGTGGCTCTTGAACTAAGGGGCGTGGGTTCGATTCACACATCGCGCAAACATTGTGTGCTGAACAGGTTTGTTTGCTCTTTGTCTGGATGTTTATTATCTACATATATACAGATATATTTAAACATATGTAAAGAAAAATCTTTATTATCTTTATTATTTAAAAATATTTAGTTTTAAAATTTTTTTCAGTATCATAAAGTAAAGTCTGTCATTCAGTAATATTCTTTAAAATATTAATTTTAAAAAAGATTAAGGGCTTTAAATATTTTTTTTCTTATGATACATATTATTATACCAGAAAATGCAATTAAGACTTTTATTGTTTATTTATTCTGGTACGCGTTATCATTATACTTATGCCATGATATCATTATAAGTATGTTAAACAGTTTCTGGTATTGATAGCACAGGGAATCTAAATTTAGAGTCTCCCTATGCGTGATTTTTTCTCAGTTATTTAATTTGATGATTTTCCTGTCACACCCTTGAAACTGGTTGTATGACTGGTTTGTGTCAGAGGCGTTCAGAAGAACCCATTAGAGCTTACAATGCGCCTGACTGTCTGATTTTCATTTTTCAAAGTATTACCCGCATTATGTCATAAAATTAAAATAGGGTTTAATCAGAAAAAAAATGACACTGAGTGAAAGTTGAAATCGAGAAGATAACCTAAGCATTCCCATTCGTATTCCGGAGTGTATTTACTGAGTTTTGTTTTTCAGCGCGTTCCCAGTTAGAAATGTGACGTTATCTTTGGATCGTAACCTTTGTGCGAATGAATTACAGCCTCCCCATAAATGGTGTTCATCATGATTTGTTTGTTTTGGATACGACTTGAATAGGGGTTGCGGAGAATAGGATATACGGACATATGTATTATACTTTTGTTTTGCCAAAATTTTATCGCAAATGGCCAATTAATGCCAAGTTCAATCGCGAGTGGTCACAATTAGAACTCTTTTTGTTGACTTAAAGAAGATTTTCAATTAATGGCCCAATAATAAGTGGCTATCAGGGCACATAGATATTGAATCACGAATCTCACTGGTTGTAGATTTGGATGGTTGTGTGAATTTCATTATTTTTATTAGGCTCAAACCGATTCTACCTAACCCTGCGCTGCGAATTTATTTGTATATATTTTTTTTATAAATTATTAATATCCAAATTGCCAAGCTATGTAGATTTTTAATTGCCCTGCAAGACAAGAGCTTGTGACCGATCTAATGGTAAGTGGTCATCGTCGCTAATTGACATCAGCGCTAATCATCATTTAATACGATGCTATTTTACCATTTTTTTAGCAATTTTTATTGATGGCAAGAAGCATTGGTTTATTTTAAAAAAACATATCTTACTTACAGTAGTTATAGTAGTAGTGGTAACGACTTGGTTGTTTCATTGCCAATGTCGTTTTTTCCCCTACCTATGCTGATAGCCTTGAGATCCTATTTCTCACCTTCTCCTTAAGTGTAGGTGAGCTCACGGGGCTCAAACCGGAGTGTTGCTAACGCTGGCCCTACTAAGAGCAGTGCTTCGCAGAATTTACCACCGGATCGGAAACGCGATCAACTGAGAAGACCCGGCGCGAAACTCAGTGGGTAATTTTCTCGTCGAGCCCTTCGTCGCAAGCGACAGATTTGGCAAGAACGGTGACCGATGCTTGAGGTGATTAAAAACACCGTTAATGGATTGGGAGGATCCATAATGACGTGCTTAAGGCGGTGCCAATGTCTATAAACTATAATGACTTACCATTGGATGCTATGCTCATCTGTCTTAAGCGGAAAAAAATAAAAAAACCTTTCTATACTATACAGCCATCAAAGTTGCACTTCTAAGTCGTAACAATAATTCTTGCCGAATAGTAACCGCTGACGTTTCGGTTCTTATACCTTATTTATTTCACTGTGTGGGACTATTTGTTTTCGTACCGTATTTATTGGCTTTCGTTCTCAATAGAGATGTTTCGAGTATACCAATTCGGCATTGGGTTAGACGAATGTGCCTTCAATATATATTTTTTTTAATCTTTATTTAAGGAGATTATTCACCTAGTGAATATGTCACTCCATTGTGCAACAAAAGATAGTAACAAAAAATTATATAAAAAAATAAAGAAAGCTGTTATCGTCTCTGAAGGCCCACCAATACTATTTTATAAAGTGACTTAGCCATTTCGGATCGTGGTTGGAGGCGTCCGTATCGGGGTCGGGGTGCAGTTGAAGTACCTCGGCCTCATTCTGGACAGTCGTTGGACCTTCCGTGCTCACTTTCAGAATCTGGTCCCTCGTTTGTTGGGGGTGGCCGGCGCGTTAAGCCGGCTCCTTCCCAATGTCGGGGGGCCTGACCAGGTGACGCGCCGTCTCTATACAGGGGTGGTGCGATCAATGGCCCTATACGGGGCGCCCGTGTGGGGCCAGTCCCTGGCCGTGAGGGTAGCGAAGCTGCTGCAACGGCCGCAACGCACCATCGCGGTCAGGGTCATCCGTGGTTATCGCACCATCTCTTTCGAGGCGGCGTGTGTACTGGCTGGGACGCCGCCTTGGGTCCTGGAGGCGGAGGCGCTCACTGCTGACTATCAGTGGCGGGCTGACCTTCGTATCCGGGGCGTGGCACGTCCCAGCCCCAGTGTGGTCAGAGCGCGGAGGGCCCAATCTTGGCGGTCCGTGCTGGAGTCATGGTCCAGACGGCTGGCCGATCCTTCGGCTGGTCGTAGGACCGTCGAGGCGATTCGCCCGGTTCTTGTGAATTGGGTGAATCGTGACAGAGGACGCCTCACTTTCCGGCTCACGCAGGTGCTCACTGGGCATGGTTGCTTCGGTGAGTTCCTGCACCGGATCGGAGCCGAGCCGACGGCAGAGTGCCACCATTGTGGTTGCGACTTGGACACGGCGGAGCACACGCTCGTCGCCTGCCCCGCATGGGAGGGGTGGCGCCGTGTCCTCGTCGCAAAAATAGGAAACGACTTGTCGTTGCCGAGTGTTGTGGCATCGATGCTCGGCGACGACGAGTCGTGGAAGGCGATGCTCGACTTCTGCGAGTGCACCATCTCGCAGAAGGAGGCGGCGGGGCGCGTGAGAGACACGCAAGCCCGCCGCCGTCGAGCGGGGGCCAGGGAGGCGGATCTCGCCCAAGCCCTAGCCCTCTAAGTGTTTCGGGTCCCCTTCATATGTCGGTCTGGGGACAGGCGAAGGGGGCCTAAGAAGACGACGTGCAAGCTGCTCTGCACGCGTTTTACGCAAGAGCATCCGGGTGATGGAAGGCCGGCTATCCTCGACCCACGCTGGTTCTGACCCAGCGGGGTATTCCGTAGGATAGACCATTCTAACCGGCGCCATCTAGACGGGCTCCGGATAGCCTGCCGACCGAGGGCTGGTGGTCGTGGCGCCGACGACCACTGGTCCAGCGTCCTGAGGGGGAGGGTGATGGGAGAGATGTGCTCCTCACTAAACGCTTCACTTTCCCCCCTTTGCCTTTTCATGGGTTCTGTCTCATGCGAGGTTCGGACGCGGGTTGTTGAGCGACAGGAGGTTTTAGTCAGTTCGACACCGACATGCCCCGCCCTTCATCCCCAGGGGAGGGCGGAAGTCCGGCGATTTCCTCCTGACCAAAAAAAAAAAAAGCCATTTCGGATTCCGGAAAGGCTAATACGCAATTTACACCTCCAACTTGTCGAAAATCTGTATGTTTTGCAAAGGATTGTGTAGTATCGAAGTGTTAGACACAAATAATGGTAGGCAGCGACTTGGCTATGCCTTTGGCATTGCTGATGTTCATGAACGACGGTGAACACTTACCATCAGGTGGGCCGTATGCTCGTCTGCCTAGATGGGCAATAAAAAAATTTAAATAATCTGTAAATTTAATTAATCTACAATGCAGCTACAATCTACAAATTTAATTAATCTAAAATGTAATTTAAGTCATCGTGGCCTAAAAGATAACACGTCCGCTGCATTGTATCTAGTGATGCAATGGTTCGAATCCCGCCGGCGGGTACCAATTTTTCTAATGAAACACGTACTTAACAAATGTTCACGATTGACTTCCACGGTGAAGGAATAGCATCGTGTAATAAAATAAAACCCGCAAAATTATAATTTACGTAATTACTGGTTGTAGGACCTCTTGTGAGTCCGCACGGGTAGGTACCACTACTCTGCCTATTTCGTTTTGGCTTGAAGGGTGGGGCATCCTTTATACTGTAAAAACTGATACCTTAGAATTCATTTCTCAAAGTGGAGGACGACATTTACGTGTTAGATGTCTACGGGCTACGGTAACTACTTAACACCAGGTGGGCTGTAAGGGCATCCACCCATCTATGCAATAAAAAAACGTGTATAGCGTTACCAAAAGAACAAGAAGTAATATTATATGAGCGTACATATCACTAGTCCTCTAGTATTTACAACCCAGAATTTATGACATCACGTGTATGCTGCCACCTATCTTATGGTCATAATAGCATGTGTTTAGGGCTGATCTACTCTTGCATAGTGTCAATAAGTTGCCGAAGCCTGTATATATCAAGACATGAATGTCTTAAGCGATCTTGAGATAACATGAGCATCTTCAAAATTTAAGTTTCAAATGTATAGTTATGACGATGAAAGTTTTGTTCACATAATATTAAAACTACTTCTAGCAAAAACTTGGTATAGCCTGGAAAACCTTTGAAAATCTATAATATACTAGCTGACCCGGCAGACTTCGTAGTGCCTCAATCGATAAATAAAAGACCTAAACTTTTGTATAAAATAAACATAAAACAAACAAAAGGAATTTTCATATTTATCTACTTTTTAAACCTTCTCTGGACTTCTACAAATAATTCAAGACCAAAATTACCTAAATCGGTCCAGCCGTTCTCGAGTTTTAGCGAGACTAACGAACAGCAATTCATTTTTATATATATAGATTTGATAATGGTTCTCCTAATAAATAAACCTAAATAAATAACTTGAATAACATCGGAATCCGCTCATAAGAACCCTTTAATTACAAGTACGGCTTTCGAGCGATTGTATTAAAACCGAATGCCGAAATACCTTGTCACGACCAACCCTACCCAACAAAGATTTATCGCGACACAAACCAGTAATGTTAACGATGGATATCGCTAAAACGCCGCTGACTGATGTATTCGGAGCGCGAGTTTCGTGTAATGAACGTTGCGATAATCAACCCGATTTGTAAATTAATTACTGAATAATTGAAAGGGAAGTCAGTGTGAGATGTGGATTTTTGCTGATCGCTCTGGGTCACTTGAAGAGTATCTTGGTTAAAAGTCGTTAGTTACTAGATTAATCGCCACTGTGTTCCAAAATAATTATTTGTATTCTACCCACTGAGATTAAGGCTTAGTGTGAGACTATATAAGTATATTATAACAACATTGTACCCATTTCTATCGCAAGCCAGAAATGGGTTTCAGTTTGAGCGATTTGAAGAGTACGAAAGCCAATGCATTTAATAAGCTTTAAATTAAGCACTAACATTTTTAACGAGTGGACTCACTTATTCAAAACTTTTCTAATTTTACAAGCTTCCCACTCATCAAGTAAACTTTACAGCACTGCATTACAGTGTGTCTCAATCTTGGCTGTTAAACAGCAGTAAAAACTGAAAGTGCCCAAACAGTTGCGAGCTTTATACGAAAAAGTTTACATTGTTTTCGTGTAGAGCTTTAAAGCTGCCAAAAGGTAAAGTTCGGGTTAAGTTTATGAGGGGTTTGATAAATATTGATGAGCGAAACGAAAGGAAAAAGTGAGAGTTGCTATAAAAACTGAGTATTAAGTTTGATGAGCACAAAAAATGAGCTACCATGAACTTGTATATAATAATATCACGTTTTTTTTTTATTGCTTAGATGGGTAGATGAGCTCACGGCCCACCTGGTGTTTACTGGAGCCCATAGACATCAACAACGTAAATGCGCCTTGACATATAAGTTCTAAGGTCTCAGTATAGTAACAACGGCTACCCACCCTTCAAGCCGAAACGCATTACTGATTCACGGCAGAAATAGGTAGCGCGGTGGTACCTACCCGTGCGGACTCATATGGTAATTTACGCCACTCTTCGAAGCGGAAATATTGGGCGTTAAAAATAGGTAAGGCGGTACTATTTCACAAGACGCCCTCCCATCCAAGTGGGTTGAATTACCCGAATAAAAGAAGAAATCGACAATTTTTAACTCCTTCTAATCGAGAAAATACTTTTAGTAGGACTCAAAACGAAACCACTATTGAAGCTTCGACCGTCAATGTCACAAAGCATGAAAACTTTTTCAATTACACTTTGACTTTGCCAAAGTAACGATACTTTCGTTCCAGATATATTGCAACAATTTAACTTTTAACGTGAACGGTATTGGTTTGCTGTTTCGTGATGTATGTAGCGTTCGATTGTAGCTTTTTGTAGATTCTATGAACTTATAGTAGAGTTCGTGGTAGAGCTGTAGAGCTGTAGGTCTAGGTAGAGGTGGTCTGAATGCTGAAATTTGACTTATCCGTATCTATCGACATATCGACTATGATAAAGAAATATAAGATAATTATAAAAGCCGAATAAGCATTTCCTTAGCTGATGAACGATAATATGCTTTTAACAGCCCCTAACATTTTCTGAACAAATACTTCAACTATTTTTAGTCTAAGCAAATACAAACATTTTAATTTGATGCCTGAGTATTTGGAGAAAAATATGCAAAAAGCTAATTATTTAAACAAAATACAATTATAATATTACCATTATTATTATAAATTATATTATTAAAAATATACAAAAGCTGTAAATAAATTGCGTGATCGGTTAAGTTCAAGGTGGACCGTGGATCCGTTTAAAGTATAGATATCAAGTAGTAGGTATTAGGTTCAGGTATAGGTATTGATCTCTAGAGAAATATAGAAGTGTAGATTTTCTTATTATAATCTACACCAATTTAATAAATACTAGGAGCTTATTAAGCTGTATATTCTGAAAATTAATAGAAAGCATTGTAAGGCAAAAGACGAGAAATTAGCCGATCAGCAAATTACCTGGCAAAATCAATACCAGAGAACACTTCCTTACCCCTAATTTCACGAGCCGGTTAAATAGGTAGGTACGGTTTCAAGGGTCATGAGGGTGGAACGGGAATGCGCGCTGAAGGGTCACTCTGGCTGAAGGGCCTCAGGTATTCTTGTTGGCTGCAATCAGGTGCTCCAAGCTGAGTGTTTTGTCTTGCTTTCGTTTTTATATTTTTATTTAGACTAGTACCGACTAATGCTTTGTTATATATTGTAATGATTCATTAATATAGAATTTAGAAGTGCAACATTAAATTTGAAATGCGTGTTTTACTCTTTGTACATAATATCAATGTCTTTTTAAATTGATAAAAGAGGCTCTGACATTACAACGTAAATGACACTAAGCACCATGAATATGATGTAGAAGAGAGTTTTTTTGTAGAACAGTTTTTCCCCTCACTCAAATTGGAATGCATGTCTGTTTCATGACCACCGCTTAACACCAGGTGGGCTGTGAGTTCGTCCACCCATCTAAGCAATAAAATAGTTTGTGTTGTTCACGTTACGTCTTGAAGCAGTCATGCGTTTTGAGAAACTCATGTCTTAAGGTGGGTGGCGGTATTTATGTTGTTGATGTCCGTGGGCTCCGGTGGTAATCACCTAACACAAAGCGGGCCGTGAGCTCGTTCGGTCACCTAATAAAAAAAACATGTGTAGCTAAAATTTATTTGTTTACCAAATTCGTAAAAACCTTTGCGACCAATTATATGACATTCGTGATTTTTAGCTTCAACTCTAGAATAACATTGTGTTGGTATGTAGAGAACAAATTATTTGACTTAACGAAACGAACTTAGTTTGACCCGTCAGGGTTACACGCCACTACGACCCTCGTACCTTCTAACAGCTGAAGGTCGCTCGAAATAAGGGCAGCTGAATGACATGCCAATTATGAATCACTCAAGATGAACTATAGGAGTGACGTGGGATATAATTATTATTTCTTTAATATATTCATCAGCACTGGTTGCGTTGGTTTACAACTGTTAGTTTTTGGTTTCGGAAGATAGCAGCATTTTATTTGGTTTTGCAAATCCTGTTCCATCCCTCTCCCGCACATTACCTGCTGACGCGTGTGAGCAAGATCGCGTGGCGACATCGACTCTAGAAGAAAATGTAATGGCTAAACTACCGCGCGCGCGCTACGTGTCTCTGATGTATTTTATACGAAAATAAGTGAAATTGTTGGTGTTTCTCATCGCCTATCGGTACGAGCCTGCAGTAAGGACTACACAAGGTACTCTGCATCTTTCCTTTACCGCAGAACTGCCGCTTCATATCGTGCCTGTCCGCAGTCTGTGTCCTGTAATTTGTAACGACCAAATTTCAAAAATTATGCAATATTTCGTAGTTATCACTTATTTCGCGTCTGCAAGCACCATCCGGCTTTGAAATGAGCTAGCCTCTACGGTGCTCATCGAGTGCTATTACATGTCCTTCTTCAAACGAGGCCTCTGGAGAATACGTAACTGTAGGCATCGGCTTGACTCTACTCCTGGCATTGCTGACGTCCATATGGTAACCACTCACTATCAGGTGGGTCGTATGCTCGTCTGCCAACAAGGGCAATAATAAAAATATTGTTAAACGCTTCATAGAAAAGAAGCATAAAATAAGTGTTATATCAACTAGTTTATTTATTCAAATTATAAACATTACACTGTCTAGAAACTAGAAAAACTTTGAATATGTAACGCCCCGGTACGAAGCGCATCCAATGCATACTAATGTTTACAGATAGACCCACTATATTACTAAGTTTGACTGAGTTTTCTCTATTCACTTTGACTGACTAAAATTTTTTTATCGTCTTCGGGAAGTGAGAAGCCAATCTGCGGGAACATCTATAAAAAAAATGAATTGCTGTTCGTTAGTCTCGCTAAAACTCGAGAGCGCCTGTACCGATTTGGCTAATTTTGGTCTTGAATTATTTGCGGAAGTCCAGAGAAGGTTTGAAAGGTAGATAAATATGAAAATCTTCGGAATTAAATAAAAATTACAATTTTGTTTTTCCTTTGATGTGTCCCCCGTCGGATGGATTCCTTTTGTTTGTTTTGAGTTTATTTTATACAAAAGTTTAGGACTTTTATTTATCGATTGAGGCACAACGAAGTCTGCCGGGTCAGCTATAATTAATATGACCTCAATGGTAAAACTTTATTGGATGTTAGATTAAGAGCGAATAGAACAATGACGCCACGCGTCACATTCATGCTAATCTATGAGTTTTGATAGAAGTTTTGCCCTTACAACAATTATGTTTTGAAGCGCTTATAATTTTGTTTTCTGCTTTCAAAGTTTGAAGGAAACCATGACAGTTTTGAAATAACCAAATCGAGACTTAAACTTTAAATTTGGTGTGGGTGGTGCCACTAATGTATGAACCCTGATTATCATAATACCACAGATTCAGCCTTGATTCCCATCCATTATTATTTGATGAAATGTGGTTAGTATTTATCGTATAAGCATTAATATTATTACCTAGTGAACATAATACAGTAAAAATTGTAGCCTGGGGTCGTGTTATGCGGAACAATTATTTATTTAAGCTGTAATATCAGGATATACAAAGTTCAGATATTTAAAGTCATCGTGGCCTCAAGGATAAAACGTCCAGTACATTTGTATCTATAGATGGAACGGTGTTGAAATCCTGCAGGCGGGTACCAATTTTTCTAGTGAAATACGTACTTAACAAATGTTCACGATTGACTTTCACGGTGAAGGAATAACATCGTGTAATAAAATCAAACCCGCAAAATTATAATTTGCGTAATTATTAGTGATAGGAAGACTTGTGAGTCCGCACGGAAAGGTATCACCACCCGCCTATTCTGCCGTGAAGCAGTAATGCGTTTCGATTGGAAGAGTAGGGCAGCCGTTGTAACTATACTTGAGACCTTACTATTTATATCTCAAGGTGGCATTAACATTGTAGATGTCTACTGGCTCCAGCAACCACTTAACACCAGGTGGCCTGTGAGCTCCTCTACCCATCTAAGCAATAAAATAAAAAATAAAAAACATATACGGTATGAACGACGTAAATATAACCAAGCAGAGTGCGAGTGTCATTCGTGAGACGCTTGATTCAAGAGCGGCCGAGATGAAGACGGCTTGAGAACCTAGAGTGCACGCTGCACTAAGATCTGCACTGGAAACGACAATTTTTACTTTTATTAATTTTGTCAGTTTACTAATAGACTGTTCCACTGTTTCTAAAATCTAGATTTTAAGGTCTTCTTCTAATTGCCACCTCAATTTCCGTCTGTTTTAAGGGCTAGATACATAATCGCCTGACGCTGAACATTTTAGATCTTTACTTGATCTTTGATATTTTTTTTATTGCTTAGATGGGTGAACGAGCTCACAGCCCACCTGGTGTTAAGTGGCTACTGGAGCCCATAGACATCTACAACGTAAATGCGGCAACCGCCTTGAGATATTAGTTCTAAGGTCTCAAGTATAGTTACAACCGCTGCTCTACCCTTCAAACCGAAACGCGTCACTGCTTCACGGCAGAAATAGGCAAGGTGGTAGTACCTACACGCGCGGACTCACAAGAGGCCCTACCACCAGTAAGTAAATCTTTGATCTTTGTATAACGTGCATTATTGTAGGTTTTGCAAGAATAAAACCGAAATTACGCATCGATTAGTTTGTGGAAGTCTTGCAAGGGCCAGAATGGGCGCATTAGATAATAGATATCTAGATTACGACGTCTAATAAACTCTGTCGTTTCATACAGCCTATGTTGGCGGGGTTTGGAAATACGGACGGCCTATACTCATCACAAAGCCGGATAAAGAGCTGGAAGTGTTCATTCAATGCCGTTTTCAAATTATACGCGTAGGTACGCTCGTGTCATCAAAGATCTGTAAACCGTATGCCAAACAAAGCGCTTCATCTCGAGAACGAATTATCGTTGCAAGATCTTATAAATAGGGCTATCAGTTTCACAAAATAAAAATGCCAATAAAAACGTCTCTGGAGAAAAACGATTGAGAGGACCAACCCTAATTATAAAGAAGAAAAAAATTACAAACAAACATTTTTAATGTACCGTTACTGTCCACAGTTTTATAATAGCACGATGATATTATTTCCTTCTCTCCTGCTTTGGGGATATATACGACAAAGGGAAGATCTTCCACCGAGCGGGTGATATTTGCTCGGTAGACCGACGGTCCGAATGTTGTTGTTCGGAACTTGTATATATGCGCTTTATCTTGAAAATGTCGTAAGCGAGATTCAGGCATCTGTCAATTATCTTGCGTTGTATGATGGCTACCCGCCACACCTGCCTTCTTCGCATTCCTCATTTCCTCACTCTCAAAGCGGCATTTAAGTTGTCCTGTTTATAGGGTCCAGTAGTCACTTACAACCAGTTGCACCTTGAATCTGTTCTGGTAGAATAATAGAACGGTATCTATCATTAGAATAGCAACTTAGGCACTCAGGTGCATGAGTGACATTGACCATTCACCATAATGTTGGCCATATAATATAGCTCCCAAGGTAATAAAAAAATTCAATTAATGAATTCTAACGATTTCAGAATCGTACTAATAATAATGGATGAACAAGAAATCTTGCAAGATTACACTGCGCAAGCTTCGAATCTATCTATACTTATATATATAAAAATGAATTGCTGTTCGTTAGTCTCGATAAAACTTGAGAACGGCTGGACCGATTTGGCTAATTTTGGTCTTGAATTATTTGTGGAAGTCCAGAGAAGGTTTAAAAGGTAGATAAATTTGAAAATGGTCGAAATTAAATAAAAATAACAATTTTGATTTTCCTTTGATATGTCCCGCATCGGACGGATTCCTTTTGTTTGTTTTAAGTTTATTTTATACAAAAGTTCAGGTTTTTTATTTATCGATTGAGGCACTACCAAGTCTGCCGGGTCAGCTAGTAATAATATAAAAATGTTATGTACTTCATTCCTATGGCCATATACTTCGCCAATGTGTCCTTAGAATTAATAAATGTTGTTACGTGAAAGCATTTGATTATGTCAACAATGCCGCTTAGGACTATGCAGAGGACTGACAGTTTAAAAATGTGGATTTTGGTAAACATAATATTGTAACGTTTCCAGACATGTGAATCGTATTGGCTGAGCAAACATCCAAGGCATCGATAAGTGAATTGGCGTTTCACGCCGCAAGCCTGTTACAAATTTGAACACGTGACTCGAATTTCGTGTGGATAGTGTTTGATTTCATTTTTATATGTATGTACCGATTTGTTCTGCTAAAGGTGATTTCAAACAAATTAACTAAGAGTCACGATACATTACAATCATTTGTAAAATCCATTCTCTTTGTTCTTGCAATGAATTGGACAACTTAGTCCAAACCTTGGAACTTCATTTTTCTCTTCTACGAGAATCTTCAAGAGAGATATTTATGAATACGCTATAATCTCGGATTTAATTAAACTATACGTTTGTGCAAAATCTTTGATTATAGTTATTAATGAAAATTGTATAAAAAATTAGATGCTCCCAATGAAAAGTCAAATGATTTTAATGAACACGAAACCTGTCAACCCTAACGTCTAATAATAATAGACGTTCCATTGCAGAGTCCTTCACATATCTTCTAATCTAGATGTGGCTATGGGTAAAGCGGTCAATGACCCTGACTACTATACCACAGTTTTGATTCCCGGTCAGAATCGATCTTTGTGATATATATTTATTAAGTAGTCGGGGGTTTTGATTTACTGAGTTCATAGTTCCTATTTCGTGTCGATTCCCGGCGTCCATAACGGGAGGGGTTTATTTGTTTGTATCAAAACACTGAGTCGCCATTAATTTTACGAGTTTCTAGTCGTAGACATTTTCTTGAATAGATACAACAATATTATATGTATTTTATTAATGTACATCCATTAAGTAAAACTTTTGAATCCTGGACGATTCAAATTTGAAAAAGCAAGTATCCTTTAGACTGCTATGAGAAACGGATTAATACTTCGTGGAAGAAATAAGGACGTTAATGTTACTCATAAGTATTCAATATATTCTTTGTCGATATCTTCTATGTAGGTATAAATGAAAATACCACTATATCCTTGATATCTTAATAAAAAAGAGAATTGGAAACATTAGTACAGATCCGGTAATAGTGTCATGCATTAGGACCGCGCGGGGGAGTAATAAAGGGGTAATCACCCCTCGACGGGTGGGGTGAATTACTTAGGACGAGCCGGGTAATTCAAAATAGGAGATGCAGCGTGTATTGGATGAACGTAGTCAATTATGATATTATGATGTGAAGATAGTAAAGTCCTTGGGTGGTCTTTGATTAATGACAAAATTGATGTAATAAAAATTGTTTATTGAAGTCCAGACCTCGCGACGCATGTATATATCACCATTAAAGTCGTCGTGGCCTAAAGAATAAGACGTCCGGTGCATTCGTGTCGAGAGATGCACCAGTGTTCGAATCCCAGGCGGGTACCGATTTTTGTAGTGGGCTGTGAGCTCGTGCAGCCATCTAAGCAATAAAAAAAAATCCACCTCGTAACGACAATCGACATATCCATTATATTCATCTTCACACTCCTCATGCTTTACTACTTCACAGTACAAATGACCAGTATAACTGTACTGGCTCTATCCGTAACAGCCATTAGATTAATAGGCTACAGATTGATCAGAATGGAATTGTATGAGTAGATGATTTATTCTGTAATGTATTGGAATGTAGAATAAGGTTTTATCGCCAACATTAATCAAATATAATCCGCCGCTTCTTGTCAATTGAGTCATATCAATGAGTGACACTCGGCGATTAATGTTTGACTCTAAACGCAATAGCCTCATAGCCTCGGTATTCATCGTAACTGATGGAATACTACAGTTTGTATTGATGTGAGTTTTATAGCTAATTCTGTGGGTGGAGCTAAGTAGAGAAACAGCGATTGAACGAGAGAAATATATTTTGTTTATCATTACGTATATGTATTTATTTGTTTATTTATTCAACTTCATACACAAGGGTACAGTGGCGAACTTCATGCCTGAGGCATTCTCTACCAGTCAACCAAGGGTGGTGTAGAGAGTCCATTGGTAGGTGCATCACTTATTGCGAAAATTTTAGAAGTCGTCGTGGCCTAAAGTATTATTCGTCCGATGCATTCGTGTTGATCCATGCACTAGTATTCGAATCTCAGGCGGGTACCAATTTTTCTAATGAAATTCGTACTCAACAATTACATCGTGTATTAAAAGTAAGCCCGCAAAAATTATAATTTGCGTAATTACTAATGGTAGGACCTCTTGTGAGTCCGCATGGGTAGATACCACCACACCGCCTATTTCTGCCGTGAAGCAGTAATGTGTTTCGGTTTGAAAGGTGGGACAGCTGTTGTAACCATACTTGAGACCTTAAAACTTACATCTCAAGGTGGGTGGCGCATTTACGTTATAGATGTCTATGGGCTCCAGTAACCACTTAACACCAGGTGGTCTGTGAGCACGTCCAACCACATAAGCAATAAAAAAAAAACTTCAGAGGTGTCAAGGGACACCCGGATGGAACGAAGTTCCTTTCGATTAATTAGTGAAGGAATTGTAATTTTTTTTTAAGTTATAATAATAAATTACGGCATTATGAAGAAGAAAAAACAATACTATGAACTAAATTACTATTGTTGAAACGCTATCTCGAGAAACTGTACTCATTACGCGGACCAATCGGATACGAGCAATGTCACGCGATAAGCGCCTACACGTTGATTGGTCAGAATGACGGATCTAAAAAGTGTCGTGACAACTTTTCGTAAGAATTTTTTCCGTCTAGCCCCCTTTCACAACGCGCGATAAGGAACTTCGTTCCAAAAATAGTGCTGCTTACTCATAGATACTTACAATGTGCTCTACCACTATTAATGTGAGTTAAAAAATACGAATTTGTTAGCACACGATGTTTTTACATTATCCAAGAAGTTTTTCGTGACAATAACTGCTTTGTACATAAATGATAGGCAATAACCATATTCGATGCGCAAAAAATATATATTTCTAGGTCTATTAAAATCATTTCAAACCTACAGCTACTAGCTAGATTCTACTACAGCTGGATTCGTTAAAATAAATTTTGTTTTCAGGTATTTCAAGTTTAAATTAGCCTACTGTAAAGTTCACGCATTGTCGCTTAGTCACGTTTGCCTTACAAGCGTCGATATTGAATTATCATCGGTCCTTAATAATTTCGAGTTAATCCGAGGTTTTGAAGGGGGCCAAAATCATGTCAAAGATTCTGTTACATACCAATATACATACTATTACAACATACGTATGAAACTAATAAAAGCGTATTAATAAGCTTAGTTATATTTCATTTTAGACTATACTCCTAAAAATCCCTTCATACTTCATCAGAGTTTAACTAAGTCTCATATGACATTTAATCTGAAAACACAAAGGCACCGAAACTGACGTAAACATGACAATTCACGAGCGCCATAAACAATGTCAGCCTCACGACAATAGAACACATAAAATGAGTTGTCTCACGACACAACACCCAGAACTTTGGTAGTTACGTAAACGTCACCGCTTTAGACGCCTTAGCCTCAGTCGGTAAGGCCGATAAAATATATAGTTATAAGATTCTAAATTGTTTAACTATCACCTGTCATTGTGGACTAAATACCAATACCATATTGAGAAGCCATGTCAATTTCGAAATTGATTTTATAATGGCGGTCTCAAAGCTTGATTTAACAGTTATTTTGGGCATCTATTTCTGAAGCAAATCTGATTTGAAGGGTAAAGCCGTTGCTCAATATAATGGGATTTTCAATCTCATGCCATAAGGTGGGTGACGCCATGCACCTCATGATGTCCATGTGCCATAGCAACCATTCCGTACTGGACAAACATTTTACACACACATAGATAAAAGAAAATCAAGAAAATATAAAAAGTTCTTGCCTTTGCACACATTATACATATTTCAGAGCCGGCCATTTTGTAAATACAAAAACCTCATTTTCAAAAATAAGCTAAACAACAATTTTAATTTCTTATTCGCCAACATTGAATAAGCAATTACCTCGCACGTACAAGCAAAAGAGTTTTAACCGTGTGTGGGAACAGAGAGTGCTGTTTGTCTTGTCACCATGAATTGGGACATTACGGAGACACTGTCTCGGTATGACCCGATAAAATCCGTATGAGCTGTACATAGCATTGTACCTTTAAAGAAAATATTACATTTCTTTAACAAAATTTTGTTGCTAATAGAGTTTATTTGTATTTAAAGTTATCACGTGTACTGAATAGCGTTTTGCTAGTTCAAAAATGGAATAGCTAAATTAAGGTGCAAAATATATACATTTGCATAACTAGCTCTATGAACTTAGGTTTTTTTTATTGCTTAGGTAGTGGATGAGCTCACGACCCACCTGGCGTTAAGTGGCTACCGGAGCCCATAGACGTAAATACCGCCACCCACCTTGAGATATATGTTCTAAGGTTTCAGTGTTACAACGGCTGCCCCATACTTCAAGCTGAAACGCATTATTGTTTCACGGCAGAAATAGGCAGGGTGACGGTACCCATTAGTCGTTTAGTGGGTGGGTCCTAAAATCCTTGGGCCCGCGATCTGCTCTCAACACCTGCAGATCGTTGAGTCTCACATACCCCGCGCGCCCCGTATGCGCGGGGACCTCGTAGGAGGTTCGGCCGTATACTGCTTACGAATGCAAAAATCTCGTACAGAACAATATGATTATCAATTAGCAGCTTAGGATTAACTTAAAAAACCTCTAATAAAATTCGAATAAGTTTCATTTTTCGACCCACTAAATCTACACTTGATGGTGCCCCTACAACGTGGGGCATTCTGCCTCTGACAGATATTAAATTCGTATCCGCGACAGGCGGCTGCTAGCCACAATATATTACTACTGTACTGTCACGAGCGTTCATTGCGAACGCATTACATATCTGTCGCTAAGTTTACCTGCTAGGTGTTGACAATTAAATTTTCCAAATCCAATTTTAGGGAATTTTTTATTTTTACTTTCGGACGTAGACCAGAATACGGCCCACCTAATGATGAGTAATCACTGTCCTTCATAAATATGAGTAACAATACACGGACCATGATAAACTTTCTGTTAAAACAATATATCACCTCATCTAAAATAAGTTGTGAATGAATGAAATTATTACAAGTGACAGGGATTTACTGTGTTTCACTAGTGAGAAGTAAAAATATATATGATGAAATCAACTCCAAAAGCCCTCAGAGCACTTTTCACGGAAGTTACGATATAAAAGATAGAGCACCAACTCTATCTGTAGACCTAGAGCTCCAAACATCCAGTGATCAATAGAGGCAGTCGCAATGCCTATTGTCATGTTTTGCCTTAAGCACATTTTGCCACCCTGACCTCACGGAATGCCAAATCGATGCTTGTCGTTGCGTGACCACGAGACCTGTTTATCAGTGGGCCTTTCGAAGCTCGCTTAAATGGTGCGACTTTCCATCATTCGGTTGCTCCTTTACAATTTGCATATAGAGCCACTTGTGAGTTGTCTTTTAATGTCCCCCTCAACCGTTCCCATACTAGCATGCGGTAAGGACCCCAAAGACTTCGAGATATTTATATTTGTGATATACTCAAAATTTGACGTGACTATTAATCTAAATAAATATTGACTATTAATTTATTATGATTTTCCTTATTCAAGATTAAATTAATTCACTTAATAATATAAATTCTAAATTGTTTTTTGTTTATATTGGCCATTCCGAATGCCGTGTCCTATATTGAGACATTAATCACGCTACTTCGATTTAGAAATATGTACCAATTCTTTAAGTCAACCTCGAGACTTAGTTCCGTGTTTTACAAAATTCTACAAGCATTTCATTTCAGACAATGTATAGGAATATATAATATTATATATCTACTAAGATTATGAATGTAAAAGCTTTTAGTTTGTTACACTGTTACCCGAAATCGACTGATCGAATTAAAATAAATTTTCACAAAAAGATAGCTTATAAGCCTGCATTAACACATAAGATACTTTTCAACATAGTAAATGTCTTAGCCCGAACAATGCCAGATATATTTGCTATAACTAAATTGATAATGTGTTCGCTGGCTCGCCATTTTACGTACCAACAACTCTACAGATCGACTGTTAGCTTACGAACTAAATAGTGAAACAAGCAACTCCCGGGAAAGTGTGAGATTTAATTTATTTACAATATAAACGTCATTCATATCGCGAGTGACGTCTAATACTATTAGATTATATATTATACTAGCGACCCCGGCGAACTTTGTTCCGCCTTAGAGGCAATAAATGAGCAGACTTTTGATCAAGGTAATTTTTTTTATTGGATAATTAATGTAAATTAAAAACGCAAGTATTTTAATGATTCTTTATTGGCCATGTATTTTAGTTATTATTTTTATATTTTCTTATTCTTCTTCAGTCCTTTCACTCGCAAAGTTTCGAATCCTAGTTGCATTACGGTTTCGTCGGGAAAGATTTGATCGTGTTGGTCGCGGCATGGCTTTCTTAATGATTACCTATCTCGGCACAAAAAACTAATCGAAACTCGAAATAAACACATCAACCGGTCAACTTCAAAATTTTACTATAATTAACCATAAACTACATTACGTTTAGCTGTCAGTGGCGTTTTGTTATTCCATATCTGTTGCGTTTTGTTATACCACATTTTATATCACATCCCACAGAAACGTGATAAAAAGTATCCTATGTCCTTCTCCTGATCCTAAGCTACCTCCCCACCAATTTTCAGCCAAATCAGTTCAGCCGTTCTTGAGTTATAAATAGTGTAACTAGCACGACTTTCTTTTATATATATAGATATACATACATTATACATGTGACAGTAATATGTATTACCAATTTATGAAAATTCAAATGTGTAGTAAGTAGTATTTTGCGTTTGTGCATTATTTCCTCGATTAAATCGTAACTGCAACATTTCTTTCACAGTTGATGAATTTCAAGATTTTTTTTTGCAAAGATATTTTATGTTTGACAGTAGGCACTTGAATGGTCTGCTTAAATTTTTTTTTTTTTCAAATTTTTTTATTGCTTAATTCTCACGCCGTATTTTGTCTAGTTTTTTTTTTAAATAATAGATAAATTATATCAACACATTTTCAACTATGAAACTCTTAGACGATTTCAATTGTACTTCCTCGAATAAATTTTGTCAATAATCATAATTACATGGTTACTGTCCATTCAATTTTGCTATAAACGAAGTTGCTGAGTTCACGGGAGATGTGATTGAGAATTTGGCCATTGGCCATCTTGGCGTTGTGACATTTTCAAATTGATGGTGGACAATGAAGGAGGAACATCAGTTTTTAGTATTTTGGCGAGACAATGTGACTTTGTTACTAAAGATGCGATTTACAAACTAATATTGGCCCCAATCTTAAAGAAAATGCTTATAAAACTTCAATCGATAATACATTGCTTAGTGCTAATCAAAGGATTTGTTTTTAATTCGTAGATGACTAAAAGCTGTCGCGTACCGCCTGGTATTTAAAGAGATCGTCAGACCCAATAGATATCACAATGTGAGTTCCACCACTCATCTTGACACATGAGATCTAACTCTCAGTTTTTGGAGTACAACGGTTGCCCTATCCTGTATAACTAATACTAAAAAATTGGGCTGCCCATTGCTCCATTGAATCCTTTCGTCGCGTTTTATGACTTTTTTTCATAGGTTAAATCGTTGAACTGGCGTTAAGTGGTAACCGGAGCTCATGGGCATCTACAACGTAAATGTCACCACCCACTTCGAGGCATGGGTTGTAAGGTCTCAGTCTTAACAGTACAACGGCTGCCCCACCCGTCAAACCGAAACGCATTACTGCTTCACGGCAGAAATAGGCAGGGTGGTGGTACCGACCCGTGTGGACTCACAAGACGTCTTACCACATCTACGAGAAGAGATGTGTTGTTGATTTTTTGTACATCGATACGATACGACACATGATTTTTTACGACCCTGTATACGACCCATTGTTATTTTATATTCACATAATTTGTAACATATCATAGTATTTTTGTAATACTTACTTGAAATAGATGATGATATGATGATATAGGCCCGTCGTAATTCTGTTTACTTCTGTCGCAAAGCAGTATTTTGTTTCGGTTTTATTTTTGAGACAATCGTTATAATAGTATATTGTATAAACCAATAAAACTTTGAACTTATTTTTGTAGTCCCCACTAAGCACTAGGTAGGCTAAAAGCTCCCTTGACAGTCCATATATTACTCAAATAATCCGATGTGGGAATCGAAGTCACGACCCTCAGCGCCCTAAATACTGCACGACTGAATCAGTCTGAAAACCATACTAAAATACTTTCATTGACCAAGTTTTTTAATTGTCATTATATCACAACACCCACCACTGACCATCCATGATTCTCCCTGACCACGCAAACTGTAAAGAATTCGAAACATCAAAAATATTTTAATGACAATAGACAAAAACCGGAGATTAATCCGCAAAAATAGTTTTCATTATAACGATACTAATTAATTACCGATTGACTCAAGGCAACGACATAATTACGTGTATTTTAATTCGTTCCGACAAACTTGTACACGGTTTTCGTATAAAGCGAGACGCGAAAGTTTCCAAAGGCTCAGAGCAACTTGGCGGATAAAGGAAACATTATGTAAATGGGCACGAGTCCATGATTAACTCCCAAGGACCGAGCACGGGGGATCTTATCAAGGGACCCAACTGTCTTAGCATGCCTTGCTCACGAGTTTTATTCTCTTTTTTATATTTCGATTGATATTACAAAAGCTTTAACGAGAATGGATAGAATACGGAATGAGTATGTTAGAGGAAGTCTGAAAGTGGCACCTGTGACAGAGAAGCAGAGGAGTGCGCGTTTGGGATGGTATGGACATGTGATGAGACGAAATGAAAATGAGGTTGTTAAGAGAGTGTTAACCATGAATGTGGAAGGATTTAGAGGAAGAGGTAGACCTAAGAAGAAATGGATCGATTGTGTGAAAGACGATATGGGTAGGAGGGGAGTGAGCGAAGAAATGGTATATGATAGAAGAGTATGGAAGGAGCAAACATGTTGCGCCGACCCCAGGTGACTGGGAGAAGAGCAGGATAATGATGATGAATGATGATGATTACAGAAGCTTTACGTTCTAATCGAAATACTTGGTATACGTGATTGTAGAAGGCAGAAGTATTTGTAAATGGATGAGTTGTAAATGCCTGTTGTACTTGCCTATCTCTGCCGTGACGCAGTAATGCGTTTCAGTTTGAAAGGGGGGGCAGCCGTTGTAAGTATACCGAGACCTTAGAACTCATATTATCTCAAGGTGGGTAGCGAAATCTACGTTGTAGATGTCTATTGGCTCCTGTAACCACATAACACCAGGTGAGCCGTGAGCTCTTCCACCCACATAAGCAATAAAAAGAATCCTGTGTATTAAAATACTGTTTTTAAAGACCGCGTTATGTGAAACATCGGCGCATAGGCACTATCTTCTAGGTATTATAATCTACCGCAAAACAATTATTACCTTTCAACGGGAAAATCTTTGTTTAACATAATTAGGAGTAGGAAGCTATTTCTTACATTAGTGCCACTCATGTTATGACTTCAAGTCATCACTAAATATTAGGTAGGCTTTAGTTTGTCAGCTAATCTATCGTAGAAAAAATAAAGATAAATTTATGGTTTTGTGAAGACGTTAACTGTTCATAAGCTGAAGAATAAATAATAATGCAGACATAAATTGGAAACTCTTACACAAATATGTATGGCTAAGATTCTATGTCGGCTAAAAGTATAAATAAAACCGAATTCAATCAAACAAAAAATCTCTAACGCCGAAAAGCGTTAACCCGTGGTAGCGAGAATTTTCGGCATGAAACAAAGAACGAAATAAAATAGATCGGTCGTGAAGGTGAGCGATAAACGAGGACCGCGTAAAGAATTTCCAATCTACCGGGAATATTGGAAGGCTGCAAAATTTTACTCGGAATAAAAGATCACTGGAATATTCTTGGTTTTATTATCGCGAAGGCGTCCGTAAAGAGAAGCCAGTGGAATCATTCGTGTACCATAATTATCGAAGTTTCCAAACGCTTTCAGTACACCGCCAGCAAGCTTTAAAAAAAAGGGTGCGTGTACTTATGTACGCGCGTAAGAAGCTATACTTTATTTTTATTAAAATTATTTCTTTTTTTTTTAAATATTAAATAATTAATAATAAATATTTCACGTTCATAATTTAATAATATTTAGTATGAATTATATTATAAAATAATTTTGTCATTTATATTACTAAAAAATTAATATTAATAACACTTTTTTTTACGAGTGTACATGCGCGAAAGTTCACCTGCGTCTATATTCAGATTCGCCATGTTACGTCGGTCGTATTGTGGGCAACTTCATTCTGTTAATTTTGTGTCACGGTGCGCGCGCATCGTAAAACTTCACTCTCATAAATTTTTCATAACGCGCCTAAAGAAGTATAATTACAATAAAAAAAAGCTTGGATAGCTTAAAGCGTTCGCACGAACTATCCCTTACAGAGCCACTCCGCCGCCGATCACACGTCGCAGCTCTTCATTTCCCGTCCATTGTTTCATTTTTAAACCTGCCTCGGACCGTTTGACCCGAATAGACGGTCGCTTCAATGATTTTGCATAATTAAAACTGTCGAGTGCTGAGCTTTATACAGTTATTCAAAGTGTTTTAAATTTCTTTTATCAGGTAGAGCTTTGGTTTGAATTTATTAATGGAGTAAATAGGTCAAGCAACTTTGTGATGTTATTACATTTGTTACAAGATACCACTTCCCTCTTTAAAACATCGGTGATGCTGTAAAAACCTACGCAATAACCACAAAAAAGCTTAGTTCGGAAGTTATAGCTAAGCCCTAGCTTGGCCTAAATTCAGTATAGAAATAAATTAGGATTACCTGAAAATCGAATAGGCACAGGCAAGAAAGGGATTTTTGCAGGTCGTGAAGCTCATCGTTTGCCAGGATACGTAGGAACCACAATCCATGAAGTCGAGGCAAGGAAGTAGTACCCTTTACTTCGAGTTTATGTGGGTATTAATAGTCACATTGCATGGGATATCGACAATCATGTATAAATCAGGATTGACCATATCTACACCTCTTTATCCTGAAAAACGTATTTAAATCTGGCTCAATATTAAATTTCGGGTAAATAAAGATCGTGTCATAGCCGGAATCGACATTAAATTATGGTACGCTCTCTTTTTCTCTCTTCTTGTGAGCGATAAGGACGGAGCCTGCACTTATAATGCCCTGTTTGTTGTGTTGTCTGCTCAGCTTTCGGCCTTCGGGTCTACTCTGCAAGATGATTAATGACATGGAGATTTTTTTAATTTGCACAAGGCACTCGTGTTTGCCTGGTCCCTTTTTGCATTTTCCGTTATCACAATTTTAAGGAAATTGGGTTTCTGATTGCATCAAAATGTGTACTGTTGAGATATTTATTCATATAATTAAGCTGGCCAAATTATTATCATGTAAGAATCTCTGACTAAATAATAGTATAAAAATGTTAATATGAGTTAAAATATATATTAAAATATAGCATGTAAATTATATCGAAAGTTAGATTTTTCTATTGAAAAAATAAATGAACTCTGTTTTCGAATAGTACGGATTAAGAGGGTTTAATAAACTCAAGAATTTCATTTAATTGGATCGTAAGCAAAATCACGCAATCTTAAAGTTTTAATTAAATACAGCATGAAAAAATCTGTGAAAACTTTTAATTTATTTTTAATACTTAAAGTGTGAAACTTGTACGTATTCCACCTAATATTTAAATTATCTATGTGCTTAAAAACAAGCAAGCTGGTGGTATCTATTTGGCCAGGTTCGCAAGTTAAAATACCCCAACGATCAATGATACATTTTCGATTTTGATTTTAACACAAAGTGAATATATGAAAATTGATAAAGACTTAGCTATTTACATAATCAGTATCCACCAAACTATTTAAAAGTTATCCTGATCCAACGTAAGTATGTAATTAAAGTTACATTTAAAATGAAAAGCATTTGTTAATATTTAATTTAAAAAATTCTGTAACCATTAAAAATGTCAAGACCACGTGATCACTTCTAATAACTATGCCTAAATGCGTACGTTATACGATATGCGTATATCAATATTTAGTATAAATGATTTACTAAACAAAAACAAAGATAGCGCGAGTTATTATACACGTTTTCGGCACACCCAAATACGTTGCATGTAAGAACGATATTCCCCATTTCGCTTCGACATAATCACCTCAATAAAACCGTAAAAGTAATATCTGAATTCTTTTCTGGCCTATTTTTTACCGAAGATAGACGGCATTCGACGTAACCGTTGAGTGTACATAGAAAATGATGTCACATAAGAAAAATCGCTTCGCCTGTCATACCTTAGATCCGTTTGGATGTTTCCTTTCTTTGTGTGAATCGAAGGAGTTATTGGGAGATTTGGCGACATTTAGTTATGTTTTCATTCTGTTAGCTTAGTTAACCATACTAAATCATGGTGTTTGGCAGCGTGGCACTGTTAACCTGCGTATATTCATGTCCTCAACCTTATTGTATTCACCGTGCGGAATATCCATGTGTTCCAATTCCAGCGATTACATAATTCACAATAGAATTTGTACTCCAATGTACTTAATTTAAATTCCTTTTTCCGCTACGAAGCAGTCATGTATTCCATTTCGAATGGTGGGTCAGCCACTAAACAGTTGACTGGAGCATTTGACGTGGCTGGGTGACGTCGCTATGTCTGTAGGCTCCAATAATCACTGAACCCCAGCTGGGCCGTGAGCTCGTCAGCTGATCTAGAGAAATATGATGATATGAAGTCGTCGTGGCCTAAAGGATAAGTCGTCCGGTGCATTCGTTGTTGCGATGCACCGGTGTTCGAATCCCGCAGGCGGGTACCAATTTTTCTAATGAAATACGTACTTAACAACTGTTCACGATTGACTTCCACGGTGAAGGAATAACATCGTGTAATAAAAGTCAAAAACCCGCAAAATTATAATTTGCGTAATCACTGGTGGTAGGACCTCTTGTGAGTCCGCACGGGTAGGTACCACCGCCCTGCCTATTTCTGCCGTGAAGCAGTAATGCGTTTCGGTTTGAAGGGTGGGGTAGCCGCTGTAACTATACTGAGACCTTAGAACTTATATCTCAAGATGAGTGGCGCATTTACGTTGTAGATGTCTATGGGCTCCAGTAACCACTTAACACCAGGTGGGCTGTGAGCTCGTCCAACCATCTAAGCAATAAAAAAATAAAAAATAACAAATTTGGCCCCTGAATTCGCTTCCTAAATATACGTGAATATTTAAAGTTCAGTAGATTCAAATACAATTCAATCAAACTTATTAATACAACACACTATTGTTCTATCCAATAGAACTACCTAAAACCAGATCATATCAAATGAATTATCTACAAAAGTTTCATCTCAATTTCATTCTTATGTGTTGATAGGAAAGTCTACATTCAAATGGTAGATGTTGATTGAGTCCAGTAATGAGTTGGTCAGCCGTTATTGATTCACGTGGCTCCATTCGGCCTGGTAGATGAGGAATCAGCATTAAATAGTGATCACGGTGAATTACAACGGATGTGGCATGTGGGTATTCGTTAGATGAGCTATCTGCTCGAGATAGAGGTATTAGATAAGATTTCATTTAACAGTCATAATAAATATGTTTTTTTTTTGTAAGCTGCAATTAGTATATTTGTAGTGAGTATAACTCTGGTAGCTATTTTATAGATGTACTAGCTGACCCGGCAGACTTCGTACTGCCTCAATCGATAAAATAAAAGACCTAAACTTCTGTATAAAATAAACTTAAAACAAGCAAAAGGAATCCGTCCGACGGGGGACACATCAGAGGAAAAACAACATTGATATTTTTATTCAATTCCGAGCATTTTCATATTTATCTACTTTTTATATCTTCTGTGGGCTTTGACAAATAATTCAAGACCAAAATTAGCCAAATCGGTCCAGCCGTTCTCGAGTTTTAGCGAGACTAACGAACAGCAATTCATTTTTATATATAAAGATATTAAAAATCAAGCTTTAATTCAATATTAAATGTGACAAAAGCTTGCGATAAACATTAATCACATTTCTTGGGATAATTCCTCATTGTTTATAAAATACAGCTTCAATAAAGTAAGTAATTCGCTTTCCGAAACAGACCCGAAACAATTCACAACTTCTTTAACAACACAAAATGAGATTGTAACTAACAAAAGCGACGTATTAATCCCCATCTCATAATTAGATTCAGTTTAATCTGCAATTAAATCCGTTTCAAAAACCGAGATCCCGATATTTATACCCTCCCCACCCAGTTTCCCAATTATGGAAACTTTCAAGGCATCCCGTTGGACAACAATTACGCCGGGATTACGTCCGGGACTCATAACCGTGTCCGGGGAATACGGGATATCCCGTTAAATAGGTATAATGTGCACTGCCCGGATTAAATATGGAGAATATTATCCTTAATTAGAGTTTTAAGTACGTCTTTATGAGGCGGATTGTGTGTTTATTGTGGGGTATTTATTTTTTGACTTAGTTTGGATGAAGCGTTCGTTTGTTTAGTAATAAAATCGAAATCACTAAATACTTAGCTTTATGTACAAAATTACAGTGGCCTTGAGCATTTTCTACCAGAAAAGTGTGGATAGTGCAATGGTAGGTGCATTTGAAGTCGTCGTGGCCTAATAAAGTCCTAGCCTAACAGATAAGACGTCCGGTGCATTCGTGTTGATCGATGCATCAGTGTTCGAATCTCAGGCGGGTACCAATTTTTCTAATGAAATACGTACTTACCAAATTTTCACGATTGATTTCCACGGTGAAGGAATAACATCTGCCATGAAGCAGTAATGCGTTTCGGTTTGAAGGGTGGGGTAGCCGTTGTAACTATACTTGAGACCTTAGAACTTATATCTCAAGGTAGGTGGCGGTATTTACGTTGTGGATATCTATGGGCTCCAGTAACGACTTAACACCAGGTGGGCTGTGAGCTCGTCCACCCATCTAAGCAATACAAAAATATATATATTTTATTGGAAAAAATAGTCCCGTACCGGATTCGAAAACGACTGTATGTTGTTGTGCCATAATTTAAATAGTATTCATTTTGGGCTTAAAATAGTAATCACTAAATGATAAGACTTGGTAACATAAAGCATTAGTCGCCCAACATACTTGTATCAAGTGATATGCATATGCAAATTTTTCTCCATAAATACACCCTTAACAATTTTTTTATGAAAGACTACACGTTAAAAGAATATGTTATAAAAACATTTTTTTTTATTATTTCATCTAAGCGGTGGTGGCTAACTTGCTCGAGTAAACTCCGCCATTCTTTCTTTTTGGTCACACGCCAAATTTATTTCCATTGGAGTACATGCACCAGTTCACGTATTAGTTACTAAGCGATCACCGAGATTCAAAAAGCAATACAACATATTTAGTCTTGATTCTAGACTATGTAGTCTTAGTCTTATAATTATGTGTTTAGCTACTTATGTCATATGCGTCGATAATTGTGTAGTCTTTGAGGCTACTGTAAGTTTCACGAACTACATTCAGATAACGAGAACAACAATCAGCCACCGCACCGTTCGGATTCAGACGGACATGATCTTTCGGATTTTTTCCATCCACTCTCGGTGCTTTTAAGCTTTAAACATTCAAAGCACCGGACACCGTGCTCTTCGAATTCGACCCGAAATCCATAGGCATAGTCTTAGTTTCTCGTCGGGTGTTTTCTCAGTGGGTCGCGATTACGATCTGATAGTAGATTCAGTGAAGCTATTTTTACTAGCGCAGATGCCTTGTGATCCCACTTGCTGGTCGTGATGAATCCAAAATGAATCAGTAGCCTCGAGCCTACTAACAAATATGCAGGCAATGATGGTATGATGGATGGTGTGGATGAGATATGCAGCACTGACGGTAGGACCTCTTGTGAGTCCGCACGGGTATTTACCACCACCCTGCCTATTTCTGCCGTGAAGCAGTAATGCGTTTCGGTTTGAAGGGTAGGGCAGCCGTTGTAACTATATTGAGACCTTAGACCTCATCTCAAGGTGGGTGGCGGCATTTACGTTGTAAATGTCTATGTGCTCCGGTAACCACTTAACACCAGGTGGGTCGTGAGTTTATCCACCCATTAATATAATAAAAAAAAGCAAAAATGGTGAGCTATTTCGTAATTAAGGACAATTTTCCGTTATTACCAGGGGCCTTATAAAAACCCTTGAGAGACAAAAGTATGGTCTTACTGTATTCAAATAATAGTAAGTAACAGCTACTTAAAAAAATACTTCAGTCCGAATAATAAAATAAAAACAAAACAGTCTCAATTACGTTATTAATATAACGAAAAGCCATAATTATTTAAGACATAATTTTATGGTGGATGCTAACCGCTTTCCCTGTGAACCATGTGGTTGTCACGCACATATAATTGAGGGCGGACAGGAGCTGTCGACGTGATAAATAAGGTACTTTCTTGATTATCTTTTTTTTTAAATAAAATTATTCGAAATGGTTTTCGCAATTTAATAAGCGTTATTAACACGTTGAGCGATTTTATTAGACTTATTTATTACAGTTTAGATTTCAAAGACCAGCAACGTTTTTAATTTAGCAATTTGATTTGCTTCTTCATCAAGCGATTGTATGTTTTATTTTTATTGCTTATCTTGATGGACGAGCTCACGGCCCACCTGGTGTTAAGTTGTTACTGGAGCCCATAGACATCTACAACGTAAATGCGCCACCCACCTTGAGATATAAGTTCCAAGGTCTCAAGTATAGTTACAACGGCTGCCCCATCCTTCAAACCGAAACGCATTACTGCTTCACGGCAGAAATAGGCAGGGTGGTGGTACCTACCCGCGCAGACTCACATAAGATCCTACCACCAGTAAAGTATAAATGCATGTAAATGTGTAAATGCAACTGAGACTATTATCCCACGTCTCAAAGTGGCCGGGTCATTTACCTTGTGTTGGCTATGGTCTACAACCGACAGCAGCCTGAGAGCTTGTTTTGTGGTCTGTTTGACTTCACAATATGCCACTGGTTGCTAAGATAGAATTTCCTACAAAACTATTTTCGTGAGAAACTAAAAGTCGTAGCTTAAAGAGGCCTATATCGTATATTCATCTTAGAATTAATAGCTAAGCAAAAAAATCTCATCTAGCTTCCGTACTTAGAATTTCACAAATACATTGATCAATAGCTCGTGAGCGTAATCCGAAAATCGTTCAAGAATCGGGAGGCTATTTAAGTAATTTCAAATGCTATTAGGAACATTTCTAGCCTAGTACCGTTAGCATAAGACAAATGGCACCCGAGTTTTTTCATTAAATGGGTATTTAGTATAATAGTAATAATATAATAAATATAATATAGTGTTAGGACCTCTTGTGAGTCCGCGCGGGTGGGTACCTCCACCCTGCCTATATCTGCCGTGAAGCAGTAATGCGTTTCGGTTTGAAGGGTGGGGCAGCCGTTGTAACTATACTTGAGACCTTATAACTTATATCTCAAGGTGGGTCACGCATTTACGTTGTGCATGTCTACGGGCTCCAGTAACCACTTAACACCAGGTGGGCTGTGAGCTCGTTCACCCATCTAAGCAATAAAAAAATAAATAGGCTAAATATATTTAATATATACTTAGCGTCAAAGTTTCACTGTTTGAAACCAAAAGAGATTCATTTTCGTGAATCAAAGGTTAACGGCGTAATTTTGTAATGTATAACCGAAATCGTTGAAGGCAGCTCAATATTTTCACAAACATTGAGCTATTAAAGGCACGTTATGCAAAAAGCCGACCGAACTTTGGCGAACATTACGCAAAAGTTAGCATTGACGTTATATGTTGTCCTACTGGTGGTAGGACCTTTTGTGAGTCGGCGCGGGTAGGTACCACCGGCCTGCCTATTTCTGCCGTGAAGCAGTAATGCGTTTCGGTTTGAAGGGTGGAGCAGCCGTTGTAACTATACTGAGATCTTAGAACCTATATCTCAAAGTGGGTGGCGCATTTACGTTGTAGATGTCCATGGGCTCCAGTAACCACTTAACACCAGGTGGGCTGTGAGCTTTTCCACCCATCAAAGCAATAAAAAAATATATATATGTGTTGAAATGAACACAGAGCTTGTACCAAAATTTAAAAGCGTACTGTAAAAACTGAGGTCCAAGAACTCATGTCTCGAGGTGGGTGGTGGTATGTACGTCGTAACGGTCGTATGGTCGTAGGATCGGCTACATCTAGTTTTAGCCAGCATAAAGAAGGCTATGTCTAGTTTTAACCAAATGAAATCGGCTACACCTAATATTAGCCGTGAACAAATCTGTTACACCTAGGCTTAAACACCGAAGTGCGGCTACACCTAGTTCTAGCCGGCTAAAACTAGGGTTAGCCGCACTTCGGGTATTAGCCGTGACATATATATAAATTACTAGCTGACCTGGCAGACTTCGTAGTGCCTCAATCGATTAATAAAAAACCCAAGCTTTTGTATAAAATAAACTTAAAACAAACAAAAGGAATCGGTCCGACGGGGGACACACCAAAGGGAAAACAAAATTGTTATTTTTATTTAATTGTGAGCATTTTCATATTTATCTACCTTTTAAATCTTCTCTGGACTTCCACGAATAATTCAAGACCAAAATTAGCCAAATCAATCCAGCCGTTCTCGAGTTTTAGACTCGAGACTAACGAACAGCAATTCATTTTTATATATATAGATAGACAATTTTTTACATTGTGGTCAAAGCAAGTCTTTGGAATGGGAGTTCTTAAGGGGAACTCTCGTAACGGCAGGCCCTGTGTGATACGCATAATGAAGAGAACTGAGTTCTAGATGAAGTTTGCAATCACCAACACGACTACATGCCTTGTTACAAAACTTCATGCTACATTCTCTGAGGTTTGAAGTCGTCGTGGCCTTAAGGATAAGACGTCCGGTGCATTCGTATATAGCGATGCAGCGATGTTCGAATCCCGCAGGTGGGTACCAATTTTTCTAATGAAATACGTACTTAACAATTGTTCACGATTGACTTCCACGGTGAAGGAATAACATCGTGTAAAAATCAAACCCGCAAAAATTATAATTTGCGTAATTACTGGTGGTAGTACCTCTTGTGAGTCCGCAGGGGTAGGTACCACTGCCCCGCCTATTTCTGCCTTAAAGCAGTAAATGCGTTTCGGTTTGAAGGGTGGTGGGCAGCCGTTGTAACTATACTGAGATCTTAGAACTTATATCTCAAGGTGTGTGGCGCATTTACGTTGTAGATGTCTATGGGTTCCAGTAACCACTTACCACCAGGTGGGCTGTGAGCTCGTCCACACATCTAGGCAATAAAAAATAAATAAAAAATAAAAAGGTGTGAGGTGCATTTTCACATTCTCTGGAATTTCTCTCTTTTCTGGAATTCTCTGGAATGTGAAAACCCACGGGTAATAAGTAGCCTATTATAAAGAATTTTTTTCAAATGTACTCAAGGTTACTTTGAGTACTTTTGTTCGGAACCCTATAATTCTCATTTTGTGACCATCCTATTTTCTGAAATCGATAGAATAATGTATTTTGTTAGTCACGAATTGAGTCACAGATATTATCGTGATAAATTAGTCGTTGATAATCATGAAAACTGTAGTAATTGAACTGTTTTAATCTTTAATACTCAAAATTGGGAATTGTAGACAACAGCAAATTTTTATGATTGAAAAATTAAAAGAGCCTTAGAAAAACATATTACGTATTTGTGCCGTTATTTTTGTCTTTTTCTTATCTTCGTCAATACTACAATTATATTATATACTAGAGGTCCCGTAGTAGTCGAAATTCGACTAAAATTAATTGGAATTGTAAGTTTGTACACTATTATGATTGTATTTAATACTTCTATAATCACAAATTTCGCCAAGACTACAAAATATTAACAAAGACAAATAATATTTAATCTATCTCAATTTGACAACAGACGTCAGGAACAAAAGCTTGACAATAAATAGTATGCATGCGTGTGTGCGTCAAATACATTGTACGTAGTGTGTGTAATGTTTTCTTTATCGATTTAATGTATCTTTTATGCATTATTTTAAAAAAATATTAGCGTTATGCACTTCTTCTCTATATTCTCTATAAGTGTAGAAAATTTCATACTCCTCCGTCCGCGCAATTTTCGTAAAAAGGGATACAAAGTTTTTGCTTCACGTATTAATATATAGAAGAGATTAACAAGAAAGTTCTGTTTTAAAAATATTATAATAACATGAGTATTACAAATAATTTGTTTAATTTAAATAATTCAAATCGCGAATAACATTATGCTTCTGATTCTGGAAATATTGTAAGTCTTTAAGAGGTAATAAAGTTACTTTTACGATCTAATTCGTTTTTAAATCTCATTACATGCTTGCCGATTTTTCGAAATTTTTACACTTTTTTTTTATTGCCCTTGTAGGCAGACGAGCATAGGGCCCACCTGATGGTGAGTGGTTACCGTCGCCCATGGACTTCAGCAATGCCAGGGGCAGAGCCAAGCCGCTGCCTACCGCTTAATACTCTCCACAAGCCTCGTTTGAAGAAAGACATGTCATAGCGCTCGGAAAACACCATGGAGTGTAGCTCATTCCATAGCCGGATGGTACGTGGCAAAAACGATCTCTGGGAACGCAATGTGGATGACCGTAGTGGCTCCAGGTAGTGTGGATGAACTCTACTCCGGTGGCGGGCAGTGCGATGGTAAAAACGAGATGCCGGTATCATCTGGAACAATTCCTCAGAGCACTCCCCATGGAACATACGGTACAAAATACAGAGGGAACCGAAGTCCCTCCGCAGACCTAGAGGTTCCAAAAACTTTTTATGATCACGGACGACTAATTAAACTGACTCGTTAAAACCAAAGAAAATACTTTAATATATTTAGCTTTCTATCTCCATGCATATAACAGAAAACGACAAATAACGAATGACATTACGTGATGTTTCCGATTCATATCTAATAATTGCTATTCGGTATCCATGGCAACGTAATCAAGCTTCAGACGAGGGCGTGGCTCGCTTTGTGGAGGTTAACTTCTTTGTGCTTAGTCGAGTAGGTGTGTCCCCTTGACAATTTCAGATATATAATGTTTGTGTGCGTTAGATGAAAGCTCACATCAAACGAATTGATCTAATGTAAAAGTTAGGTATTATCGTTTCAAATCGGTTTTGAATATTTTATCGAGACATAATAATATATTATTTATATGTTTATGTATATAATGAGTTGGTTATTGAAACAAAAAATCAGGTTGTTCCTCTGCAAAGAGTTATTTATTTTATTATTTTATTAGCTTATGTCTACACTTACAATTTTATTCTTATAATTATTTTCGAACCTGTAAAGAGAAACAACATTGAAAGCTATTGCTTTAAACCGTTTTTTATTTTTTTTTAAGAAAGCACGTTATCTTTTTGACTGTACAAAGCAAGAGAGCAATTTCAATTATAGAATGAACATAGCTTCCACCATAGAAATTTTTTTGGTACAATTTTTCCTTATTAGGAAAAGCAAGGGGATCTAAGCCCATACAGCCTTTCTGCCATAGATAATACTAATATGATAGTCGAAGCTAATGCGCGGGAAATAGAATAACTATTATTATTTTACACATCAAATTGAACCGAATCATTGGTATCTAAGAAATAGGCAGGATTACTTGCTACTGTAACTTGTATTTGAAGAGGGCGATGTAAAGCAGGCGTATGCAAAATTGTCATATACAAGTCGTCACAAGTCATCGGTTTGAAATGTCTTATGGAATCACGGTAAATAACTAAAACACTACCAGAGCTCTGCCTCGAAGCTATGGAAAATGAGGGATAAGAACGACGGGAAATTATTTAGTCTATAATTATCAGAGAGATACAGACCACGAGTCCAGGGGTGTCGATTCTCCCATCTGCCTATGTAGCAGTGCGATAGAAGTAGGTAGGATGGTCGTACTTATCCGCGCAGGCTTTACTTTACCACCAGCAAATGCCGATTGGCTAATGCCCTTGTTTGCTTGTTACGATTCCCACGGCAAGAGATAAGATGGGTCCACACAGGTGGGCCACAGGTATTTTTCTATTGAGCCTTTACTGCCTCTTGTTCAAAATGACCATAATCATTGGTGACATAGAAAATTTGTCTGGCTAGTATTCCTACTTTTAATACGTTGAAAAATTTACACGTTCCGATAGGGGGCGATTGTTATGATTCCAAAGATATTTCGACTTAATGTTGCAATGTAGACAACACTATTACCATTGAAGCTTCACCAATAGACCCTTCTTCTAGTTTCACAATAAACTCATGGAATCATAATTCAAACCCTAACCCTAACTCAAACACTTTTTTCCGCAACAAATTTTACCATTTACCTGGCCACTGTTTCCACAGTGCGCAGATTTGTAGCCGTTTTTTACCGGCAGCCCCATTATTTCTTGTTTAATTACGTAATAATACCGTATGGTTTCTTTGTGGCGTTTTCGAGAATTCCACCACTCAAGATAACGTTTGGCAAATGTGTTTAATTAACGCTGTAGGTGTGACTTGTTTATGGCTTTTTGGTGTGCCGGACTTGGCGTGCCTGTGTACTTCGAGTTGTATCAAGTATTTAAAGGAACTTGTACCCGTATTGCTAGTGGTAAAACCACATCATGCCTTAACGAGTACCTGCGATAGAGTCTTTTGCAAGCCTGTAGAGTACTTCAGAGAATTTTTCTAATGAAATACGTACTTAACAATTGTTCACGATTGACTTCCACGGTGAAGGAATAACATCGTGTAATAAAAATCAAAACCCGCAAAATTATAATCTGCGTAATTACTGGTGGTAGGACCTCTTGTGAGTCCGCACGGGTAGGTACCACCGCCCCGCCTATTTCTGCCGTGAAGCAGTAATGCGTTTCGGTTTGAAGGATGAGGCAGCCGTTGTAACTATACTGAGACCTTAGAACTTCTATCTCAAGGTGTGTGGCGCATTCACGTTGTAGATGTCTATGGGTTCCAGTAACCACTTAACACCAGGTGGGCTGTGAGCTCGTCCACACATCTAGGCAATAAAAATAAAAAAAAACATTTTAGCTTATAATATAATTGTTAGTCCTTTATGATTTTTTATGTTAGGGACATGACATGGAATGGACACCCTTTTTTATTTATTATTAAGCTTTTATTGTTTTTTGGGCAGGAGGAAATCGCCGGACTCCCACCCTCCACTGGGGATTGAGGGCGGGGTATGTCGGAGTCGAACCGACTAAAACCTCCTGTCACTCAACAATCCACGTCCAAGCCTCGCATGAGAACTCATGAAAAGGGAAAGGGGGGAGAGTGAAGCGCTTAGTGCGGAGCACATCTCTCCCATCACCCTCCCCCAATGGCCACCCATGGTTTTAGGTTTCCAAACTGAGCATGTCATTTCAAATCAAAATTTCAACTTATTTTTAAATTTCTCCTTTTTATATGTACATTGAGAAACCTAAACATAATATTCTGGGTATTCAAATATTCAAATACCTCTTTACTCGTGTATCCGATTTTCAAATCTCACATCTAGATATATTATTACGCGGGCTTCAGATTTTTAAGCTGACTTTTTTCCGGGCGTCGTCGTGAAGAGAATACACACGGCGGTCGGATAAGACGAGCCGTCCGAACTCCAGCGAACACGTTTCGAAAGATCGCGCAGTCAGATATTAAATTAATACGCGAAGGAGAAACTTTGTACCCCTTTTTACGAAAATTGCGCGGACGGAGGACTATGATATTTCCAACACTTACAGAGAATATAGAGGAGAAGTGCCGATTGGAAGTATTTAAAAAAAATGCATTAAAATATGTACATTATATCAATAAAGAAAACATTACACACACTACCATATATTTGACACAACACATACATATAAATATACTCTTTGTGCATTGTCAATTGTGAAACTTTGGTTATTCTTTAAAGTTTGTGGTCAAATTGAGAATAGATTAATATTGTTTGCCTTTAATATTTTTTATCTATAGTGTAGTCTTGGCGAAATCTGTATTATATAGAATATATTAATATCTGTATTATTATAGAAGTATAATAGTGTTTGACAATAGAACAATCATAATGTTTAAGCTTTTAATTTCAATTAATTATAGTCGAATTTCGACTACTGCGGGGACCACTAGTCACACTTAATTGACATATGAATTTTAATGGTAACGGAATTTCTCGTTCTTATTCGCGAATGCGGTAACTGTGGACTTCATTAAGTACGTATCTACTTGGGTACTAGCTGTTCTACCATCGACGCTAATCAAAATGTACTAATGCGAAAAGATCGAAATAAGCTAATGTTTCTTGCAGTTGTGAAAATTATTTTGCTGTGAAAGCATTTATCCAAAACGGGTGTTCCATTTGAACAACTGCTATTTTTAATATATCGAATTTAGAATTGTAGAACCGAATTGTATCAACTTATATTATGTTACTAGTTGACCCGGCAGACTTCGTAGTGCCTCAATCGATAAATAAAAGACCTAAGCTTTTGTCTATATCTATACTAATATTATAAAGAGGAAAGATTTGTTTGTTTGTTTGTTTCGAATAGGCTCCGAAACTACTGGACCGATTTGAAAAATTCTTTTTCCATTAGAAGCCGACATTGTCCCTGATGAACATAGGCTACTTTTTTTATTATTATTTTTTATTTTTATTTTTTTGGTTTCATGTGTGTTTTAATGTTTCCGAAGCAAAGCGAGGGCGGGTCGCTAGTATAAAATAAACGTAAAACAAACAAAATTGTTATTTTTATTTAATTTCAAGCATTTTCATATTTATCTACCTTTTAAACCTTCTCTGGACTTCCACGAATAATTCAAGACCAAAATTAGCCAAATCAATCCAGCCGTTCTCGAGTTTTAGCGAGACTAACGAACAGCAATTCATTTTTATATACTAGAGGTCCCGCAGTAGTCGAAATTCGACTATAATAAATTGGAATTGTAAGTTTGTACACTATTATGATTGTATTTTATACTTCTATAATCACAAATTTCGTCAAGGCTACACTATAAAAAAATATTAATAAAGACAAACAATATTTAATCTATTCTCAATTTGACCACAGACGTCAAGAACAAAAGTTTGACAAGAAATGCACGCATGTGTGTGTCAAATACATGGTATGTAGTGTGTGTAATGTTTTCTTTATTGATTTAATGTATCTTTTATGCATTATTTTAAAAAAATATTAGCATTGTGCACTTCTTCTCTATATTCTGTATAAGTGTGGAAAATTTCATACTCCTCCGTCCGCGCAATTTTCGTAAAAAGGGATACAAAGTTTTTGCTTCACGTATTAATATATCTATACTAATATTATAAAGAGGAAAGATTTGTTTGTTTGTTTGTTTCGAATAGGCTCCGAAACTACTGGACCGATTTGAAAAAATATTTTTCCATTAGAAGCCGACATTGTCCTTGATGAACATAGGCTACTTTTTTTTATTTTTTTTTTTAATTATTTTTTTTGGTTTCATGTGTGTTTTAATGTTTCCGAAGCGAAGTGAGGGCGGGTCGTAGATAGATAAGTATGATTAGCCCTACAACGCGTAAAATATGATGATGAAGGCTCTTTTTAATACGCTTTTATTTAGTTTACTCCTTAGCAGTCGAGTAACAAACCAACATGTAAAGTTTCGTTTTTAAATACAACTGCGCGCTTTGTGCATATGGACAGCTTCCCCAAAAAAGCTCACGGATTAAGAACGGCGCTGCTCTGTGCTAGTGTGAACGAGTCATTCGGTTTTGGATTTTTATTTTGAAGTATAAATTTGCGAATTTCGCCAACCCTTTTCTTCTGCGTTTCGAGAAAAGAACACGTCGTTTGATATTGGGTCGCCTTAATTTTGAGATACATTTATTCTTTACATGTTAAAAAATAATAATTTTAAAAAACTAACAAAATATGCTTTTATAGAAAATCCAACTAAAAAATAGAAAAAAAAGTTTTAATAAATTTGAATTAAAAATCGTGTAAGAAAAAATAATTTATATTCTATTTTTTATTTGGTTTATCTATAAAAGCGTATTTTGTAAAAAAAATTAAGCTATTCTTTATTTTTCATGATTTAGTTGAATTTCAATTTTTCCGATATTTTTTTTTAAATATTTAAAAAAAGAATGAAAAGAAAAGTCGAATTGAATTGTCATCGGTCCTTAATAAGTATACCAAATTTCGAGTTAATCCGAAGTTTTAAAAGGCGTCAAAATCATGTTCAAAGATTCCGTTACATACATACGTCTGAAGCTAATAAAAGCGTATTAAAATGATTTGAACATTTCATTTTGTTTAGTTCATTAGAAATAAAACAAAAATAAGTAAATAACAAATTGTGTTTTTTGTGGATAGTGAAATAAAAATTGAAACATTCTGACACCTAATTAGTAACTTTGACAAATATAATCAATCACTTCGATCGCGGTTCAAAAGCGGATTCAGATTACAAAAATCGGGGCCGCTGTATACAGGAAGAACAGCTAAATGATAAGTTAATCAATATGGAAGTCTTTACTCTTTTCTTGAAACTTCTTACTCAGCAAATAATTTTGCTTAAAATGGCTTATTTTTGTGATATAAAAGAAAAAATCTGGCCGCAGTTACCTATGAATCGCAAGAGTGTAATGAAATACTTTGGAAATATTTTGTTCGATCGCGTACCACTGATCCTACGTTGTTGCTATTCCACCAACCTTCCCTAAAGTACCAAAAACAACAGTGCAAGGTTTTTATATTTCAATCAGACAAATGAAGTACAAACGTATAGGATATCGCAATGTAAAGTCAATAGTTTAGTTTAGGCAAAGGAACACACACGTTAATATAAGGTTTTATAATTTTGCATAAACTACTTACATCAACGAGGCAGGAACTTATTTGAAAAAAAAAAATACTACTTAGTGTTGGCATTTAGTGCAATTTCTTTTCAAATATTTTGATATGTCCTTCTTTGCAACTTTCTTCATTGATATGTCTTCTGCTTAAAGAAATTACATTCATCGATAAGAATCTTTTAAATACTACGTTTTTTTTGTAATTTAATTTGGTAGAGTTAACATTTTGATTTATATTTTGACATTCAAAAAGTGTGTTATGCTGACATTCAAGTTGAAATAAATGATTTTGGATTTGAATTTGAATTTGTTACGTTTAACAATTTGCACGCAATTTAAGTAATTCCAAACAAATCCATTGAATAGACGTGATTAATGAAATTGTAAGTTCTCAACAACAAATAACGCATTGTAATCACGCGTTGCTTCAAAAGAAGCCGATCTGAAATTCTATGAGAATTAATTCTTGAGTAAAATGCGAATGAGTAATCAAAAGAAAGAGATGTGGCGTTTCGGCAACGACAAGACACTCTGTCTACGAAGCAACGCAAACCCGTCCCGACTTAAAATTTAAATACAATATTTTGTTGCGACAAACTATCTTACATGATTTACACTGTATCTGACAAAACAAAACGAGAATAATCTATATATTAATACGTGAAGCAAAAGCTTTGTATCCCTTTTTACGAAAATTGCGCGGACGGAGGAGTATGAAATTTTCCACACTTGTAGAGAATATAGAGAAGAAGTGCACAATGCTGATATTTTTTTAAAATAATGCATTAAAGGTACATTAAATCAATAAAGAAAACATTACACACACTACATACCGTGTATTTGACGCACACACGCATGCATACTATTTATTGTCAAACTTTTGTTCTTGACGTCTGTTGTCAAATTGAGAATTGATTAAATATTGTTTGTCTTTGTTAATATTTTTTATAGTGTAGTCTTGGCAAAATTTGTGATTATAGAAGTATAAAATACAATCATAATAGTGTACAAACTTACATTTACAATTAATTATAGTCGAATTTCGACTACTGCGGGACCTCTAGTAAGCTTAAAAGCACAAGTATAATGGTATATATATATTTATATTATATATATATATATTTGAGGCTTTGAACTTATGTATCACGAGGGGATGGATGGATTTACAGTGGAATGTCTATAAATCATGATAGACAATTAAAAAATGGTACATTGTTTTCCATACAGTTCTTCTGTAGAGCTACGGCTAATAGTATTGTCGCAATCATTGTAACAATAATTACGTTTTTGCTTTACAGTACTTAATAAATTTAAGATTTAACAGCAAATTTTCAGTTGAATAAAAATTTCAAGCAAAAAAATCTTCTTTATGTTTTTGAACACAAAAATTTACAAAATTCTCTTTTGTCTTATGTTTTGTAAACTGTTCTCTCGTTGCTTTATTAACATTTAGGGGATGATATTTAATTAAAAATTCCTTTTGTATATCTCTTTGTGAGTTTTTTTGGTAATGTGAATTAAATTATTCTAATGGAAAGGTTTCAAACGTGTTATTTGGTTCGGTGTATTCGCGATTCCAATTACAAATTAAAATACAATTTAAGCCTAGATAGTGAAAAAACAATTTATGGCAAGAGAAGACTGTCTTCTGTGATGCACTTCAGACCACTATTAAGGCAACCTTCCTACCTACCTTCTGTTTTTGAACCTATCTAGTTTTCGAAAGATAAAAACAAAATGTATCTCTATTTTAAAAAATCAGTTAATAATATTACTACTATTATTACACATCAAAATAAGATTAATCGCCATTTAAATTTTTGTGTATGTAACACAATATAACACAAATGATGAGCTGTTTTAGAATGATTTCTTGTACACAAAAAAATAATGCGCTCGGCTTCAGATACCCGATACGAGCAACTATAAAATAATTACCAAATAAACAGAAGAGCGAAACTATTTTCAAAAAATTTATACTAAAGCACTTATGTTTAGCTTCCCAATGAAATTTGTTTTCGCTTTCGTGAATGGTTGTTTCGTGCCCCGTATAAATGACCTTCATCATAGCCATAAGGTTCAATAAACTCACTTTATCCAAAAGTCTCTCTCACAAGTATGCGTTCGTACTTTATAATTTTTTTTAAACCGTATACTACATATACCAATTGTTAGAAGGGTGCCTAATGAATTTCAGATCAACTGCTTTTGTTGTTGAATAAACGTGAAAAATTCGACCGTAGGAATATCAAATATGGTTACATAGGACCAAGAATACTATAAGCAGTCGCTTATTAGTGTAGACCAGTTGACAGGCGTAGAGGTCACGGGCCTACCGAAGCTAGTTCAGTGTGCTTAGTGCCAGTTATTAACGTTCTCGATAGCGTAAAAGTTAACCTCAATTTGTATGCAGTTGAAACAGCGCCCCTAGCGGCAAAACGTGGGCAAACGTTCCAACTCCATACAAATTTGAGTTAACTTTCACGTTATCGAGAACGTTAAAAAACTCTCACTAATCAGACAGAGCATGAGGTGGATACTATTGCTCACCTCGAAACACGTGATCGTATTCTCTATAACAAAACTAATAATAACCTAAAATTTTAAAAGAAACGCGTAATTAATACTGACTTTATGAAAAGCTCAATAAATCTTTTAGAATAATTAAAGCTTACGTTTACAATTTCTAGTGACCACGAGCTTCGGCCACCGGACACATAATTACTAGTTGTCGTTTTATTTCCAAGTTTCTGTTATCTGAGCCGACGCAATCTGCTGCCATTATGGCTTCGATGTTTTATGCTGGAAGCCGTATTCTATTTTAAGCTGTTATGAAAAAGCAAAAAGAGCGATGTGAGCTGTCCATGTATAGCGTCATTTCTGGTGAATGAGTAAATCAATTTTTTACTGGTGGTAGGACCTCTTGTGAGTCCGCACGGGTAGATACCACCACCCTGCCTATTTCAGCCGTGAAGCGTTTCGGTTTGAAGGGCGGAGCAGCCGTTGTAACTATACTGAGACCTTAGAACTCATATCTAAAGGTGGGTGGTGCATTTACGTTGTAGATGTCTATGGGCTCCAGTAACCACTTAACACCAGGTGGGCTGTGAGGTGGTCCACCCATCTAAGCAATAAAAAAATGTTTACCGGAACCTGTAATGGCACAACATCATTCTACCATGGAAGCCGGTTCTGAACACGTGTTTGTAAAGTATTTAGCTATTTAGTTATCGTAATGTTTGTCCCAGGATTTGAGCCTCAGTTCGGTTGCGAGTACATATTCCTGCCAAATAAGTCCTGAACCGTAACGCAGAAAACCGTGCGATCCATATAAATAATTATTTAGTTACACCAATAAAAATATTTGTAATAAAATTTACAATGTTATAAAATATTAATATTAACCGAATTAAAAGTATATGTAATTAAAAAAATATAGAAATATAAATGTTGATCTTGTTTTGAGAATAAATCACCCTGTACTCCGCCATTTTGGATCGCGTTAACGGGTTCATTTCCGGCGCCTATACATTTCCGGTCCACACGATGTTGCTATTTCATTTTTTCATTCTTTTTTGTTTACATCACAGCGAATAGTTTTTCCGGTTTTCTTGTTTCGTGTAAACATGATATTAGTTACTGTGCTATGTTTTTCTTTACTAGTTTAGTCTTCAATTTCATCATAAATGACAAAATTAAATTTGCTTGGTTTTGGTAAGGTAAGTGACGAGTTTGTGAGTGTTGGTATCACTAACGCTATACAATGGAGACCTGGACTCCATACCTAAAAGTACATCATCATGCTTCATACTCATATATGCTTCGTAGTTTATGAGTTTCAATAATCACGAGATGGATTCTTATCTCGTCTAGACATCTACATCAATAAAAACTTTAAAATAAATTATATTTCTTTAATTAGTTGCTTATTAAATTGTTCCCAAGAATTCACGCAAACGACGTTCTATTTAAATTGGACGTTGACGTATATTATAAAGCAAAGTCGTTTTATAGTTTGATACATATTTTATATTTTTTCAATTTGATATTTTATAGTTTGAAGTCGTCGTGGCCTAAGGGATAAGACGTCGAAGTCGTCGTGGCCTAAGGGATAAGACGTCCGGTGCATTCGTGTTGAGCGATGCGCCGGTGTTCGAATCTCAGGCGGGTACCAATTTTTCTAATGAAATATGTACTCGGCAAATGTTCACGATTGACTTCCACGGTGAAGGAATAACATCGTGTAATAAAATTGAAACCCGCAAAATTATAATTTGCGTAATTACTGGTGGTAGGACCTCTTGTGAGTCCGCACGGGTAGGTACCACCGCCCTGCCTATTTCTGCCGTGAAGCAGTAATGCGTTTCGGTTTGAAGGGTGGGGCAGCCGTTGTAACTATACTGAGACCTTACAACTTATATCTCAAGGTGGGTGGCGCATTTACGTTGTAGATGTCTATGGGCTCCAGTAACCACTTAACAACAGGTGGGCTGTGAGCTCGTCCACCCACCTAAGCAATAAAAAAAAAACAAAAAAAAAAAAGTGTGTGTGTCCGCTCCGACGCACGACTGGAGTTTACTGGATATAAAAAATTAAACGAAACAATACGAGAAATAGTTCTATATTACGACAACACGATACACTACAGATTATTAACAAATTAACGAGACACAAAACAAACGACTAACAAATATATGAAAATACAATAATGAGAGAAACGCGCGATCAGTACGAGGCTTTGTGGCGGACTGCCGGCGCAGCAGCCCGGCGCGCATTTCGTGTGACATGCGCATAACGCATTTCGTGTGACATGCTAGTACGATTTTGGTCCCCATAATTTTCATACCCCGGGCCTATATATGTAAATCGATTCTAAAGGAGTAAACTCCAAAAAATACAACTAACTTTTTTTTTCTTCGAGAAACAATACATGCTGCGTGACGCTCTCCTCCTCCTTGAGTCGGTAATCCTCAGTGCTGAGGGTCGTGGCCTCCTCTAGCAACTTTCTCCTGTATTATCCTGCGCCATTCCTGCCTATCCTCGGCTGTGTGGATAGCAACGTGAACTGAAGTATTGAGAGTGGAACGTATCTAGTCCGACAAGCGCATTGGACTTCTGCCTCTGGGCTTTCTTCCACATACCTTGCCTGTTACCACCAGCTTTTCCAGATTGTCACCCCTCTTTCTGGCGATATGTCCAAAGAACTCTAAACTCCTCCGCGCGCTCTAGAGAACAAAAAAGATCAGTGATTGCATGAGATTCTGAAAACCATGTCATAGTTTTGAATTATTAAAATCTGTCGGGACGCAATGAATACTTCACATCAGATAGCTTGGCCACTATGTTTTTGAAGAAAAAAAAATGTAGCGAAAACCTTCCATAAAACAAACGCGAGTCCGGGTATTTTTTATAGCTTAGGTGATTGGACAAGCTCACGGCCCATCTAGTGTTAAGTGGTAACTGGAGCCCTTAGACATCTACAACGTAAATGCCGTCACCCACCTCGAGACATGAGTTGTAAGGTTTCAGTTTTAACAGTACAACGCCAGATAAAACTATTTAAAGAAGTTCATGTAAAATTATTTTACAAACCTTTTCTGCATAGCACGCGCAATGGTCTCGAACATTCGAATTACATTGCTGGTTCACAAATTTTGGAAGAAATTCGGGAAGAATCCCTTTGCAAAGTACATCTTATGGTACACTTCGCTACGTTACTGTCTACCCAATGACATGATTAAAAGAGTATATATTGTCCTTGGTAATAAAATAAAGGCTAACTTAATCCAGTTAGACCCTTTATAACAAAAACAAAACAACTTCAAATTGAACGACCTATCTAAAACACGAATCCTCTACTTTACTTGTTAAAATAACAACGGCACCCGTACGTAATATAAATTCGGAATTTCGACTTTATGCTGGATGGAATAAGGACGATTTTAATCACTGAAAAACTAGATGCGACCTTACAATTCTGGTTTTAATATACCTGAATTTCAGCTAACCACCAGCATTGTATTACCTACTGATTACCAACAGTAGAAATAAACTCAAAAACGTACATTTGACCAACAAAGCCTTTGTTTATTCCTAATGCTATTAACCAATCCGGTGAAATGGGCTGTTGTTTTAGGCTTACAAAATTTTAAGATATAAAGACAAATTCAATTTACACAAAAAAAATAATATAAAATTTATATTTTGGACGGTTGCTTTGTTGGGTTAGCGATTTCATATATTTATTAGTATGGGTGCAGCATACTATAATATAGTTCTAAATATTAGCATTTGCTAACATCTCCTTTGTGGTAGGTAGCGTCATTACGTTGTAATGTGAGTATGAAGCACGAATTGGTCCTTACAACTAGTACATTTTTAAAGCTATGGCATAGTTTTTATGGCGGGCTTTGGCGCGTGGCGACCGAATCAAGTAATTCCGTAACGAACCTAAAACCTAACGCCTCCCGCTTCGCCTACCATGTAGCTCGCGTTCAACACATTCACACGTTGCGCTTGTGTAGTGTTTGTAAATAAGCGCGCGGCGTGACGTCGCACTGCATGCGCATCATGAAAAGTGTGCCCATCTCTCTCTCGCGCGGTCTAGCTTACGAGTGTGAAGGGGAAAGTTAATGTTTTGCTTTTTTTAATGTTTATAAATATAGCGTGGTCTTATTTTATTATTGTTTTAATGTTAAATTATTATTGTCTAATTATAATTGCATAAGTTCATAAAAAAATGCTATGCAATAAGCTTTACCGCGGCAATCCCCAAGTGCAACACGTTTTTTTTAATCTCTACTCCTGATATTAATAATTATTTTAATTTACCAATCACTGAAAGTATTAACGGGAGTTAATAATTAGGTTTATACTATTAAAAACAACATTTCTAAACATAGTATTATAGCTAGAAAGGACTTGAGTACGGTTATAATATTGTACAACGGATTCAAAGCACGTAGGAAGTTAATTGTGATTCAAACGACGATACTAAACACACTGCCTAAACAAGCAGTTTGGTAAATAACTGAATTTTAGTTCACGTAATCCTAGAAGCATTTAAAGAAATATTCAATAGAAGAAACCATGTACCATACTTAACCAACCTTACCTTATACCTAAACCATGTTTTTTTTGTTTTTTTTTTATGATTGAAGGATTACTGGTGGCCCGGAGGCCTTTCCAGTTTCACCAGGACAGGTGGGCGAGCAAAGGCTCAGCCAGGAGGGGTGGGTTTTCTAACAGCTACCCGAGCGCCTCCGAAGGAGACCTAACAACTCAAGAGTAGCTGCTTCGCGAATGAATCTACTACCGGATCGGAATCGTGACCCGCTGAGAAGATCCGGCGAGAAACTCAGCGAGCTGATTCATGGGTTAGGTTGCACGGCGAACTCTTTTTCGAGTTCGACGAGTACGGTTACCGAGGTCCCTAAGCCTGCTCCTAGAGCTGAAGGCGTCTAGTGCAAAGGTTATTGGATCTGAGGGATCCGTAAGGACGTGTCTAGGGCGTCGACGGTGACTGGCTCCTGCATGATCAGGATTCGGGGAGTAGTCAGCGGCGGTTACGATAAGGCGATTATCATGACGCATAGCCTTATCGAAGTACCGTTCCGACGCTGACTTCATGTATTTCTGGATAGATTCGAGGCCCAGGTCGTCGTGTAGGTCAACGTTCCTCACGAACCACGGAGCTCCGACGGCTAACCTGCAAAAGCGGGATTGTAGAGATTGAAGAGTGTCTATGTGTGTGCGGGCCGCGTGAGCGAACACCACACTCGCGTAAGTCATGATGGGCCTTATGCAAGTTTTGTAAAGTGTCACCTTGTTCCGAAGGGACATTTTACTCCGCTTACAGATCATGGGGTAGAGTCTACCGAGTATAAACGCGGCACGGTCACGGACTGATTTTATATGCGGGCGGAATGTCATCGATGCATCCAGGGTAACGCCCAGGTAACGACCTTCCTGGCCCAGGGTATGGATTGACTAAAGAGAGTAATCGGGGGTGTGAGATTCCTCCTCCTAATACGGGAGGAAATCCGTGTGGAGCTTCCCCTCTGAAATAGCACCGCAGTACTTTTCGCTGGGTTGATGTCTATGCGCCATTTTCGGAACCACTGTCCTAGGGCTAGGGCTGCGCTCTGAAGCTTCTTCGCGATTAGGGACTTGTTTCTACTGGAATAGTAAACAGTCGTGTCGTCGGCGAATAAAGCTAAATGGGTCGGCGGCGACCGGGGAATATCGTTAACGAATAAGCTAAATAGGAGGGGTGAGAGGACAGAGCCTTGCGGGACTCCAGCTGTGAGAGGTCGTGGGGAGGAGCGGGTTCCCTCGACTCGATATCGAAAAGAGCGGTTCGACAAGAAGTCCCGTATGATGAGCACGAGACTATCCGGCACGCCCATGTTGAATAGTTTGAAAATCAAACCGTTGTGCCAGACTTTGTCGAACGCTTTTGCGACGTCGAAGAAGAGAGCTCCCGTGTATAACGGTTTTGGTCGATTAAGCCCCACAAGAATGTGCTCCGTGAGGCGGTGCACCTGTTGAACGCATGAGTGATTTGTACGGAATCCGAATTGTTTATCGATGAGAATGCCCTTGGATGAGACGAAGTCTCTGAGGCGTTTGTAGAGCAGACGCTCATACAGTTTGCCTAGAGACATGAGGAGGCTAATCGGGCGGTAGCTCGTCGGATGATTTTTTGGTTTACCGGGTTTATGTATGCCGATAACGTCCGCTTCTTTCCACACCGCGGGAAAGATACAGTTCGCCATAGCGGCATTGAAAATAGATGCCAACATCACGATGAGTTGGACGGGTAGAAGTTTAATAACGCGGTTGGATATACCGTCGGAACCGGGAGCCTTGCGAGGACGTAGGTCTTTGATCAAGTCTTTAACTTCCATCGAGGTGACGGGTGGTAACGCGTCCGAGGGTGGCAAGGAGACTCTGCGTTCTACCTCACTGTCTACTAATTCTACATGAACAGGGTCCACGGATTGAGTGCTGGGCGTGCACTGGGTTTGCAATGTATCGGCCAGCAGCTCTGCTTTTTCATCATCATCGAACGCCGCGAGTCGGCCTGAGGGGCCTACGAGGGGGGGCATAGTTACTACCGTATCCGATTTGAGAGTACGAGCTAAGCGGTAGTAAGACCTACGGTAGCGAGAGGGCGCGAGTCTTTCTAAGAAATCAGACCATCTGGCATCTCGGACTTCAGCGATGCGAGACTTTACGGCGCGTTGTAGGGCACGCATTCGAATTCGATTTTCCGCGGTAGGATACCTGTCGTAGGCGCGTATCGAGGCGTTCTTAGCTCTAAGGAGTTCCCTAATATCGTCGGACAATTTGAAGCGGTGAAGGAAGTCCTCCGCTACAACTTGTTTCGATGACCTATCTAATGTCGAGGTGATGTGTGACGTTAAGATGTCTATGGCTTCAGCGGTATCCTGAGGAGACGGGGTAGAGTCCGGGCTAAACGGGAGCGATGGTGGATCAGATTCAGCCAGGCTGATGCCCAGCGTGTGCCAATCCACCACAGTCCTCGTGACGGGAATGGAATCGGGAGCGCGACCGAGCTTCATAACGACGGGACGGTGGTCTGAATCTAACTCTGAAACTACTTCGATCGAGTGTAAGCGCAGAGTTACGTTTTTTAATAACGCTATGTCTAGTATATCCGGGCGATGCGCGATATTTAGCGGGTAGTGAGTCGGGGTTAGCGGAGCGACGATATCGAAGGCGAGATCATCGACTAACGCGTCAAGCCGCCTGCCATTCGGGGTTGTAGTGTGTGAGTTCCACCTGATGTGTTTACAATTTAGGTCGCCCGCCAGAATGACAGAGCTCCCCATGCCGAGCAGCGCCTCGATATCACTGCTTAGAACGATCTTATCCGGTGGAAGATAAACGGACGCGATAACGATCGGCGCGTGTCCCGTCAGTGAGATTCGGCACACTGATGCTTCGATATTAGCGAGCGCGGGAGGATCGAGCGGGACGCAATGCAGGGCTCTTCTATAGTAAATGACGGTACCACCACCACGAGCAGAGAGCCTGTCGTTCCTGACCATGTTATAGTTCGCGATTTTAGGGTCACGGCGCGCGGGCTTAAGTAGGGTCTCCTGCACTAAAAAGATATCAATTTGATGGTCACGCAAAAAGTCAGAAACCTGATCACGTTGATTTGCGAGACCGTAAGCGTTAAAAAATCCTATCGTTACGGATAGGGGCTTTATTCTACTTATATACGCCATTGATTGATTACCGGCGGAGTGAGGGGAGGACGTACGTATTTAATGACGCGTATACGTCGGCGTATTCTTGCACAACGGCGATAAAGTGTTGTGCAGTGGAGGCAGCGCGAATGGCGTCGCCCAAAGCGTTAACGCGCTCAAAGTTGATCGACTGAAAGAAGTCGATCGCTAAAGCGAGATTGTCGGACGCGGTCGGAGGGCAAGTCGCGGGAGAGGGACCAGTCGCGGGGGCGGGACGAATCGCGGAGGAGGGAGTTGTAGCCGTGTTCGTGTACGGCAGCGGTTTCGCCCAGGCCGAGACACTGGGCACCGGCGCCGGAACGGACGCTGGCTTAGCCTGCGACACAGAGGGTGCCGAGGCTTTGATGTCTGGGCCGGAAGCTCGGAGGCGGTTTTGGCGGGCGACGCGTCGATTTATTTTAGGGGCTCGGGGGCATCCGCGGTAATTTGCGGGGTGACCCTGTGTTCGACACAGGACGCAGCTAGGCGGTTCCGTCGCGGTTTTTTGATCGCGAGTGCATAGGGCCGTGGCGTGATCGCCTAAGCACTTGACGCATCGGGGGCGCGCGTGACAGTTACGGGAAGAATGCCCGTATAATTGGCAGTTATGGCACTGGCTAGATATGCCTTTCTTGTGTGGGGTTTCGACTGCGATTCCGGAAAGGCTACAGACCGTTCGGATGTTGAATATTTGCTTACCCTCGGGGGTAGGCTGGAGGGCGACGAGAACCATATTATATGGCTCCCTTCCGCGGCCTGTATGCATGCGGTGTACGGAGTTAACCGGTAGGCCTTGTTCGAGAAGGTCGGCCTTAACGAGCTCGGCATCCAACTCTTTAGGGATGCCACGTATAACGGCACGGAGTTCGCGCTCCTCCTGGAGCGTATACGTGTGGAAACTTATACGCTCCTTACGGAGGTAAGAAGTGAGGGCCCTATGGTCGTCGGGTGTTCGAACCTTAATTTGAATGCCGTTCGCGAGGTTACGGGCATTCGTGAAATTGATATTTTTGGCCTTAAGGGCCAGGGAAACTCGTTCCCAAGCTGCCTTCTCTTGAAGGATTACCGGGGGAGGGGTCTGGGTTTTATTTTGTGCCACCGGACGCGGCGACGGAGTGGCACGGGCTGGAGGCGCAACGGGAGTCTGAGGGCGGGGGCGCGACGCGTTCGCGGCTTTGCTAATTTTAGCGGCCGCGGGAGCTCGAGACTCCGCGGCACGCTTCTTACCCTTTTGCACCAGGGTGAATCCATCCGTCGATGAGGCGGGGGCGAGGTCGACCTCCATCTCCGAGTCAGAGTCGGAGGACGAGGAGGCGGGCGCAGGTGACCTACGAGTAGGTGTTTTGGAGGGCGCGACGGAGGCCGCGGATGATCGCTCTGCTGGAACGGTGACCACGGCGGACGACGCAGCAGTTTTACTCGCCAGTATAGGCGACGCGGGAACGGCAGACAGGACGGAGGCTGCGGTGCTCGATGCAGAAGCTTTGCACGCAGGTACAGGCGACGCAGGAGCAGCGAGCTCGGCGGAGTCCACGAGAGGGCTCGCGTTGTGATCGGCCTTGAAGGCCTGAAACTCGGAAGTGAGCTTTGGGTAGCGAAGCCGGAGAAATTCCGCAAATACAGCGTCCATGATGGCTACGTGCCCAGGTGGGGCTACCCTGGGTCTTAGAAAACACTCGCCTTGCGGCGAGGCCCCAACTTCTCGGACCTGAGCGGTTCTATTGAACACAGGTGGCGATGCGGCACGATTACTACAGGACAAAGAAAAAAACACAACAAAACGGAAATAACAAAAAGAAACAAAACAATTAAACACTTCCAGGAAGACAGTTTGTCGGCAGATGTACCACGAACACAGAAATAACAAAAGGAAACAAAACAATTAAAAACTTCCAGAAAAAACACTTGGTCGGCAGATGTACCACGAACACAGGCCGCGCGAACAATGGCCGGGCTAACAAAAGCCGGGTGAACAAAGGCCCTGCAATCGAGTGGTCGATGAGCACGTCCGCACGTGACGGGTGCCTCTATCGGAATGATGACCTAAACCATGTACCATACTTAACCAACCTTACCTTATATTCCCCAACCCAAATGGTTGCCCACACAATGGCACGTATCCCTCTTCAACTGTTTGAAAAGTATTTTTAGTTAAACAGCGGCTTGTTTAGACAGTTTTATTGTTGATATCCAGTGCAAGCGAGTACTCTTCGTCAAAGCCCACTGAGTTTCTCGCCGGATCTTCTCAGTGGGTCGCGTTTCCGATCCGGCGGTAGATTCTGCGAAGCACTGCTCTTGCTAGGGTCAGTGTTAGCAACTCTCCGGTTTGAGCCCCGTGAGCTCACCTACACACGTTAGGGTGAAGCTGAAATAGCCTCTCAAGGCTATCAGCATAGGTAGGGAAAAAAAAACTCTTCGTCAATGGGTCAATGAAGGCAATTAAATATCTATAACATCTTGTACGTAAGTGATTCTATTTGCATGTGAAAAAAGCTTATATATATATTAAGTTTATAATTAAAAGTTCTCTGGTATATCTGGTAAGCCAAAGTAATCAAATTAAAGTGAACAAAACTTAAATTTGTCAGCACCTTGTGCTTTAAGCCGTCTTAAGTCAAACCGCAGAACCAAACTCATGCTAAACCCTTAATGTGACTTTTCGTAAGTTCCGCGTTAAAAGGGGAGCTTTGAACTTTTTGACTTTTCACTGTTGATGTTAGAAAGGAAACGGTACCTGTATTTGAATTGTCAACTTTTAATTGCCCTGTGGCATATTTTTCAATTTTCTTTACGAAAATGATGTTTTTCCGTGCTACGAGAACCATCATTTTTTGTTTTAAATATCTAGGCGTTCGGGAACACAACTGTAGCGTACTGCTACGTCGATTAGAGTAACACTATCTATCGTCGAATAGTAGAAACTAATATCAATGAAACTATTTAAATTGAATGTAAAGTAACATCGAAAGTGCTCGAGAAGTACAACGCCATCTGTTATCAGATAGCGGAAACACACATCGAAGCTACTCGACTTGCCCAGAATGCTCTCGATAAATCTAGGGATGTCGTATCGACTGTAAAAGCGTTGCGAGATGATACGAAGTCATTTAGTCATCGGAACTACTCGAAGCGAAACAGCGAACGGATCATCTGAAGCGAAACGGAAGAAATGAATTGAGAATTTTAAAGCGTTCGTTAAGTTTTCTAAGTATTTAATACAATTTTAATTTGATCTTCGGTAGAATTTTTATTTATCCCGAACTCCAGCGCGTAACAGTACTTTTACTTGTATAAGTATTCAAGTACTTGCACACCACTAAACACAGCTCCACATCGTATGAAGCCTACGTCATTTCACCTGAAGTTTTCTTAACAGCCAATATTATTGTCAATTTGCTTTGTATATAAGTGCGTATTGTGTTTATATTCCTTCATTGTGCTTCGGGAATTTTACCGGACAAATACAAGAAATAGAATTTCTCGCCATTGTTCATATTCCGTTTAAATTGCAAGTGGCTAGTACAACCAGCAACCAGCTAGTTACTATATTCACTTGACTCCACAATTACCTTCCCAAATTTATCCTTGCCCCTTATTTCAAATAATTTCACTGGCACTAGGGCGTATTATTAACCCGTACGGTTGAGCACCGGCGTCTTAATGAACTGAGATTCTCTCTCTCTCTTCGATCGGTTCCTCACTGCTGAGGATCGTGACTCCGTCCGATTTCGTCAACCAACTGTCTCCATCGATCCCGCTCTGCAGCCCGGTGGAGTGCGTCGCTGATAGGTATCCCCAGTTCCTCCGCTATTTGGTCCGACCATCGTTTGGGACTTCTACCCCTAGGCCTTTTTCCCTCTATTTTACCGGTCACCACTGAGATTAATCTGAAACAGCCTTTTTTTTTTTTTTTATCGCCTAAATGGGGTACGAGCTCACGGCCCACCTGGTGTTCAGTGGTTACATAGACATAGACATCTACAAAGTAAATGGGCCACCCATCTCGAGATATAAGTTCTAAGGTCTCAAGTACAGTTACAACGGCTGCCCTCACCCTTCAGACCGAAACACATTACTGCTTCACGGCTGAAATAGGCAGGGTGGTGGTACCTACCCGTACGGACTCACAAGAGTTCTACCACCTCTCCTACCACCAGTAAAAAGTTACTATATTCATTTGACTCCACAATTACCTTCCCAAATTTATTCTCGCCCCTTATTTCAAATTATTTGACTGGCACTAGGGCGTAGCCTAGCCCTTTACGGTTGAGCACCAGCGTCTTATTGAACTGAGATTATTTGATCTGAAACTGATTCTTAAAAAGAGATCAGAAAGTTAATATTTGTTTTCTCATTGTTACAGGATGTGCGTTTTTGACGTATTTCAATCCAGAAAGTGCTTCAAATGCGCAATCGGCGCTTCACGAGAAACGGACACTGCCAGGGGTGAGTACTAAATACATTAAGCTCGGATCTCAAAAAGTGTTTGAATACGATTTCCCACTACCCACCTCATGTAAAAAAGTTATTGAAGCACGCTAACTCACATAAAAATAAGTGGTTGAAGTCTCAAGTACATTGTAAAACGGCTGTCTTTTCTTTTCTTAGAGGGTTGCACGAGCTCACAGCCCACCTGGTGTTAAGTGGTTACTGTAGCCCATAGACATCTACGACGTAAATGCCGCCACCCACCTTGAGATATGAGTTCTAAGGTTTCAAGTATAGTTACAACGGCTGCCCCACCCTTCAAACCAAAACGCATTACTGCTTCACGGCATAATTAGGCAGGGTACCTACCCGTACGGATCCATAAGAGGTCCTACGACCAGTAATTATGCAAATTATAATTTTGCGGGTTTGATTTTTATTACACGATGTTATTCCTTCACCGTGGAAGTCAATCGTGAACATCTGTTGAGTACGTATTTCATCACAAAAATTGGTAATCACCTGGGATTCGGACACCGGTGCATTGCTCAACACGAATGCACCGGACGTCTTATCCTTTAGGCCACGACGACTTCAAAAGTCTCACTCTTCAAAGCATATTTAAAGAGCTTTGCTTCAAATACATTAATTACTTTACTGTTTTCGTGGTCACCAACGACTGAGTCGTTATAATTTGAATATTAATCCAACTTAACGCTGTTTTACAAGTTAATTATTGGCATTTTTTTGTTCTTTATAGAAGTTTCTTTCACGTGTTTTGCCTTTCCGATGAAAGAGTTTTAATTATTCTTGATTGATGGAAGAAGCAGGGTAACAAGTAAAACTGAATACCTTATTCAGTGGTCATCTTTGGGTGACGATTATGTCCTTTCAGTTTAGGCGAGCAAAAGATAATTAACAGAATATGTAATTTTGATTCTATACATTTTCATCAAAAGATTTCTGCTTTCGCACTAGTATAGCATAGACAACAACAAAAATATTAAACAACTTAGTATTCACGGTTCTCTTGTTTGAGAGCATTAACCTATATAGCTTAGACGTGTGCGAAATAATCACGCACGTGCTTAAAATACACGGTAGTCTTTATGTCTTTACTCTCCTGGCTGAGCCCGTGCCTAAGTTGATGAGGCCTCAGGGCTATCTTTCAATCAATTTCAACGTGGGATTTGTGGTAGATTCTGCGAAGCGCTGCTCTTGTTAGATTCCGGTCATTGCTTTTGTCGAACCCGTCGCTTGCGACGAAGGGCTAAGTGAGTAAATTAACTCACAGATACAGCCCACTGAGTTTCTCACCGGATCTTCTTAGTGGGTCGCGTTTCCGATCCGATGGTAGATTCTGCGAAGCACGGTTCTTGCTAGGGTTCGTGTTAGCAACGTCATCAGGTTTGAGCCCGTGAGCTCACCAACTAGCTCGATGATACTGATATGGTCTCTCTAGACCATCAGCTTAGGTAGGAAAAATAAAGGCAGATGCTAACAACGTCTCAGGTTGAGCCCTGTGAGCTTGCCTAATCGTTTGGTGAACCTAGTATAACCCCTTGAGATTACTAGCAGTAGGTACGTAAAAAAATTAAAAATATCGTACGGATCGGATGCATTGTAACACTCTATCTAATGAGAATAGTAAGCTAATAATGGTGACCATTTTGACATTGTTCTGTATCTTGTTTTACGATACCTGTCATCAGATGAGTCGTAACTATATTTACAGCAAAAAGAACAGCTGTAAATTAAACTGTCTAAATCGAATCACATGATTAATTTGAGAAATAGACATGACGTTTATTGTAGCCGATGCGTCATCATTACTTTATCTTTGAATATGTTTAATCTTATCTCGTAGTCAAAAAGCGACCTTGACACGTGCGAGCAAGCCCTAAAATCGTCTTTAACCGAAATTCAATGACATCGCGCAGATAAATATTCAAAAATACTTACCGATATGAGCGTAATCTTTTCATAAGGCCATACTCGGCAATATTGGGATTCAAGCTGAATATAAATCGACTTACTCAAAACGTTTTAATGGAAAATCAGATTAAATTATTCACGCGTAAGACATTCTAAGACCATAATGTCGTTCGTAAGTAATGAGCTGTACGACTTTTATTTACGATTAGGTACTGCGAGATTCTCCATTCGCGTTAAATTTGAATTCAAACGAATACATAAGTTTCATACATGAGACGTCCCGTTCATAGGAAAATTGGTATTTGGTTGTATACGCATCTCCCGTGACTTTAGCCAGTTTTTTTTTTAAATCTAATTAAAAACAAAAAGTTTAAGCAGACTAACATACGGCCCACCTGATGGTGAGTGGTTACCGTCGCCCATGGACTTCAGTAATGCCAGGGGCAGAGCCAAGCCGCTGCCTACCGCTTAATACTCTATACAAGCCTCGTTTGAAGAAGGACATGTTTAAGAAATTTTAGTTTAATAAGATAAGACAACATTCAATGCACTTTGCCCAAATTATCATACGGTGCAGAAATATGGGTCCATACTCGTGAGATCTTTTACGGAATAGAGCGCTCTATCTGGGTATAAATCTGATATATCGGGTCCGTAATACCTAGATTGGATGCAAAACAAAATTAAACAGAGTAGAGAGTAGCAGATCTGGAATTGAGTTGAGCTAGAGACTTAGCAAGGTGCAATGATAGCCGATGGAGTAGGATAGTGACGAAATGGTCGCCAAGATTATGTCGAAGAGGTGACGCAAGAGCTATGATCCGCTGGCCAGTGACATAGTCAAGACGGCGGGATGGACGTGGATGAGAATGGCGGGAGATCGATCATTTTGGCATAAAAAAAGAGAAGGCCCATGCCCAGGAAAGGGTAAGGCTGAACATAAATAAAAAAAATGCTTTAAAACATTTAGTTATTTCAAAATCAGCTTCGTTGCTTTTGCGTGACGTTTTATGTGAATTATCAAATGTTCTTGGATATGTAGAATATATCGTGGTCTAGCAGAGTTTCCGTCATCAAGCCAATCCCTGTCGCTAAACAATTATACCATTGATATTTCATAAAGAGTTGTTCTTTCAAGGGACGATTATAAAAAAGGCTTGACGTCAACCCCGTAAGCTATAAAAAAAAGAGCCATTAATAAAAACCTACAGAACACCATAAATAACGACAGCGCAACGCTTCACCTGTTTTCCATTACCCGTCTTTTGTCCCCGAAATATTCTTATACACAAAGTAGGGAGTAAATCATCGAGATAAAATTTTAAAAGCAACGATTTATAGAGAAAAAAAAACTCGGCCATTTTTTGTTGTCCAAAAAAGCTTCGGAGCTTAATATTTATTATAAGTATCAGTGATTGGATTTTCGAAGAAAACTGAGTACATGCTAGTCGCAGTTAGGAAAGTTTATTTTGTTTTCCAGTTTATTTTTTTAATGGGTTATTTTTCTTTCCTGTCTAGTTGAAATTCACCACACATTATATCACTACCACATTAAGACATAAGATAGGTAGTATATAATAAGATAGTTAGGTAGGTAACAGGACATCTCTATTTGATTATATTAAGACCGTCTCATCCTACAAAACGGAACACAATTACTTCGCATCAGATATAAGCTGAATGGTAGTAAGCTGAATACTACCCGTGAGACTACAGTACGAATTACCATCAGTACGACCATACTACTACCGATTTAGATTTGATTACATGACTTTCACCTATATAATAATGGCTAGTTACTAGCGGACCCGACAGACGTTCTCTTGCAAAAATTCAAACAAGTCGAGCTAGCCCTTTAGTTGCAGGATAGATAAATAACCTGGATACTGACTGAAGCGCTATCTGCCGGGCTGATTTTTGAATATAATATAAATACACGTCATATTGCATATTACCTACACTACACTATGTTTCTATAAGGTATATATTCTATCTCTTTCGAACCCTAAAGGAGCTTTAAGAAAACAAGAAACTTTTTCTCGAACCTAACATCTGTTATTTTTTCCTTGAAAAAAAAAAACACATCTTAAAAAAGGCGGGATCCCGTTACCGCATACATCATACGTGTACGGCGTTATAATCATATTTTTGTAAGGAGCACGGGGCTGCTCCCTCCCAGTGGATTTGAACCCTACACCGTGTTACGCTCCGAACGTGTTTTTCTGTAAATATCCTTTCTTAGGCGCAAAACACATTTTTTAAGTACATGCCTGTTTATGTCATACTCTCGATCTTATCACTCTGGGCGTGATCATTACTACGTAGTATTGTGTGGTAATACGTGAAGCAGTAATGCGTTTCGGTTTGAAGGGTGGGGCAGCCGTTGTAACTATACTGAGACCTTAGAACTTATATCTCAAGGTGGGTGGCGCATTTACGTTGTGGATGTCTATGGGTTCCAGTAACCACTTAGCACCAGGTAGGCTGTGAGCTCGTCCACCCAACCAAGCAATAAAAATAAGCAATAGCATTTTCTTTCATATTATTAAGATTAATAAGCTCTAAGAGGTGTATCGGACAATTGGTGTAAATGTGATAAGTATCTAAAGAGAGTTGTAGATAAGAATTCCTTGAAACACATTAATCAAAGAGCAGTCGCACAAAAACATAGAGTTACTAAACCTGAATATATAAATTCACCTACACATATCGATTCATACTATAAACACTTTTTTTGGCGTAGATGAGTGAACGAGCTGAAGGTGAACTTAGCTTTAGTGATTACGGAAGCTGATGGATATCAAATCAAATCAAATCAAATCAAAAAAGTTTTATTCAACATAAATGAAAGTACATACTTGTTGAACGTCAAAAGAATTACCGCCAATTCACAAGAATTAGCCTCCGTCCTGAGAAGAATTGGCAAGAAACTCAGCGGGCATGTTTTTTTTTTTTTTTTTTTAAATATTAGATTTTTATTTTTATTTTAAATATTATTATTTTTTTAAATATTCATATTACAATAAGTAATTATAACATAACAATTTTACAATATTGAAATTCCCGGAGCGAGCAACTCATTCCCACTTTGTGCAATCTTCTAGATAATCATTGACTTTATAGTAAGCTTTATTGCACAGATGTTCTTTAATAGTTTTCTTAAACCTATGTATATGTAGGTTCTGAACATCTTGTGGGATTTTGTTGTACAGGCGCACAGACAAACACCCGAATGAATTTCGTATCTTATGTAACCTACTCATCGGCACAACATATTTTTTTTATTGCCCTTGTAGGCAGACGAGCATACGGCCCACCTGATGGCGAGTGGTTACCGTCGCCCATGGACTTCAGCAATGCCAGGGGCAGAGCCAAGCCGCTGCCTATCGAATCGTGAATAACGCAACCTGACCTGAGACTCGAAGTATCATTGTTTAAGGGCTGTCGTACTCTTCAAACTGGAGCGCGTTACCGCTTCACAACAGATATAAGCAGGATGGTGGTACCTGCCGATGCGGGCTTACAATACACTCTACCACCATTAAATTATGCTAAGGAGAAAACTAATTGAGCTTAGAGGAAAAAACCTTTGTATTTAAAAACGGAGATAGAGTTGTGAAATCAGAGGAAATTAGACCACGTGCTTAGTGCATTTTTATTTAACTTTTAGTGCTTTAGAGAGTGATAATATTTTGTAAAAGTATCAGAATGGAACCTTGGTTCTCATATTGTTTGTAAAACCATAAATGAAGTGAATGTTACTTCTATACGGTTGGTTTATAAATATGCTGTGTGAAAAAAAGATCGACAAAATTTAAATTCCGCTATCGCTGTTAAAGTCTCTTACAAAAATCGAAGGTAGAGCTAATTTTATTGATGCGCACTAAGTTAAAATGAATACATTTGAATTTGACCTAATCGGAACCTAACAATATTTTAAGATATCAACCTCGTACAATAAAAAAGCCATTCATTCAGGAAGTGATACGAACAGCAATAATTTAAAAAAGCCACTAACAGAATACAACGAACCGGCCAAATTTCAATCTTGGCAAGAGAATGTAGAAAATTGAAATTACAAATGACAAATGCAACCGTTTTATTTAGCTTAAATCACTTAAATACTGGAGTCTATCCAGTTGAGGCAACAGGTCGTGCGTGTACCGTGTACGCACCAAATTATGGATATTCCATTTTTTAAGAGACATATCATGAACTACGTGAAATTAATAATTAAATAAAATAAGGCCTGATTTAATCGTAAAAACAGCTTTGACTTTGTCTGAAATTCACGAAAACTAAAAATGTATACTCACGTACAACTTTCAATGTATGTTTGCTCACGGCGTTTTGGAAATATTAAATAACTTCATGATCGTAAAAAAAAAACCTGGTACCTACTACCAGGTTTTGTTCTTTTTTTTTATTGCTTTCATGGGTGGACGAGCTCACAGCCCACCTGATGTCAATTGATTACCGGAGCTCATAGATATCAACAACGTCAATGCCGCCACCCACCTTGAGATATGAGTTCTAAGGTCTCAATATAGATACAACGGTTGCCCCACCCATCAAACCGAAACGCATTACTGCTTCACGGCTGAAATAGGCAAGGTAGTGGTACCTACCCGTGCGAACTTGCAGTATTTCCTACTTATAGTGCTTAAGATAAAAGCTAGGAGACAATGAATAGACTGCTTAGAGGATAGTAGTTATAGATAGTACTTAAAATACAATATACTGATCCATTTGTTATAGTCTATCAAAAATGCATAGACGTTATAGAAAAAGCACGTATTGTCTTTATGCTTAAGGCCATAAAAAATCATTTCTAAGTTAGCTCTTAAAATTCGTCATTTAATCGTAACATACACGTAGACTAACAATACTGAGTGCAACCCAAACCAGAAAAACGATACCTCGATGGTATACTATTCAATGATAGGGATGAAATTATGAATTACGGTATTAATATGTAATTAATTACGATAGGTAGCGGCTTGGCTCTGCCCCTGGCATTGCTGAAGTCCAAGGGCAGCGGTAACCACTCACAGGATGGGCCGTGCGATCGTCTGCCTACAAGGGCAATAAAAAAAAGAATGACAATATTTAAAAAGCCACATCCAAATATTTTTACGTCCAAGCCACATGCGTTGCCAGACCGCACCGCGCAATCACACCCCGATAAATTTCCTTGCGGAGTGCAGTGCAGCTTAGAAAACATTATAGTCTCGGTCTTACCGAATTGGTTCTACAGGACACGCGAAGTTATTGCTTCTGAATTCACGGTGCATTTGGCATTTGTTTTGCAGGAACTATTCTTTTTGTTTTTGGTTATTGCTTAGATGGGTGGACGAGCTTTCAGTGTTTTTTTTAAAGGCAGCTTTTTAATATCTATGAAGACTGTATCATGAAACGGACCTGTGAAAACTGGGATAGTGAAGTTACCCTTGGGGTAAAATTGAGATTTCTTTTGAGATTTCTTACATATTCTTTGAAATGTAGGCATCTGTTGAAATATTTTCACTCTGTATTGTAGACCTCAAATAGCAACCTTCCATTATGTGTACCCACAGATATCGTCCGACCATGAGGATATTTAGAGAACGCATTTAATGACCGTAGAGCGTATTATGAGCCCACATGTGTGGCGGTAGGCAACATATACACATCATCATTACAACACAAGATATTTGACAGATGCTTGAATCGCGCTTATGGCAGTTTCAAGATATGCTTACATATACAAGTTCCGAACAATAACATTCGGACTGTTGGTCTATTCAATTCCACCCACTGGGTGGAAGATCTTACCTTCGCTGCAAGCAAGATTCAAGCATTTGTTAAATATCTTGTGTCGTTTGATGCCTACCACTACACACGGTTAGTCCACACCACCCTATTTCTAGAAGTTATGGATTCTTGGTCCGGCCGCTATAGACAGCTGAGATTTCAACCTCATGGTACGTGGTGGCATCTACGTTGATATCTATAGGCTCTGGTGGCCGCTTGGTACCAAGTGATCCGCGAGCTTGTTTGTTCGTCTACAGCATTTTTTTTATTACTCGCATGTCTAATCGGTTTCATAGCCCACCTTGCGTTAAACGGTTATCAAAACCTGTAGACATTAGATCGAAATCATTAGACAATTGACATTAGACAATTGTACTGTATAACCACTATCCCAGATTTGAAACGGAAATACATGGCTGCGTCGTGGCAGAAATAGGCATAATAATAGCTCTAGGCCGCGCAAGCTAGTATATTTACTGAAGTACTGGTTGAACTGGTTTTTTTATGATTGGTGGTTTACTGGTGGCCCGGTGGCCTTTCCAGTTTCACAAGGACAGGTGGGCGAGCAAGGGCTCAGCCAGAAGGGGCGAGGTTTGGTACCCGAGCGCCTCCAAGGGAGACCTAACAACTCAAGAGTAGCTGCTTCGCGAATGAATCTACTACCGGATCGGAATCGCGAGCCACTGAGAGGATCCGGCGAGAAACTCAGCGGGGTAGTGCTTAGGTTAGGTTGTACGTCGAGCTCTTTGCCGAGTTCGACGAGTACGGTTACCGGGGTCTCTACTCCTGCTGTTAGAACGGAAGGCGGTTGAACTGGTACTGAAGTACAGTACACTATAAACCCAGAGATGCTTCTGGCCATACGGAATCCTTTGGTCGCCTATTACGGACATAGGGTGGGACTATTTTAGGCCATCCTTGTGCCCAATTTACAAATTACGTTAGTATTTTCGATAAAATCAGCTCGAGTGGTAGGCTGTGCGTTAATAAAAGGGATATGATGCGATTATCTTAAACAATTCCTCGTAATTTCATAGTTGAATTAATCGAATAATAAAGTCAATAGTATCATAGTATCAACTATATGTATGAAACTAGTACATGTGCATAGTGTAAGCAAAATGTAACGATACTTTAAAAATAATTTTAAATTAAAAACATGTATTTCCTTAGCCGATTTCATTTCCGACTGTTTACATTCAATCCAACGTAACGAATCCACACTTCGTCTTATTCGCGCGTTCAACATCACATTATCACGGCAATTACTAGCTAACTGATGATCACACGTCTGAAGTCTATATAACCCATGATAAGACGCCACTTTTTTTTGCTTACATCAATGAACGAGTCCACCTGGTATTAAATGGTTACCGGAGACCATTGACCTCAGGAACGCAAATTCCGCCACCCTTGTCATATGAGTTCTAAGTCTCAGTTTTACAGTATAACGGCTGTCCCACCCTTCAAACCGAAACGCAGTGGTAGTAAGCGTACGGGCTCAGAAGACGTCCTAGTAATTATTTTAAAGGAATAGCATCGTGCATTATATAAAAAATTTACAAAATTTATACTGTGGTGGTAATTATTGACACTATACATTGAGTCCAAAATACTATTCAAGAAAAGCACAAAGCCCACTAGAATGGCAGTAACTAAACGAATCACTCATTTTCTTTTAACACGGCGTTAGATATATGAGAAAATGTCAAACTTTACTTGAAACAGTTTGAGCTCGTGGAAGATAGCCTCAAAAACACGTCTGCTGCGTAATACTGTAAATAAACGCGCCGACAAAACGCTACGTGTATACGGGCTCTAAAACTACTCTTATTTATTTTTATTACCCAGATTCTGGAGCTCACCTGTGTTTGTATTCAGTCGTAATAAATATGCAAAAGTAATTATAGATAACACTTCTAAAATAACATTCGGTGTTTTATGTTCATGCAGGTTTGTTTAAGCTTTTTTTTTAAAAGTCGAAGTTGGTTTATTCTTATTGCTTAGATGGGTCGATGAGCTCACAGCCCACCTGGTGTTAAGTACTTACTGGAGCCCATAGACATCTACAACGTAAATGCACCAACCACCTTGAGATATAAGTTCTAAGTCTCAGTATAGTTACAACGGCTGCCACGCCCTTCAAACCGAAACGCATTACTGCTTCACGGCAGAAATAGGCAAGGCGTAACAACTATAGATGCAGTCAAATTATGTTTTAATTAATTTATGAAGTGTTCTTAATAACCTAGATAACTTCATCCAAAGATGAAGGAGCAGCATTGTATATTAAAATAGAATCCGCATAGTTCAAAGAGCGCAATGGTGGTAGAGAACTTTATGATTACCCTGGATATTCCTACTCGTGGCTGCCTTGGAGCTGCATAGTCCTATTTGAGTTGTTAGATTGGTTTGAAAAAAGGATAGCTTGCTTCAGTCAATGGTGTCAAACGTCATTTCTGAATGTCATTTGGTTGTGTTCATTAGTGTAGATGGTTAGTAAGTATTTTGGCAGCGTATAAACATTGTTATAATATAGTAGCGGTACCGTATAAGACCGCAAGCTATTTCTAGAAAATTAAAACACTACCTATTTTCTTGAAATGTAATTAATATCGTAATAAAGTTATTGGTATTGGAGAAATTGTTATTCGTCTTTCGTATTCAAGCAAATTATTTTATTAAGTTTCATATTATTGTTCCGTGAAATACAGCAGCTCGTAGAAATTATAAAACTTACCTAGACGCTTGAACTCGCAAAGCGCGTGCTCCGGTTCGCTTCCTTTGATTTAAGAAATTATATAGAGTTGATGAGACCTATCACTATTTCAATGACGGCATTTAGAAAAGTTTAAAAAAAAAAAAACAAATTCAAATTATACATGAATGTCTTTTGGGCATTCACCAGACGACAGAGGGAAAATCTCCTACCGAGCTAGTAAAATTGCTCGGTATTCCAACGGTCCGAAAGATTAATATTAGCAAATCTTAATAATGTTGTTAGCGAGTTAATTATTTTCTACGAAATATAAATTTAGTTAAAGAATAAACTTACCGTTTATCTGATTGTTTGTGCATTTAGGAATATAAATTTCAATGGCGTAAAAAAAATGTTCAAATTAATCGACACAAAAATCTATCAATTACAAGCGGTGATTTCACAAACATAGATCAGATAAATATGGACATAAAAATAAGCTATCTGCATTATTTTTACAATATTTTTTTTCTGATCAAAAAAACATCTTAGAATTTAAAAAAAAATTAAAAACGCGTTATTTTAACTCGTTATGTAACTAGCATATATATTAATTAGGCTATGTTACGATGTTAAGGATTTATAGTTAATGATTTTCGATATACATTTGTTTAATTCATTTCTCTTATTTACATCTAAAGACGGACTAATCTGAAAAGCTTTCTTCGTGCTTATAAGCAGATCACTCAACCTTAAAACCGATCCGTGTAAAAGTTACTTGTAACATCTCCGATTGCATCCTTCAACGTTTGTGTTTAAAATTTGGTCTTATTTTAGCTTTACATACGCTAGCACACGTCACTCGTACAGCCAATGCGTCTAACATCGACTCCGAAACTCTTCGAAAGAACGGTCAGTTGTGTGTGCTTTGTGATAAGTGAAATAGTGCTGTTACCATGGATTACGATACACTTATATATTCGCATATAGCGAATTACTACGACGAATTGGTGAGTTCTGTGATCAATTTTTACTATATTATCTCGTTCATAAAAAATCTAATGTGATTTATCCAATTTATGTGTGTTTTTTCGTTAGACTATTCATCAGTTTTGCAATTAGTAATGCGATAGATATTGAAGTGTTAGCACATGTTATATTGGTGAATTTGTGAAAAAATGCGGTCTTTATATTACATCTCCGAGTCCCGTTATCCTGTTATGTCAAATATACAGTTATCGATTTTGAGTCAAGTAAATAATTTTGTGCTGCCGTAAAACTAAATTCGCGGTTCCTTGAAAAGTATAAAGTAACTTAATTATAAGTTCTGTTCATAGTTAAAATGAATGAAAGTAAAATTCATTAATGCAAATGTATTTCACTGCAAAAATTGGTTTGAATCTATGTTCAACCCAACGCCAATCCCGTTTTACAACATAATTTTATTTCGCGTACTATTAATAATTAACTAAATATTATTTAATAAAAATCAAGAATCAAGTATATTTAAATTAAAAATGAAGGCTATAAGCCAACACGAAATTAAACAGGACATAAAATTTAATCTGCTTTTCTTTGTGTTCATCATATAGTTCTCATGGGATAATAATGTAGTAGTTTCCCCTTGTTTGAGAAGCAGCCCAGTTCATCGACAGCCACAACTGCTCCGCCAAGAGTGTCCGACTAGGAAGAAAAAGAAAAATTAATCTGAATTATCACTTTTGAAAGCCTAAGAAACTACTAAATTTATTAAATTAATGTACAAAAGTAAACAAACACATGAACGGTTCAAGTATTAATGCGATAAACTTTTCTTTCGTGGAATATTCACGAGACTGAGTATTTTTAGTCAGAAGATATTTTAATTTTTAGCTGTCAAGTGACATAGACGCAAAAAAACAAAAAACTTGACGACTTAAAATTAAAATTAGGTAAATATTTAATGACTTTTATGAATATTGTAAATAATAAATGAGAGTCATTAAAGGGGCAACTACATGAACGAAGCGGAATATGCCGGTTTTAGCCAAATAGTCTAACTTTTAAATGAAACAAAACCAAACTACCGTCTGTACATGTTGAAAAGAAATACCTAAATGCCTTTGTAATATAAACTAAAGATAATAAGCAGAAAATAATATGGGTCAAATATTTTGGCGATTTCATAATTTTGAGCCGGCAATGAACGCTTATAAAGCTTGTAGGGTCAACTACCACACTAACGCAGCCTCACTGTCAGCCGGCGGTCGGTTTTTTTTAGTTTATTATATTCCATTGCGTTTCCTGAGTAGGAGTCAAAGACAATTTCTTAACAAACGTTTTTGAGTTTTATCATATATTTTTTTAAAGCTTTTCATCATTGAATACATCCTAAATATATGCTCGATCGAATTATCAATATAATTTGGTAACAATAAAAAATCCGTACAGAAAACAGTAAGTTTTGTAACATCAATGATTCATTGTTCCAACTCTTCGTAATTAGTATGGACTCTGACGCTATTTACAGTCCAATTATTAGTGACGCGTGAATTCAACCCGAACGTTTCGTATCGAAAATTCATTGTAGGAACTAGTTTTTTACAACTATCAAGTGAATTACGCAATAATAGCAGTTATGGAAGCCCTTGCATTTTTTTTTCCTACTTATATTGATAGCCTTGAGAGGCCACTTCAACTTCACCCTAACGTGTAGGTGAGCTCACGAGGCTCAAACCGGAAGTGTTACTAACACTGGCCCTATTTTTTTTTATTTTTTTTTATTCCTTAGATGGTTGGAGGAGCTCACAGCCCACCAGGGTGATAAGTGGTTACTGGAGCACATAGACATCCACAACGTAAATGCGCCACCCACCTTCGAGATATAAGTTCTAAGGTCTCAAGTATAGTTACAACGACTGCCCCACCCTTCAAACCGAAACGCATTACTGCTTCACGGCAGAAATAGGCAGGGTGGTGGTACCCACCCGCGCGGACTAGCAAGTGGTCCTACCACCAGTAAAAATCCTAGCAAGAGCAGTGCTTCGCAGAATCTACCACCGGATCGGAAAAGCGATCCACTGAGAAGATCCGGCGAGAAACTCAGTGGGCAGTGTCTATGGGACCTTTGCATATTATTATTGTGTAGTTGGAAAAAAGCTCACAGTTTACGTGGTATTAAGTGGTTAGCGGACCACAAACGATATTTAAGCATTCCAGTAATCAAAGTAATATTACAACGCAAATGCTGATACCCACTTTGAGACATGAGGTCGGAGTCTCAATGATATTACATAAAGACTAGCCCTCCCAAATTGAATGACGGTTTGCGGTAGAAATAAGTAGGCTGGTGATCACATGAACACGTGTTTGGCAAAGGAATTGAAACAAAATATATTTCTATCGTTAGAAATGTACACAACGGATGTCTATTCAATAAACCAATGGCGCTTGACAATTTACTAATCACTTTCATGGTCCACTGCTATTATCAACATTTTTTCATCCAATTTTTCTTTTAACTTGTATCGGTAATACTTGCGATTTGAGTTCACGATAAATCTTATTTTTTATTTTTATTTTATTTTTCTGTAGGCAAACGAGTGGTTACCATCGCTCATAGACTTCACCAATGCCAGGGGCAGAGCCAAGCCGCTGCCTATCGTTTAATACTCTCCACAAGCCTCGTTTAAAGAAGGACATGTCATAGGGCTCAGAAAAAACAGTGGAATGCAGCTCATTCTAAAGCCGGACGGTACTTTTTTTATTTTTTATTGCCCTTGTAGGCAGATGAGCATACGGCCCACCTGATGGTGAGTGGTTACCGTCGCCCATGGACTTCAGCAATGCCAGGGGCAGAGCCAAGCCGCTGCCTACCGCAAACGTGGCAAAAAAGATCTCTGGAAACGCACTGTGGATGACCGCAGTAGCTCCAGGTAGTATGGATCAACTCTACTCCGGTGGCGGGCGGTGGGATGGTAAAAACGAGATGATGGTATCATCTCAAACAATTCCTCAGAGCACTCCCCATGGTAGTATTGTGAATAAAATTGAGAGAATTCCCCTTTTTGTCGAAGCGAGTGATGGTATTCATGTTGTGATGTCTATAACGGTCGATAATAGCTGAGCTCCATATATCTGTATACCCTGAAAAATGTTGGTGCTGTAAAAGAAACATCCGTGTTTATGTTACAAGTCGAATTCAGCGCAATTACCAAACTATCTCACAAAAACAGCATTTCGCGCTCTCTGTTTAGCATTAGCGAAAATGAATTAATGTTTATTTGATTATGTTTAATTCACCAATACATGTACATATACATACACATATGGTACATGTACCAAAAAAAGGCCTAAAATCGTTTATTAATTCCCAATTTATATACGTGCACTAATTATGAAATTCAAAATTAAGTGACATTTTTCGAACGAAGTTCCTTATGGGACGATGCGGAGGGTTACCCTAACCGGGAAAAAACGTCCGTGACGTAAGATTTTTATTAGTAATGCATACAGTGTACAACTTAACTTTGTAGTAACGTACAAAAAATAACATATTTTTTTATCATTCATTGGCCACGATCTCAGAGCGTTAAAACAATAAGTTCGCACGTTACCGAATGTCCGTGGGTTGTTGCGAAACCTCCACTTTTATTTTCTTTATACCTCGAATAGAACTTAAAATTAATACTTTTATAATAAGGAACTTCGTTCCTATCCAGTGTCCCACGACATCACACATCTTTTTTTGGTTTTTAATGGCTTTAAGTGTAGTATTCTCGGCAGTAAATCATGAAGGTACGCCCAGTCAAAAACCTACTTATTGAAATGAAAATTAATAAAAATCTTTATTATTAAATACTTCTTTGATTAGGTCTTAATTGGAAAACTTTGTGTTTCAAAGTTGAATGCAAATCCTAACTAAAAATAGGTTTTGGTGACGTCATTATTGCAACAATTAGCTCATTAGAACAATAGTAGCGAGATTACGCTCTCCACGGATCTTAGGGTAAAATGTAATTTGTGTAATTACTGGTGGTGGGACCTCTTGTGCGTCCGCACGAGTAGGGTGGTACCTACTTGTGCCCTGCCTATTTCTGCCGTGAAACAGTAACGCGTTTCGGGCTGAACTGCACTGTAAACTCTGTCTCAACTGTAAAAACTGAGACTCAGAACTAATTTAAATGTCTCAAGGTAGGTGGCGGCATTTACGTTTCAGATGTCTATGGGCTTTGATAACCACTTAACATCAGGTGGGCCGTGAGCTCGTCCACCCATCGAAGCAATAAAAATGGTCTTAATAGACCATTTTTGTGACAGCACAATACTAATGTGTTGTGCTGTGTTTTTTTTAGTTCATCGTCGCGACCCAAAGCACGGCATTACGGATTTCGTTCCAGTAACCCAACAATTAGACGCCCACAGCTATAGCACTAATAGTGGGCATAGGGACCCTGGTCACCGTACTCCTGGAACCTAACTAAAACGTAGTAAAACCTAACCTGGTAAGGTTTTTGCCGGATCTTCTCGTGATTCTGATCCGGTAGTAGATACATTCGAGAAGTAGCTCCTCCTGAGCTAATAGGTCTCCCGGGAGGCGCACGGATAGCTGTCAGTAAAGCCACCTCTCATAGCTGAGCCCGTGCCTATCTGAGTTGGTGAAACTAGACGTTCGGATCACCGGTAATCCCTCCCATTAAAAAATAAACGTTTGTTTATTTTATCCAAAAAAAATTTTACCATATGAATCTAATTGTATATTAAAAAGAATACTAGAAATAATACATCGTTTTGATTATAGCAATAAATTCCATTTTAATGTCAAAATTAAATATTCTATTTACCTAGTTTGAGAAAGCTTAAAATGATACTGATATTTCGATTTTCGAATAGAAGATACTTCCTTCCATCAGCTGGTAGATAGGGCATTCACATTAAATTATTTACCGACTCATTTCCAAAATAAAAGCATATTATCTATAATCAACTGCGGTCCCTGTCTTTGTTTGGAGATATCGGAACGCTGTTATCTAAATATATTTAAGCATGGTAAAATCTTCGAGCTCAATTCCTTGGACCCAAACGATACTAGGTAAAAGTATTATATATGGCTTAAAAAATATAAAACTGTGCTTTAATAGTAAGCCAAACAACAAAAGTCTTAGTATTATGGTGTCCTTTGAAATTTTTGGTTGAAATATTAAAATGGCTATAGTTTCTTTACGAGTATACGTAGGGAGATTTTCAAGTTAATCGTACGTATTGAATGATAGTGAATATTGTACATAATTAATCAAATGACATGATGATAGATCAAACGGATAAAGACATGTTAGACAAAGACAAAGATCAAACGGATAGACCTTTTAAGAGTATTAAGCGGTAGGCAGCGGCTTGGCTCTGCCCCTGGCATTGCTGAAGTCCATGGGCGACGGTAACCACTCACCATCAGGCGGGCCGTATGCTCGTCTGCCTACAAGGGCAATAAAAAAATTTGTTAATTTATTGTCATAAAATATATGTTTGAATATCTTGAGTTATTTTTATTGATTTGAAACTTTATTTTTATCGATTTCAAACTAACCGCATGCACGTGACATATACACGTGCGTTTGCACGTGGCTATACAAACAATGATCCCGCATGAGCACGCGGGCAGCACACACAAACAGATCCTAGTTTTTCACACAAATTAAATTTAGAAGTTTATTTTTAAATATGCGTTACGTGAGGGTGTCAGGTTACATTTTAGGAATATAATATTTCTCACTCAATCCCACAAAAATGACGTAAATTATTTGAATACAATATCGCACAAGATAAGATATAGCGAGAATTTATAGATAGGATACTCTAAATTATCTATATATTAATACGTGAAGCAAAAACTTTGTATCCCTTTTTACGAAAATTGCGCGGACGGAGGAGTATGAAATTTTCCACACTTATAGAGTATATAGAGAAGAAGTGCACAATGCTAATATTTTTTTTAAATAATTAATAAAAGATACATTAAATCACTAAAGAAAACATTACACACACTACATACCATGTATTTGACGCACACACGCATGCACACTATTTATTGTCAAACTATTTGTTCTTGACGTCTGTTGTCAAATTGAGATTAAATATTGTTTGTCTTTGTTAATATTTTTTATAGTGTAGTCTTGGCGAAATTGGTTATTATAGAAGTATATAAGAAGTATATAAATACAATCATAATAGTGTACAAACTTACAATTCCAATTATTTATAGTCGAATTTCGACTACTGCGGGACCTCTAGTTATGGTAAAAGTCTTATCCCGAGCAACGTCGGGTGTATGTGATATGATAAATATGACAGTGTGTCAAATACAGAGAGTTAAAATCAAAGAGTCACTCCCGGGAAAATACAGCGTGTTTAATTCTTCCCAAATCACAAACACGACGGGTGTGAAACCGCGGGGCCAATACATATTATGATATTGGTCTAGTGATGAATGTCCGCGTACTATTCAAATTCAATGAAAATGTTTTTCATAGTACCGATAGAACATAGCATAAAATAAATCAACAGAACGTAACATAACATAAATTTAAAAAAAAGTAGGCAGCGGCTTGGTTCTGCCCCTGGCATTCCTGAAGTCCATGGGCGACAGTAACCACTCGCCATCATGTGGGCCGTGTGCTCGTGTACCTACAAGTTCAATAAAAAAATGCAATACACAGTAAAAGCCGACAGGACGAAAATTAGGAAAGTTATTTTTTATATAGGCTGATAGATGAGTTCTTGGCCTACCTGATGCAACTGGATGATACACATCCTATGTCTACGCAATTTGAGACACGTGGGCCAAGTAATTTATATTGTGTAACGACTGCCACACCCTTCAAACTGGAACTCATTATAATTTCACGACAGATACACGCCTAACCGTTTATTCTTAATGACTGAACATTGAGATAATACTCAATTTGAAATCCGAACAATAAAATCGAGCAATCAAATGTGCTAAATCCGCCATTTTACCTATTTCTGGCACATAGCAATGATCCGTCCTAAACAAAAGGCGTGACAGCAGCTAGAAAATTCAAGTCTTTGTTTTCCTATCTCAAGTTAGGTGGTGCATACCGGTAACAATTTAACATCAGATTTATAATTAGTGCGTCTACTAATCATCATCATCATTCTCCTGCCCTTCTCCCAATCACCTGGGGTCGACGCAATACGTTTTCTCCTTCTGTACTCCTCTATCATATACTATTTCTTCACTTACACATATCGTCTTTCACGTAATCCATCCATTTTTTCTTAAGTCTACCTCTTCCTCTTCCTCTAGTGCGTCTGCCAATCTCCGGCAACAAAAGCGCGAGCAGATTTTCAGTGCACTCCCGTATCCAAACACGAACGTAACACAACATGTGTCTCGTTCCTGTAATTAACCCGTTGTTTATCTAATCAACGGGGACTGAATAATTATAGTTCGGAACCGTACCGGTTTGTCTGCTTGTGTTGTGTGCTAAGCATACATTTCGGGGTTGATCAAACGCAATTCGGTCGATGAGTTTGAACATTATCTATCTTTTTCTTGCCCTTATTAGACGTTATGTGGTGTTGTACAGTATGTCCTCTTAGGATGCTATATGGGGATTCGGCATGAGTTTTACGACCGGTTTTGATTCGTCCAAAATCGGGTTTGATTTGGTTGGTCCATATCCATTTCAACGTACCATACATGTGAGATTTGAACACCGGCATACTCGCATCGTTTGATATGAACACACCGCATTAATTCTTAAAATGTAGATATAGAGTACTCTGTTTCTGTTATCCTGTTTGAAATCCTGTAAAATTACGTTATCATATTAATTTTCATTTGAAAAACTTCCTAATGTTTATCATAAAAAAAATAATCTCCAATAACAAAACTCCAATGCCGTTTCTATTTCAACAACAGACTATGGAGCTGAATCGTAAATAATTCGAGTTGCTGTTGAATCGAATGTTCCCGTTGTTGATGTTATAAATAGAATGTTTCTGCTTCGTGGTCTGTACATAGCATCAAGTCTGATCGATGTTCTTACATTTTAAAACTATCAAACGATTTGATTTGAAAAAAAGGCCTACAACATATAAAATATGTTCCTTTTTTTAAAAATGCGAAAATAAATTATCTTATACCTTTAAACGAGCAATTCTTGTATATTAATATATATATAATCTGAATCTCGGAAACGACTCCAAAGATTGTCATAAAAGTTAGTATACAGGGGATTTCGGGGGCGATAAATCGATCTAGCTACGATTTATTTTCAGAAAATGTTATATTATTCGTGTTTTCAATAATCAACTCTTCCCGATATTTATTAGCGAATAATAATACTATTTTTCTTAATTGAGGGCAACTAACCGCTTTAAAGACACAACAAGAGGGCGTTTTCAAAAAAATCGGTCATCGTCTAGTTAGTATTTAAATGATCTTCTTGCCTAAGACTGTTATCCAAAACAAGAACAACTGCATTTAAACTCTCTATATTGAAAGTATTTCACTGAGCAATCAAACCTGAATCAGATCACGAATCACTCATCTAAGGTTATGCATTAAATGAATCCATTATGACCACTCAAAATTTTGAAATATTTTATAAGATCGTGAGAAAAACATGCTCCTACAACCAATTTGTACTCGTGGAATTTAGAATAACCTATTGTGCTTCCTAGAAAACAATATGAAGTAATTTCTAAGATACGAGACACTAAATACCGGTGCACTGAATGTGTTTAAAGTTAAGCCACTATAACACCAGCATTGGTAATTAACCAACATAGTAGCCAGTCGTGATTATATACTTCGCACCATTGTATTGCAAATCAACCTTACACCGCTGTATTTATAGCTTGTATTTTATCTAACGACTCAGTAACATATAATGTAATGGAAATTTGACAATGTTCAGAGTGTGAGTGACAATCAGAGTTCATGTATGCTACTGCCTACCCTGAGATCTCAATTTGGTTAGTAAAAAAGCTAGCCCTACCTTAAAAATTGAATGCATTCACAACAGGAAAGTACTTACCCCTGTAGCTTCCCGAAATACCCTACTATCAGTATGCTGTACATAATTACAGATGATGGCAATTTTCAAATACTGGAAATCAAAGACACGGACTTTTTCTTTGACATATTACACTACTGCACTACACTACGGCGACACATTGTATATCAAACTCAAGAAGTATATTGCTTTATGAAAGCGACATGTGTCGTGATCTTTTAAACGCCTCTTTAAATAGATATAATAAATATATAATAGATACTAGAGGTCCCGCAGTAGTCGAAATTCGACTATAATTGGAATTGTAAGTTTGTACAACATTATGATTGTATTTCATACTTCTATAATCATAAATTTCGCCAAGACTACACTACAAAAAATATTATTAAAGACAAACAATATTTAATCAATTCTCAATTTGATCACAGACGTCAAGAACAATAGTTTGACAATAAATAGTATGCATGCGTGTATGCGTCAAATACATGGTATGTAGTGTGTATAATGTTTTCTTTATTGATTTAATGTATCTTTTAAGCGTTATTTTAAAAAAATATGAGCATTGTGCACTTCTTCTCTATATTCTCTATAAGTATGGAAAATTTCATACTCCTCCGTCCGCATAATTTTCGTAAAAAGGATACAAAGTTTTTGCTTCACGTAATAATATAAAGATATTTATTCACCAGTTATATAGTCCCAAGTATATGTAGAACTTATCGAATTTTCAAATTATAAAATACTGAGTATTTGAGTCATATTAAGTTCTGAACTTACTCAAGAGTGTATAGAGTTGTAAATCAGCAACGGTTGCGACACAGTAACGGGTTCGTTCTACTAATGTAATCTTTAATAAACTACAAAATTCTGTTAATTTCAGGGCAAAAATAAATAATGTACAGAAATGTAACAAAATAATAGTGAGCCAAACAAACATTCATGAACCCGAGTCTCTGTGACAAACATAACTAAACACCAAGGGCGGATCCAGTTTTGGCGCCAGGAGGGGGTCACATAGTCAAATTTAGATGCGTTGGTTCCCAAACGTTTACCATTATACAAAGTTATTATATTAAATTAATTAAATATTGAAGGTATGTAGTTACATAAAATCTGTATGGTGACAAAATATATAAATAAAATCATTATATTCAATTAGTGGTCCACCTAAGTCCTGGACCCAGCTCAGGGGGTGGTCATGACCCCCATGACCCTCCCCCTGGATCCGCCATTGCTAAACACAGTTTCACGAGAAGACAATGGCGCTGCGGGGATACAGAAATAATAGCCGGGTGTACTCGGTGACAGGAACAAAGGTAGCCACCGTTCAGGGCGAGATATCAAATGATTAATGACTCAAAAGTGTTGGTGCCGAGGTGAATAGGAGCTAGAGAATATGAATCGTCTTGATACTTTGTTTGATAGTTCGTTTGTTACAAAGGTTTTGTGGGTGCTTGTTTTAAAGAAATTGCACGAACTTTGCAATTTTTTTATTGCCCGTGTAGGCAGTTGAGCATGCGGCCTAATTGATGGAGAATGGTTATTGTCGCTCATGGAAGTCACCAATAATAGGGGCAGAGCCGAGCCACGGCTTATCACTTAATACTCTCCACAAGCCTTGTTCAAAAGTATGTGTCATTCAATAGTATGTGTTATGAAACGTTCCGATTTGAATAAAACATATCCGTTGGGGTGTCTTTAGGCAACGTCAAAACAACAGACGGGCCGACAGCTAATCTGTTTATTTAAGCTCTTCTTCTTTTCGTTATCCCGCTTTAGGTGGAGTCCGCTCTCTCAATTAGTATACCCCAGGAATTTCTTAGTTTTCACACTATTATTTTAGGTCACTATAAGTATTAGAGTCATATTTGTCCACCATTTCTCGGGTGGTACCCTCTTTGAAATGTACAGCTTATACATCAGCACAGCACATATTATGATGTTGTTACGCCGTTAAGCGTAACGCCATCTATCGCCGAATAGTCGAACGAATATCGTAGGATCTAGTAGCACCTGGAATGTTCGAGAACTACAACGCCATCTATTGTCAGATAGCGGAAACACAATACTCGAAATGTGTGGAATATTCTCGATAATTCTAGGGATGTGGTATCGGCTATAAAAGCGTTGCAGAGATAGCACGCAGTCAGTTACTAATCGGAACTACTCAAAGCGAAACAGCGAACGGATCATCTGAAGCGAAGCGGAAGAAGCGAATTGAGAATTAGAATACAATTAGAATACAAGTTTTAAGTTGTACTTTGGTTGAACATTTATTTATCCCGAACCCCAGCGCGTAACAATATTATAATAATATAGTATGCTCAGGGGAGGATAGATGGCGCGCGAGTAATTTAAATAAATCAATATTTTCGATACAATTAGCAATAGTCACCGCGTAGCGAGACTGGGTTTCACTACTACTGAATAGTGAATGATAAAATAACTCGGGATAGTGATACTAAAAAATATCCCACATGAATCTGCGGTCATGCTCCACCGTTAACCTTTACTAGAGCTCATTAATTGACATTGAAAGATAATCTCCACATTCAGAGGTCAAAGTCACAGTTGTATGGAAATAACAACCTAAAATAAAAATAAACATTAATACCAACATAATTTAATAAACTTAAAAAAAAACTTTGTACCAATCCAGTAAAATTATTGGATTAACAAATTGTTGAAGCGTGTTCATTTTTTGTGTGTCTTAATATTTTACATTATTTTACTTGGATGAGCTGGGACGCCAAAGGGTTCGTCTGGTGATAAAGTGGTTAATGGAACCTAGATTTCGCTACCCACATAGAGGCATGAGATAATAGTTGCAATTATATGGTTTATCTCAACCTTCAGACCAGAGCGCATGACTGCTGTGGAACAGAAATAGAAAGGATTATGGTACTTATCCGTGCCGGCATACCTTATCATTAGTCATAATACGTCTCAAAGTCGATGAAAATCACATTGAAATATTTTGTTTTATATTTCCAGGTTCATAACCGATTCTCGTGGATCTTTAGATTAACACCAAAATCACAACAAAAACTACTCGTAATAATAATATCGTCATGTCAATCGGTAACTGTCATTAAATTTTTTTCTTATTTTAAAATAATTCTAATGCGCCTGTGTGAACTTAGTTAAGAAATACCGATCTTTCCACATTAACGTGATATATAAAAATATTTTGAAGTTTGTCTGGTTGTTGTCTCCTTCAGATGTAATTGATGATGTTCTATGCATGTGCTGCGTCCCACAGGTAGGTAATTCCCCAACCTATTTGTTTGTTTATCTTATCCCCATTTACCGTTGCGTACATCCTATTCAGTAACCATTCCCCAACGGCTTTCATCATCCATCATCATTCTCCTGTCCTTCTCCCAGTCACATGGGGTCGGCGCAAGATGTTTTTTCCTTCCATGCTCTTCTATCATATATGATAGATGATATTTATCCATATAATCTTTCACGCAATCCATCTATTCCTTCTTAGGTCTGGCTCTTCCTCTATATCCTTCCACGTTCATAGTTAGCACTCTCTTACCAATCTCATGGCTACCCAATAGCTTTCATCATTTCCGTGAATAACACTTTTTGAATCATTAACGAAAAGATAGCAAAGAAGTCGGTTGAATTAATCCGTAAAAGTTCGAATCCTACAATTAAAGATTCCCTGACTTGTTGGAATGCTAAGCTCGCCGTAACTTTTCAACAGAACTTTTAATTAAAAGAGTACACACACGTGCGGGTTGCCGGAAATTGAGGAAGATACGTTAAGCTCTATTGAGCTTACTGCAAAAAATCAAGTCAGTAAACATGTTTGCTTAGCAATAGTTCAATAGTCCTCTTAAATATTTCTATTTCGCTTTCAAAGGTAGACCAGAATACGACTGACCGGTGATCTCCCTAATACAGTTAAAAAAATCAAATAAAGTATATATGTATGTTGTACTGAAATCAAGCGCTTATTCTTTTTATTTTATTAAAACAGCCGCAACACAATAAAACTAAGACCAGAGTTAGAGTTACGTAGCATCAGCCATGATAACAAACATAAAAATCTCTGTCAAATAAAGAAAATGTTAATAGCCGTATTTCGGTAGCATAGTATTATTTATTTCGAAGTTCTGCTTTACAAATAGTTTTGTATCTAGTTCTGCTTCACAACAGTGATACAGTATACAATCTAAAACAACAGGAGAGAAAAAGGTCGCAACTAATTGAACTTAATTAAAAGAGCAACAGTACATGCTGGCATAACTGGAAACTAGCTTTAGTTCAATTGTCTGTATCGAAAGTTCGTTGAGGACTAAAGTCGAGCTTATTAAGTTGTTGCAGTGAAATTATAGCGTTTTTATCATTTTTGCAAGGTAAACTAATATTTTGCGGAAAAATATCGAGATATATAATTATATTTTGCGATTGACTTCCACGGTGAAGGAATAAGATCGCGTAATAAAAATCACACCCGCAAAATCATAATTTGCGTATTTACTGGTGTTAGGACCTTTTGTGAGTTCGCGCGGGTGGGTACCACCACCCTGCCTATTTCTGCCGTGAAGCAGTAATGCGTTTCGGTTTGAAGGGTGGGGCAGCCGTTGTAACTATACTAAGACCTTAGAACTTATATCTCAAGATGGGTGGCGCATTTATGTTGTAGATGTCTATGGCTTGTCAATCCATCTAAGCAATAAAAAAATAAACATTTTGGTGATTTGAAGTAATGATTCAAGTCATTTTTCTATCTAAGGCAGTGCTGACGAGTTGACGGTACCTCTTGTGTTAAATTATTCCTTATAAAAAATACATATGATGTTATGAAATGCGGAGTGTAAGCATATTCATATCACTTAATGTACACCCAAGGGGCGTCTTTTTTAATTAAGATTCCCGCCTTTCGCGACGACATTTTTATAATCTTCAAAACGACATGATGCATGATGAGACCCGGTTAACATCTTATATCAGGTTGGTCGTGAGCTGGTTGATCCATCTAGAACTTTTCTACATTTCTATTGGATTCATTTTGGACCATTATATTTTTTTTCTCGGCACAGTAATAAAGTACTTGTTTCACTTTATATGGCAAAGTCACGAACAATCTAGAATAGTTTGATATAAATATATATAAAACCCCTAAGCCATTTAGCTAATACTGGAACGTTGTCATTTTGTGTGGCCCAAGTTACAAGCTATTTCAAACAGCATCAGTGATTTCAGAAGGCTAATTCGAAAACGTGTTCCAAATTTTTTTGACTGGGCTGTGTCTGAGAGTTAATTTACTCGTCGAGCCCTTCGTCGCAAGCGACGGGTTCGACGAGAACGGTGACCGGTGCTTGAAGTGCCTAGAAGCACCGTTAGTGGATCGGGAGGATCCGAGATGACGTGTTTTGGGCGACGTCGACTGCTTTCCATTCTGTCCGCAGGATCGTGAATGTAGTTACTGGCGGCCACGATGAGAGGGTTCTCGTGTCGTACCGCTTTATCGAAGTGGACATTTTGCATTGGGGACCCTTTACATGGATTATAGATTATTTACAATTAATTACCTTGCCTAAAGGGACTCCTTTTAATAATATATTTTAATTATTCAATTATTATTATTATTATTATTTATAGTTTTTAGCTTTATGTTCATTTTAGAGTTGATTGTCTCATATATAGTTGAAAGTGATTGTCTGATGTAACTTAATTAATGCTAGTAAATTGTCACAATTTCTGCAAATTCAGTGTTTATATGAATAAAGAATTACCTTAAAAAGACGTAAAATATGTCATTCAAAATATGTTATTCATAGATCGATTAGCAACTGCAAGGGGTCATTATTTATGAATTACAAATTTAATAGCAACAATAAAACAACAGTGCCTACTTTAGTTAACTGGTAAACTACACGTTAATAATGCAATTATCGCGGTTTCATAATTAAAGACCGATAATTCGCAGGTAATGGTTGGCGATAGGTAATTGCAAATTATAAAAGCTGTGAAAATTTAAAGTAGAGCATAATTTAATAGAATATTCATTCATTTATGCAATAAAGGCTTGTATAAGCCTAGCTGGGAAACTCAAATTGGTTCTCCAAAAGTTGAAAAAACTTTAATAAAACATATACTATTTACCAGATCCTACGTATACATAGGTTTAAGAAAACTATTAAAGAACATCTGTGCAATAAAGCTTACTATAAAGTCAATAATTATCTAGAAGATTGCACAAAGTGGGAATGAGTTGCTCGCTTCTGGCATTTCAATATTGTAATAATTGTTACGTTATAATAGTTATTGTAAAAATGAATATTTAAAAATAAACTAATATTTAAAAAAAAAGACATGCCCGCTGAGTTTCTTGCCAATTCTTTTCAGGACGGAGGCTACTTTTTGTGAATTGGCGGTAGTTCTTTTGAGGTTCAACAAGTATGTACTTTCATTTAAGTTGAATTTTTTTTTTTTTTTTGATTTGATTTGGTTAGATATATTTCTTGCTTCAGTTTATAACTTAATCCACATAAATGCGTATATTTGCCCTAGAGCACGGCACATTGCCTCTCTAAGATTAGACCCTTTGAGTTTAATTGCAGTTTTGTCAGATTGTGCTGTGAATGGAGTCGGAGAGTCGTGACGTCACCAACGATTCGAGGAAGCAAATGATGTGTTTAATTTGTTTATTGTTTCATTTATTAAGCAAGATGAGGTGTTTACTTAAAGAGGGTATCTGTTTTGAATTTACGTTGAATTAAGTCTTTGGTCATGTAAGCCGATGGACAGCGACATCGGTAGGCAGCGGCTCTGCCCCTGGCATTGCTGAAGTCTATGGGCGGCGGTAACCACTCACCATCAGGTGGGCCGTATGCTCGTCTGCCTACAAAGGCAATAAAAAAAAAATTACAGTGAAAATTCATTTTCGTGTTACGTAATTCATTTATTTATGTTAATTAACTGAGAAGAAATAAAATGATTTTTTTAGTTAACAACATTAATTATTTTATTCAAATATAACTAAGATTTTTTGCGTAATTATAGGGAAAATTATTTGTGATCTTGTCAGAGGATTTACTACCACCATTTCCACTATTGCCGCTAACTAGTAATACGTTCCGGTTGAATCCGGCGAAGTAGCTGTTATGCTATCATATCTCAAGTCCCAAGGTGGGTGGTGGCATTTACGTTTTGATGTTAATAAGTTCCGATAACCACATAACGCCAAGCCGGAGGTGAGCTTGCTCACCCGTTCACGCAGTAAATAAATAAAAAGAGACTACGCAATTAAGCAAATAAATCTATACTAATATTATAAAGAGGAAAGATTTGTTTGTTTGTTTGTATTGAATAGGCTCCGAAACTACTGAACCGATTTAAAAAACTCTTATACTGTTGGAAAGCTACGCTATCCCCGGGTGACATAGGTATATTTATTTTATTTTCAAAAAAATTAGGGATCCTTACTGAAACTTCAATAATGTAACCCAATGTGTAAAAAAATACCTAAAATTCTTTACATCGCGAGCGCTACTTCCCAGACGAAGCCGGGGCGGGCCGCTAGTTAATAGATAAAACTCGTAACCTGCTAATATTTGTTCAACTGGAACGAATTCACAAGCATGCATTGCGTGCTCTCAACATAATATACCGACACCGTTATTCTATGTCTTGTCTGACCAGCTGCTTATCTTTTCTTACTGTAATTTGAGGCAACCGCGTGTTCCGGCTTAGGGTTAAGATGGGTATTATCCATTTCAATCTTAAACGCCCGTGGCCTAAAAGATAAGAGGTTCGGTGTACAAGTATAAAAGGACGCGACTTCAAATGTTGGGGTCCAAATCGCAAAAACAAATAATCTATATATATAAAAATGAATTGCCGTTCGTTAGTCTGGCTAAAACGCGAGAATCGCTGGAGCGATTTGGCTAATTTTGGTCTTGAATTACTTGTGGAAGTCCAGAGAAGGTTTCAAAGGTAGATAAATATGAAATTGCTCGGAATTAAAAAAAATATAACAATTTTGTTTTTCCTTTGATGTCTCCCCCGTCGGACGGATTCCCTTTGTTTGTTTTAAGTTTATTTAATACAATAGTTTAGGTCTTTTATTTATCGATTGAGGTACTACGAAGTCTCCGCCGGGTCAGCTAGTTCTAAATAAATATAATACGTTCCTAACACGTGTTTTGGCCAGTTACTTCCACGATGAGAAATAACATTGAGTAACGAAAATCTAATTTTAAGTGTGAACTTGCGTAATTACAACACGTATGGCGAACTCAGCCGAGTTAAAATTGAATACTGCTTTATGAAGAAATTTCGAGTAACTATTATTTCTGAAAACCACAACTGTTTAACAAAAAAAAATGTGTGGTATCGTGGGACACCGGATAGGAACGAAGTTCCTTATTATAAAAATATTCATTTTAAGTTCTATTCGAGGTATAAAGATAATAAAAATGGAGATCTCGCAACAACCCACGGTCATTCGGTAACGTGCGAATTTATTGTGGTACACTTCATTGACGGTTGTTTGCATAAGAGTTAGTGTATTGCGCAAACGAACGCTCTGAGATCGTGGTCAATGAATGATAAAAAAATATGTTATTTTTGGTACGTCATTACAAAGTTAAGTCGTACAATGTGTCCATTACTAATAAAAATCTAACGTTACGGACGTTTTTTCCCGGTTAGGGTACCCCTCCGCATCGTCCCATAAGGAGCTTCGTTCCAAAATTAAAGTATTATTCTTTATAATCCAAAAACATAAATTAAAGTTTCTCGCCTCCGAGAATGCAATTGAACTTAGCCTTTAGTCCATTAACACTGAGCAAGTTGAAGAACAAGAACTTAGATCATCTCCCTTCGTTCGTACTATGAAAAACAACATTTTCAATGATGCCGAACACCAATGGCATTCCATAATTACCGAGGCATCTCAGAAATGCCATAACGCGGGGAGAAATTATTAATAATCCGGTACGCGTTACATAGGAATGTGGGCCATTCTTTGCGTTGGCACGCGCCACGCTGCGCTATGCCGCCTTTATTAATTATTATGCACAATGTAGAATTTTACGCCACTCGATTTTAATTCTGTGCGTTCACGTCATTTTAAATATTTAACTGTTGTTTTGAAGTGAAACTTTTTTAAAATCGTTGTGATTTCAAACTCGATGAAACGAAATGAAACGAAACGAAAAAATAAGTCCATAGAGACACAAACACATAAACTGCGGAGTGGTTCACCCTTGCAATTATTGAAATTTTTTTATAAGTTTCACTTTTACCGTGTGTGCCTTGCACACACACACACACACACTTTTTTCTTTTACTGATCACTGGAGCTTAGAAATTACCAATTTAATACAGGCACGATGTTAAAAGATTACCGAACCCCTAAAAAATCAAGCGGATCTCTCGCTGCCTATCTTGAAACATTAGTATGAAGTTTTAGATCAGATTGGTGCTAATCTGAATCCGTGTCCGCTTCGTCCGTGTAAGTAAAAAAAAAATTGTCGCCTCATTATCTTTGGTAAAACTCAACTTATGCTCTCAGGAACGTGTTTAACAATAATTTTTCACGATAACATAAATTCTGTACCAACTACCATAAATTTAATACCGAATATCTTAAAACTCTTTGAAGAATTTTCATGAATAATTGTTTGAAATGCATCATCGTTCGTAAAGCCTTTACGAGCTATAGTGCCTATTCAGAGGGAATTTCTTTGAGAAAACACAAGCAATCCATCACAATTCTTTATGTTGTTTTCGACGTAACATGTTGTATTAAGCTAACGCGGGTTCCGCTGTTTATTTAATAAAAACGTCAACTTGGCAAATAGTACGTTTATATTGATTACTTTTCCGTACGATGTCTTGTTTGGTGGCTTACTTCGGAAGATCTATTGCGATAGTGGCATTGCGACGAATTGGAATAAAACAACGACTGATTCAGTTGCAGAACCAATTGTACTTTCACGTAATTTAATTACTTTAAAATATTCTGGAAAGTTTCAAAGACCACACGCAATGACAGTCGTTGTGCCAAATATTGGGCGTCGTCCAGGAGCAAACGCCCTCAACTATGGGCGTAGAACTTCAAAATCAAAAATTGAATTACATCATCTATACTAATATATAAATCTACAGTGGTTTTTACAGATGTTCCGTTATAATTACTGAAACTTGCATCCGATTGACTTGAAACTTGGTATCCATGTAGAAAATACATGTACTTAATGGATAGGCTAATATTTATATGAGTGTTGGACTCTCTATACCAGTTACGGGGCCGTTAATGATGAGAATCTTTGTGGGGCTGAGAAATAATAATGTTAATTTTAAATGCCCAGCGAAGCGGACGGGTATAGCTAGTTTCGTAATAAATATGTAACTAACAAAAAATTAACATTATAAATAAATTAAGATCGCCTCCTACCTACGAATTGGACTTCTATCAACGAAGGCGTGGCTTTTGAGCATTACGAACATCGCTTGAGGCGCTCAATTGTAATTGATTGATACATTCTGTCCATTAAACGCTTTCATAGCCGTTAATTTGATACACACGTGAAAATTGAGAGGAAAATATTTTCTACGATACAAATAACAAGCAAAGAGCAAAACGATTAACAGTTGAAGTCGATAGATTTAATGTAGCTTACTATAAGGGCTAGTTGTGTTAATATTTCTCTTATGGAACAGTTAAATGATGCCCCTTTTATTTTAAATATGGGCTATTAGCTTTTTTCGTGCTCACGATAAATGCATAATATATTATGTTAAAAAAAATGTAAAGATTTTTTAATTGGCTAGCATTCACAGACACGCTCTGACCTTAAGACCATCAGCTGTTGAGATATCACAATCATGAAGCGTTACATTTCAGGATCAATCACTTTGGTACAAATTTTCAAGATACAATTCAAACTAAAACTTTTTTTTATTGCTTATGGGGACGAGCTCACAGCCCACCTGGTGTTAAGTGGTTACTGGAGCCCATAGACATCTACAACGTAAATGCACTACCATTTTTGAGATATAATTTCTAAGGTCTCAATGTAGTTACGACGGCTGCCCCACCCTTCGAACCGAAACGCATTACTGCTTCAATAGCCAGAGCGGTGGTGCCTACCCGTGCGGACTTGCAGTATTCCCTACTTATAGTACTCAAGACAAAAGCTAGGAGACAATGAATAAACTGCTTATAGGATAATAGTTATAGACAGTACTTAAAATAGAGTATACTGGTCCATTTGTTGTAGCCTATCAAAAATGCATAAACATTCTTTCGGTGTTAGATAGCCATTTATTGAGGAAGGCTATAGGCTATATAACATCACGCTAAGACCAATACAAGCGGAGCACCAATAAATAATGTTTCAAAATCGTTTTTTTTTCCTTTTGAGAGCTTCCGCTGCGTGCGCTGCAGAAACGGTTAAAGTTTCGCTAAAATAATGTATGACAGAATTGTTCCCCTTTAAAAGATCTAAAAAAAGTCATATGTCTATATGTTAAGGTTGACTCACTATAACGTTTTTATGCTAACCATATTTGTTCTAAAATAAAGCATTATTTTTGGACTATTCCACGCGGACGAAGTCGCGGTCAAAAGCTAGCCCTCACATATTCTTGCAAGATTCATCACCAGTAAACTAAACAATTTTATAATAGATACAAGAAATACGTACCATAAATGTCAGATGAGCACTAGACTACTTCGTCCCAACTCCTCTTTGACAATGTTCAACAATAAAATTGTATCCAGGAAACCTATTCGCTGTTACCTTTTATTATAATGTTGGAACCAGCGGGTACTTTTCAGCGGGATCCATTGTTGGACGGCATAATGGGAGGGATCTTTTTATTCCGCTACAGATTTTTGATTGTACTGTCGCTAACACAACTGGCTTTGTTCGGTTTATTTATTAGAAAATCTAGGTTCAACTTGCAGGTAGGTGAGCGCCAAATAATGGGATCTGTTTGTACTGGAAATGAAAAGACGCATAAAATTTGTGACCCCGATTCATTGTTAAACAAGTTGGTGATTTCACGGAGTCAGAGTTTTTTTAAGATCTCTGGCATTCAAAGTCTCATGTGTGTGATATTTTCTTCTTCGTTGAACAATAATATGATACGCATATTTTTAATATGGGTCTCGGAATTCTGAGGAAAAAAGCACGGCTAGTTTTAAAAAAAGTGTAAAGACTGTTCAAATAAAAAATATTCTTGGTATGTCCCGCCAAAATAAAGTGATCGGTATAAAAATAGATAATGCTTTGGTCATAATGTATTGAATAAATTCAATTAAACACGTAATTTTTTTTACTTTATAGAGTATTTTTTTCATTATAATAGATGATGAGCGAACCAAAAATGTGACCTTACACTTTGCTATTGGGAGGTATCTTAAGAGCCCACACTGGTAGGTACCTCCACCACGCCAATTTCTGCCGTGACGTAGTCATTTGTTTCGGTGTCAAGGACTGGGTAGTGATTGTACTAAAAAGTCGAGACCTAAACTCGTATCTTAGGGTTGAAGTCTATGTGAATCAGTAATCACTTAATACCAGGTAGACCGTGAGCCCGTCTAGCGTACTAAACAATGATAAAAAAGATGTTGAAAATAATGAGACTTCATTTTCATTGAATTAAACGTGGTATTAGCTCCAAATAACTATGCACCGTGCATTATACCACCATTCGATTGAACATAATAGCTATCTGGCTAAGGAATAGTATTTTTTTGAATGCCCTCAAAATTTTGATGTTAAACTTCAAGTATTCAGATTCTATCAAAATATCTAACAGCCGCAAAGTCAATCTACCATTAAAACGATAGCTGCAAAAGTTTCTCCGACAACTCACACATTACGCATTGTTTAGAAATAGCAAAATTTATGAGTTCGATCATTAGGCGTCAATTTACAGTTTGTAATGAGAACACGTATGAGGAAACATGTGCTAATCATAAGTTGGCTTCGTTTTCTAAGTAGTAATTGCATGAATATTTTAAAGTTAAGGTCAGGAAGCAATGCAGTGTATAATGACAAGATTGGTGTATCATTTGAAATTATTGTAGTTACGTAGAAAAGCGGTATGCATTTATGGGTCAAAATGGACAAATCATTTCATAGCTTCGCAATAACGCGACGCAGTCAATTATAAACACCCGACCCTTTAGGATAGAAAACGTGGATTCTAAGTTGATCAGTGATCGACGGTAGTAGTAATACTGCTTAGGCTACAGTCGTTTGCTATATTTTAGTATAGCTTACTCACAGACCTTGATAATCAAGGGCGTGGTGTAATCGTTTATATTACTAACACCAGAGTAAATAGTTCCAAAATACGCCACCCACCTTGAGATATAAGTTCTAAGATTTCAGTATAATCATGTAGTTACAACGTCTGACCCACCCTTCAAACCGAAACTCATTACTGCTTCGCGGCAGAAATAGGCAGGGCGGTGGTACCTACCCGTACGGACTCACAAGAGGTCCTACCACCATTAATTACGCAAATTATAATTTTGCGGGTTTGATTTTTATTACACGATGTTATTCCTGCACCGTGGAAGTCAATCGTGAACATTTGTTGAGTATGTATTTCATTAGAAATATTGGTACCCGCCTGCGGGATTTGAACACCGTTGCATCGCTCGATACTAATGCACCGGACGTCTTATCCTTAAGGCCACGACGATTACAGGGTAAAGCCAAGTTGGTATCTAACCACTAGCTGTACCCTTTACCTTCACAGACGTCCATCAACGACGTTGACTCCTCACCATCAACTTTATCAAGTGAACCGAATTCTGTTCTAACAACTACAGTAATAAAATATATGCAAAATGTCGTAATATGATAAAAGTGAACATAGTAGCTATTTTAAATTGTTATTACATAATATAAACTTGCTGTCAGTCCATACGGTCATCAAGCTATAAGTGGTCAGTAAGTTATGGTGGGCGTGAATCGTGACAGGCTTAATTTATTAGTATAGATGAGCAGTAAACCATCTGGTTCTAAGTGTCTGTCTGAAGCGGAGCATATAAATCGTAATTGTTGCCATGATACCGCCTTCGTAATGATGCTTGGGACATAATAATATGGTTTTCATTTTTTTTTTATTTTTTTTTTTTTTTTTTCCTACCTATTCTGGTATTCTTGAGAGGCTATTTCAGCTTCGCCCTGACATGTAGGTGAGCTCACGGGGCTCAAACCGGAAGTGTTGCTAACACTGGCCCTAGCAAGAGCAGTGCTTCGCAGAATCTACCACCGGATCAGAAACGCGACCCACTGAGAAGATCCGGCGAGAAACTCGGTGGGCTGTGTCTATGGGTTAATTCGCTCGTCGAGCCCTTCGTCGCAAGCGACGGGTTCGACGAGTACGATGACCGGTCCTTGTTGTACCTAAAAGTGCCCTTAATGGATCGGGAGGATCCGTGATGACGTGTTTTGGGCGACGTCGACCATTTACCATTCGGTCTACAGGATCGGACATGTAATTCTGGTTTTCGTAATATTTAGGTTTTCGTATTAAACATTTATGTGACCGACAGTACTTCGTTTACGAACGCTTCACGACGTTTCCGGGTGTCGGGATTTCGTACATCTTTTGTGTGTGCGACGCATAATGAATGGATTTGACGCTGCGTTCAGTTTGGAGTTGCCAATCCAATTTACCAAACTTTACTGAATGTGTTTTTAAACGTAATTTAATTTTTTTTAGTTAATTTAAGGGCCCGTTCGTTGACATCATAACGAGAATGTCCATCGTAAATCAAAAGATTTAGGAAATTACTCATTTGCCAAAATCTTAAATGTAAAGTATCAAGATATGCGATCATCAGATCACAGTGCGCTTACAGAGATCTTTTTTGCCACGTACCACTCGGCTTTGGAATGAGCTCCCCTCCACGAGGTATCCCGAGCGCTATGACATTTCCTTCTTCAAACGAGGCTCTGGGAGAGTACTTAGCGGTAGGCAGTGGCCTGGCTCCGCTCCTGGCATTGCTGAAGTCTATGGGCGACGGTAACCATTTACCATCAGGTGGACCGTATGCTCGTCTGCCTACAAGGGCTATAAAAAAAAAAATTATTTGATCAAACTATCAACACAGTAACAAGTTTTATCAGCAGAAGAATAAGCATGGCCTAAAAGTATATTGTCAGCTGAATTCAATTTTTTTAATGTTACTAAAAGTAGCACGCAAAAATAACCAAAAAAAAAAAATAACTAAAAAAAATCTCCCTACATATTGCGGAAAAATTACGAATTTACTTACTCATCTAACAACACAGTTTAAAAGGTTTTCCGGAGCGGGTCATAATATAGAGGTCTAACTGGATCAAGCAAGGGCTTTCGTGAGATCAGAGTAGATTTAGATGACTCTCGCACCGAAATCATTGCGGTTTTGTAATTGGTTTCAATTTTATTTCCTTTTATTTCATTAAATATAAAATCTCATAGTTGAGACATGATATATATTTTTTAATAATGATTTAATTTCTATTAAAACATTTTTACGGTTTAAGCGCGAGCTTTAATCGTAAAAGTAACTTTAATTTTGTGTAAAACTAACGAAATCTGAAGAAAATAATATAATACAGTTTTCAGGTTTTTATATAGTTAGTTACTAGTGGTCTCTTTGTAGTCGAAATTCGACTATCATTAATTGTAATAATAAGTTTGAACATATTAAGGTTCTATTGCCAAAGACTATTATACTTCCATAATCATAGATTTCGCCAAGACACTATTGACAATTAATATTAAAAATTAACAATATTATACCTATTCTCAATTTGACCACAGACTTTAAGCAATAACAAAAGTTTGATAATAAACAAAGAGTATATTATATATCTCTCTCTGTGTGTGTCAAATGCATAGTGGGTGTAATGTTTTTTTTATTGATTTAATGTATTATTAATGCATAATTTAAAAAAAAAATTAGCATACTGCCTTCTTTTCTATACTCTGTAGAAGTGTGAGAAATTTCATACTCTTCCATCCGCGCAATTTTCGTAAAAAGGGGTAAAAAGTTTTTGCTTCACGTATTAATATATAGATTTAATTTAATTTTTTTCATTTAAGAAAGCTTTTTCAGCCTAAACTATAAACTTTGTTGATAAGTTCGCGTGACTAAAATGACGTTCTATTACCTGTTCACATTAGGCTAGGCGCGGCAAACAGACATGCGGTAACTTATGCAACCCTTTTAATTTTATTATTAACTAGCGACCCGCCCTCCCTTCGCTTTGGAAACATTACATTTTATTATTGATATCGGGTGACGCCGCGAGGCAAAGCTAGCCTTAAAAAAGTAGCCTAAGTAAAGCCTTATATCATCAGCTACCCATCAGTTAAAGTCTCGTCAAAATCGGCCCAGCCGTTCAAGAGATTAGCCGGAACAAACAGACAGACAGACAAATATTGTAAAAAATGTTATTTCGGTGTATGTACTGTTTGTTCGATGTAATGCATGTAGTAAAATGCGGTTATTTCAATATTACAAACAAACACTCCAATTTTATTTATATTTATAGATGAAAATGTAACTAATGCTCATCTGTTGATTTACTCCTTTTCACGGCAAATATTATATAAAAAAACGTTCAAGTTTATTTAACATAAATTTAAAGTCATTAAACTACTCTTGAAATCAGATATTATTAGTTCTGCACGAATATAATTTTTTTTTTCAGTAAAATATAATATTAACCTACCAAAATTATTTAAAATTTTATTTGTGTATGTCATATTATTATAATACTCAAGAATGAGCGTATTAAGAATAGAACAAAAAAAAGTAAAACATAAATTCTCCAAACTATGTATATATTTGTGACAGATAGGCAAAGTAGAATCGTGGATAGGAAACGTGAAGCTATTAAGAGAAGCCGTGCGTATACATGATTATCTATCCACTATAAAATCTTCCAGCACTACCAATACTGATGCCACATAGCTCTACTAAAAGGTTATAGCAGCAATCCTTCCTGATTCTGCATTCTACTGGTGGTAGGACCTCTAGTGAGTCTGCACGGGTAGGTACCACCACCTTGCCTATTTTAGGCGTGAAGCAGTAATGCGTTTCGGTTTTAAGGGTGGGGCAGCAGTTGTAACTATACTTGAGACCTTAAAACTTATGTCTCAAGGTGGGTGGCGCATTTACGTTGTAGGTGTCTATGGGATCCAGTAACCACGTAGCACCAGTTGGGCTGTGAGCCTGTCCACCAACCTAAGCAATACAAAAAATAAAAACAACAACATCCAGCCATCATTTCTACAGCAGTCGAGTCCTCAACTGTTTTTCTAATTAAATGGCTTAAACACCGCTTAATGCACTTCTCAATTCTGTTTCACCAGATCCATTTACAAAGACAACTCCATATCCTAATAGGTTTTGAAATAACTAAACAGTCCCGCCCACCACGGGGATTCCCCCGGGAGCAGAGTTTCGTTTCGTCATAAGCAATTCAAACGTTTCTAATTTATTAAGTTAAGTCCCGGAGGTGTAGTGTGCTGTGTTAATATTGGTATTTTGCGTAATGTGAATTAAATGCAATGTGGCCATCGCGTTTTGGGCGTGGAGCTTTTCACAAACGCTGAACTTTTATTACGGTTTGGTAATGTGGTCAGCTCTATCCTTTTGTCTATCGGAAAACAATCACATGTCTGATTAGAATAACCGCGTAAACGGTTCACAAGTTTTTCGCTTCGCGGCAGATACTGGAACTTTGATAGTACCTACCCGTGTGGTATCATAATTCGTTGCTACCTTCGAAAACAAACTAGCTCGCTCAGTAGACATCAGTTTGACTTCAGGACACAGATCAGTCACTGCTTACCATTGAATAAAAATACCTGACCACAATATTTTACATATTAATATTAAGTTATTTTCTTTTTTAAGGTAAAAAGGAAAATATGTTAAATCGAACGTTATAAAAATTTGTTATCTGCAAACATTATGTTCGAAAAGCAGGCAGACGAGCATACGGCCCACCTGATGGTGAGTGATTACCGTCGCCCATGGACTTCAGCAATGCCAGGGGCAAAGCTAAGCCGCTGCCTACCACTAAAATTGTTTATACTATCTACAACTATAGGTATATGTAGTATATCTAAACTTGTTCTTAGTTTAACCTGAATCATGTCTAAATTAGATGATTTAGAAAATTTGTAACAGCCAATAGGACAGTAATAAAAAAGGTTGTAAGGGTAACGCTTTTATATGTGGAACACCTTCGTGGATTGATCTTTGGAGCTTTCAGATTAATCAAATGTAATTTTCGAAATTATCGTCAGTGCGACGCAGGCTTATTACTAGATTTTTTTTTTCGATAGCATACAACTACTCTAGGAGAAACCAAGTAAAAAATTTAAGCTTGCTTAATTTAACCTTAAAATTTTAATTCATCTTAAAAATATAGGCTTTTACGGTTAAAAGCACTTCTTCGAACAAAACCCACCTGTTATTGTATACAGAATTATTAGTTCAAAGGGTAACGAATTTCCGATTTGTAAAGACGATGATACGAGTTTTATATCGCAAGTCACCGTGACGGAGCTTTGGAAGTTGGGAATTGTCTATTGTGGCGTAAATTTGAAGGCTGGCTTAGCAGAATATGGTTTGTTTATTAGACTCGGAAAGACTGTTGTACTAGATTAGTATATCTATATTAACATGCCAGAGTTAATTATCAAGTGTTTTCGTGTCCCGAATTAACTTTTTTATTACACAAAGTACATTCGTTTTAGTCAAACGGTATTACAAGCTACTACACAGAAACTGATGTTTTCATTAGGGTAATTTATATTCGAATCTGATATTCTAGTCATTGGAAATTACGTAAAAAAACCTGTAAGAATTAAAAATACATTTTAGATTCAATTTCAATTATATATGTCCTATGATACTTTCAATGGTCACTACATTATTGGCTTAAGGTGGGTGGCGCATTTACGTTGAGGATGTCTATGGGCTTCAGTAACTACTTAGCACCAGGTGGGCTGTGAGCTCGTCCACCCAAGTAAGCAATAAAAAATAAAAAAATGGAAAATTCTATCCCGCATTCACACATCCATCCAACACCGTATTAATGTATAAATTATTCCCTATCCAAATAAATTCCTTGGTTTAATTGTAAACGTTTCTGAGATTATAATTAAACGCTCTCAGTTAGATCCTCATGAATTTAAATCCTATTCCAGCATGGGAGTAAAATACATATAACTAACTCAAATTTCTCTAAGTTTCTTATCGATACGTACCAGGGTGGTAAATCCTCTTGTTAAACGCTCATTAGCTCTTTAATAGATTCCTTAGCAACTCGGCAACTGTACTCAACCAGTAAAATGCATTAGCACATATCAATATACTGCGCCCAATATACACTTATATAGGGCAACGATATAAGACAGAAGAACTCGCAACCCAAATAGAGCGGGCATTGGCCACATCGACTCGCGTTTATGACATGACCTAGCGTCCATAGCATTGCAAAATGTTGACTGACTACTTTGCTAAATTCTGGACGATATTAATGAGAGATGTTACTGGTCCTAGGATGTTTTGCGAGTTCGCACGGGTAGGTACCACAACCCTGCCTATTTCTGCCATGAAGCAGTTATGCGTTTCGGTTTGAAGGGCAGGGCAGCCGTTGTACTGTCAAAAGTGAGACCTTGCAACTCATGTCTCAAGGTGTGTGGCGGCATTTACATTGTAGATGTCTATGGGCTCCGGTAACCACTTAAGATCAGGTGGGCCTTGAGCTCCACCCATCCAAGCAATAAAAAAAAAGATAGTTTCGAAATAGGGACATTTGAGATGTGATGTAAAAGACGCATGCTACCCATTCCTTGGATCACTCGCCGAACAAACTTATCCATTCTCGAAGAACTCCATATAATAATTTGGCTGTCTACAATTATACCAAACTACTTTTGTCACATTGCTCACAAAAATCCCAACAACCTCGAAAGGCTGATACTGAACGGTAGTAGATAAAGCGACAGGAAAACATCACATTTTCTAGCACCTACCCGTTGCTCAAAACTGATAGCATCACATACCGGAATACCTGAAGCATTTACGACTGTCGGAAATAGATACACGTCGAGAGCCGTTGTTCAGTGGTTGATGATAGAATAGTCATCAAACTAGACACGACCTCCATAAATGTAGATGCCGACTCAGAAGAAGATCACGAAATATTGTACCCCAATGATTTTACTGCCAACAAAATGCTATCTCCATTACGCAGTGGAGCCCTGAGCCGAATAACTCGTAGCCAGATGCCACAAAAGGAACTTGCATCGATTTGAATGCGCACATCGCTTATATCGTCTTCGTAATAGACTTGAACTCATGCCAAGAATGCACCAATTGATTATTGATATTGCATTGTGTATTGGTTTTTGGGGAAATGAGCCTTCTGTAGTGCTGAGTGCTGGTTTTGTCTAGTTTCAGATCGACTGTCGATGAAACATAAGAATTTTTATCTAAAGAAAATTTTGTGTAGATCAAGTTTGGTTGTTTTGCTAATCTATACTAATATATAAATCTAGTTTTTTTTACGGATGCTACGTTATAACTACTGAACCATGCATCCGATTGACTTGAAACTAGGTATTCATGTAGAAAATACATGTACTTAATGGATAGGCTAATATTTATATGAGTGTTGGACTTCCTAATAATAATGACAATAAATAATAATGTTAATTTTAAATGCCCAACGAAGGGGGCGAGTACGGCTAGTTTACAATAAAAACATGCCATAGTAAATAGATTTTTAGTATCTGTTGTATTGACGTAGACACTCTTTAAGAATTATGCCCCTTAGATTGGCCAATCAGAATCAGAAACTAAATAAAACAATGCTACCTGTCTAAGTTCAACTTTTTTTGGAAATTAAAGGTCAATTATCACAGTTTAGTGAAAGAATTAGAAAGTAAATTAAGATGCTGTATACTGTAAGTCCGCAGATGTACTGGTTGCGATAGCTATATCAAAGTTACACTTTTTAAAGCTTACTACTAGATTTTTTTCGCCAGTAGTCTGTGGACTACATACACGCGGGGACCTTACAATTCCCAGCGTGTTCAATATAATAATGCGTTTAGCACAATGTTTGCGACATCTCACACATATAGCTTCTTTACAATAACGCGGAAGAGAAGTGCATTGTTATTGCGTCGAGTGCATGACAGTGGCAACAGTCTTCTGAACATCATATTGAGCAAGATCGACTGCTAATTAATAGCCCTTGCATCAGGCACTTGGGAAACAAAAATTGTAATGAATAATGTAATAGTCGTGTTAGGTTTTTAAGTTACTAACACAAATTACAAGCAATACGTAATACTTACTAACAAAATGTTAAGGTTTAAACTGAAATAAAGTATTAATAAAAAATATATTGAAAAGATAAGTACTGGAGGTAGGACCTCTTGTGACAGGTAGTTACTACCGCGCTGCCTATTTCTGCCGTGAAGCAGTAATGCGTTTCGGTTTGAAGGGTGGGCAGCCGTGGTAACTATACTGAGACCTTAGAACTTATATCTCCAGGTGGGTGGCGCATTTACGTTGTAGATGTCTATGGGATCAAGTAACCACTTAACACCAGGTGGGCTGTGAGCTCATTCACCCAACTAAGCAATAAAAAAATAAAAAAAATCAAGTGAGGATAATATTAATACATAATACAGTACATATCATATGTAGTAATATCAATCCGATTTGGTTGAGTGGCTTGGCTATTTCCTTAGTACTGCTGAATTCCATGAAAAGCGGTGACTCCTTGCTGTCTGAACTAGACCGTGTACCAGTATACATTAAAAACTTTTTTAGATTGAATTAGGAATATACATATAAATCTAATAATAGTTATTGTTAACGGTCATGAAGCAATACCAATTGTAAGACATGTTTTTTTTTCAATGAATTATTTATCGATATTATATTAAGTAAAGCCCTATGCGAAACGAAAACGCTTGATCTGTACTCAGTACGAGATTATTTAAACTAATAACAGTGTATAGAAGTATAGAATATCTTTTTGTCCAGAACTTTCTTTCCGCTCGAACTGTATGATGAGAAAGCTCGATAACATGAAAATATTTTTCTTTGTTTAAGCTTTGCTCCAGGACTTTTTCTTTTTTACTCCTCCGAATGTATTTCTCCGACAATTCACGTTTTACAGTTTATCGAGTTATAAAAGTTTCGTGATTTTTTTTCCAATTTAATTTCTTCTAAGAAACATTTTAGAAGCGAGTTGCTATCAAGCTTTTGTTTTTTATATACCGTCTTATATTTCGTTTGCATTAATACATGTCTATTATTTTTCGTAGGGTTATTATAATAGTAATTTTTTTTTATTATTAATTTGGGAGGGTCTAATCGCACCACGCCTTTTTTCTTTTTTTTATTGCTTAGATGGTTGGACGAGCTCACAGCCCACTTGGTGCTAAGTGGTTACTGGAGCTTTTAGACATCTACAACGTCAACCACCCACTTTGAGGTATAAGTTCTAAGGTCTCAAGTATAGTTATAACGGCTGCCCCACCCTTCAAACCGAAACGCATAACTGCTTCACGGCAGAAATAGGCAGGGTGGTGGTACCTACCCGCGCGGACTCACAAAAAGTCCTACCACCAGTAATTACGCAAATTATAATTTTGCGGATGTTGATTTTTATTACACAATGTTATTCCTTCACCGTGGAAGTCAATCGTGAACAATTGTTAAGTACGTATTTCATTAGAAAAATTAGTACCTGCCTGCGGGCTTCGAACACCGGTGCATCGCTACATACTAATGCACCGAACGACTTAACCTTTAGGCCACGACGACCTCTGCAGTGGTTATAGCAGACCAACTTATCCGAGCGCAACGCAAACCTGGTGTCACCCGAAAAATGTCTTGTCGGATCCCTCGGATCCACTCTCGGTGCTTTTAGACCTCTCAAGCACCGGTCACCGTCCTTGTCGAACTTGTCGATTAGGACGAAGAGTTCCACGAGCGAACTAGCCTATAGACACAGCCCACTGAGTTTCTCGCCGAATCTTCTCAGTGGGCTACGAATTCGATCCGGTGGTAAATTTTGCGAAGTACTGCTCTTGGTAGGACTAGGGTTAGCAAATTCTCTTAGGCTGAGCCCGTTAGCTCGCCTACCCGTCTGGGTGTAGCTGATATAGCCTCTTAAGCAACCAGCGAATAGGCAAGAAAAAAAATTTGACCAAAGCTATCACAAAACGAATACCGTCGTCCTTAGCGGTAGGCAGTGGCTAGGCCTACCTTAGCGGTAGGCAGTGGCTAGGCTCTGTCCATGGCATTGCTGAAGTCCATGGGTGACGGTGACCACTCACCATCAGGTGATCCGTATGCTCGTCTACCTACAAGAGCAATAAAAAAAAGTTTCCCTAATCGATTCCTAATTAAAATACTCAATAAATAGAACACTTAATTTGAAGAAGCAAATAATTTCAAACTTCGCAATGAAAGTACACATTATGACCTTAGCCCTTTCTAAATTGACCTACCGATTCTCACATGTCGTTCAGCAAACGTTCCGAAGGTAATTTGCAAATTGATTCTGCACGGCTCTTGGCAATGTTCCGACTCAAGTGAGGCCTGCGTTTACATAAGCAAACTACACACGAGGTAATCATCCCTAATTCTGATATTACGGTCCGTGGAGCATGCTTGTTGAGGGATTGAATGTAAGTGTTAAATTTTCGGTTTATATGTCGTGTTTGCGAACAGGATTGAATATTCCCGCTCTCGAAGCAAAAAGGAGATAATTTTCTGCTTATGTATTGGCTGAAAACTAAAAATAAACCACGCCCGTAAGCTGCGATAAATCCCGGGTTAATGTAGTATGCCTGTTGTTCCAGTATAGTAGCAGATCTCACAGATCACCACGTAGATGTTTGTGAAGGCCACCTTACCTTTCCACTAACCTTAGTTTTTATTTTGCGTGTTGATTTCATTCGAATAACACCTATCACATCCTTTAATTTTGGACACTTTGGTTGTTTGGCTGTAGGTAGAACGCATCAAAGTGTCTGTCCTTATAAAATTCCCTGCAAACCTTCCTCCTCCTCCTGGAGGTTCTCCTGGTCGTCACCACCTCTTCGCAACAAGAGTTTATTGTGGATCACTACAAGTACCCCAAGAAAATGGAGAATTTTTTAAAGAGAAAACTAAAAATATATGCATAAATTTTAATATTGTTAGGATATCGTATTATGTGCTAAGCAAACTTAATTTTTTTGAGTTTTAAAAATCAATGAGTAAATTTTTTCGTTTGTCCACCAAAGAATAATTCTAAATGAAATGAACATGAGAAGGTAATAAATTATCATTTGAGTTTTTGGCCTCAAAGGTGACAATCGTCTTCTATTGACCACAACAAAACACATTGGTAAATATTAGGTAGCAAAACGAACAGCTAAGCGCGGAAAGTTTTCAGACGATAACACCTATATTACAACCATAAAGATAGCGGGGCGATATTTTTATAGCGCTGTACGTCATTCCAACAACTTATATTTATTTTCATTGACGACCAGCGCGCTCTTGCTGTGAACGTAACGTACAGTGTGCGTTTACGTTAATGACTCACGACGCTAATTCCGTTACCGGACAATAATAATATGTGCACAGTTCGAAGGAATAACAATAAATCTATAAATAAATTTGAATATTTAACGGTTCCAATCTGGTGTTTCGTCTTATACCGGGTACTGGAAATAATCGAATCATGATTAATACATAAAAGACGAGAGTACATGCAAATAACGAAAATGCTTAGCATAGGTACTGACTTCATATTGGAATTGAACTCTGTGACTCATTGTGTGCGACTCATTTACTGATATGTAGTTTTAGTAGTATATGTAATGCTGGGGTTACCGTCAAGACAAGCCTGCCGATGGGGATTTACTGGTGGTAGGACGTCTTGTGAGTCCGCACGGGCAAGTGCCACCATTCTGTCTACTTCTGCCGTGAAGCAGTAAAGCGTTTCGGTTTGAAGGATGAACAGCTGTTTTACTGTAAAAACTGTGACCTTAGAACTCATATCTCAAGGTGGGTGGCGCATTTACGTCGTAGATGTCTATGGGCTCCAGTAACCACTTAACAACAGGTGGGCTGTGCGCTCGTCCACCCATCTAAGCAATAAAAATGAAAATACTCTCTTCGACGCTTCGACGCTATTTTGGAAAGTACAATGAATTTATTGAAAATATCTATGACGTAGACATCTACGTCATAGATATTTATGGGCTCCGGTAGCCACTTAACATCAGGTAGACCGTGGCCTAGTCCACCCACCTAAGCAATAAAAAAACAAAAACAGCGGCCATTTCTATACTTTTTTTTTTATTGCTTAGATGGGTGGACGAGCTCACAGCCCACCTGATGTTAAGTGGTTACTGGAGCCCATAGACATCCACAACGTAAATGCGCCACCCACCTTGAGATATAAGTTCTAAGGTCTCACGTATAGTTACAGCGGCTGCCCCACCCTTCAAACCGAAACGCATTACTGCTTCACGGCCGAAATAGGCAGGGTGGTGGTACCTACCCACACGGACTCACAATAGGTCCTACCACCAGTAAATATTAAAGATTTATATTTACATGACACGATTCATTTTTATAAAATATTAATTCGAGCTAAGTATGGCCTACTTCGCTGAACCGACATAGGCCAGTGGGTCGTAAAATTATCCAGAAATAGGCGAGCCAATATCAATCAGTCGAAATGTTATTGAGGTGTGGTTTTATAGGGGTACTTGTGCTGCGGCTTTGGTCGGTCAGAACGAGCACACAATTTTATATTTAATTTCAATAATCGGGGCGTAGTAGAAGGCTAGAAAGAGATATATTTTTATTGATATGAATGAATCTTGAGACATGAGGTCGAAGTCTCAATAGTATTGTACCTTTTCTAACAGCGTGTAAGATAAATCTTTTCAAATCTTGTCTAATACGACTTTTAAATTCAATTACTGAACACAAAAATCATTCATTCTCATGTCAGGTTATCTGATACCTTTTAAATTATATGTTACATTAATAAAATTAAATGTTTTACGAGTAGTACATATCTTTCATCTGGCATTTATTACAAATTTAATTTTTACTGAAACCTTGGCAACATCAAATTCATATTATATATAAATATAAAAACAACCCAAAAAACAAAAGGCAAAAAAATATCTAAAATTTAAAGTCACACTATAAAAGTCCATTTGTGAGCTTAATCAAAAAGTCACTTCATATACGTATAATAATTTTGTATACAGTGTATATTTGAACGAAATGTCGAGATCCAAATACGAAAGCTGTGTGCCATGAAGCATTTACATAACAGTTCAAATAGGCATTTGCAATCCCATCTCTGTTCATTCACTCATTTTCATTCAATGCGATATCTGTTTCTTTAACCCGCTTCATGTGGCGTTTTCTGTTGCTTAAGGCAACCGTTCTTTCCTATCAAAGGGAATTTATTAGACTGTGCCTCGTCGAATTATGCTATTGTATTATAGATTTCAACTATGTAGTTAAAGCCACCATGAATCGTAGCTGTGAAAGTGTATTTTTAGGGCGTACTGAATTCATTAGTGGCCGGATATTTTAAAGACTTACGCGGGTGAGTACCTTCTTGCAAGTCCTAAAAAATGACCCCTAAGCCGAGCTTAAAGCTAGTGAGGACACTGAGATCACTAGGTTAGTGTCTAGTGTCAACATATCGACATACCAGACCAGACCAGATCAGAAGACTGTTTGCGTGTTTAAGGCATTACAAAAAAAAGCTATTTGTCAACATCTAATTATATTTCACACTTACTCGAACGAAGCGGTGGATCCAGCGGACGACCCTTATCACAATTCCTTTATTTCGTAAATGCCTTTTTCTATTTTCCCTTCGGTTGTGGCCATAAAACCAACGAGAAAGAAACAAGTCGATCGGAACAAACCGAGTGACCGATCCCTTGGTTCAATTTAGTTTGCGGGAATACGATAGCGTGTTTCGTCTTCGTAACGCCACAAAGTGCAATTCGGAATAATTATTTTGGGATCCGACGAGAATGTTAGCTTAGAATGTTTGATTTTTTTTTTATATTATCATTTGTGCAATTTAGAAAAGTCACCTTGTACGGAAAGCGGCTGATAATGCTCCGCAAAAAACCAGGTCTTAATTGGTCCAAGGTGGAAAATATAATTCAGAAAAGCAACGACAAAAATGATTTGTAAAAAAAATAATTATATATTTTTAATAACTAAATAAACCATTTACATGAAGCAACTATCTAAATTTGAAGCATGAAACTTTAATGATGAAAATTATTCAATAATTCTTATCGAGGGTACAAAGAAGATTGCATTTCAATTCAAGGCAATTGCACAAATTCGAATCTTACTCATGAAGCCACAACTCTTTGTATATGATGAGCATTTAGCATTTTGAATGAGCTCTCACAAGAGATTTGTTGTTGTTTTGAAAATAGTTCCTCTCCACGGATATTAACACGAGCATAATCAAAGAACCAAAAAGCGGTCGGTTAATTTAGAAACAGATTCTAACGGGCCTCATTTTCGATCCATATTAAAGAATCAACTAAGAACCAATTGTCCTGCTGCTCGTATTTGGTTCACCACGAAAGAAGTAGTCCTCATCAAATTTTCAATTTGCATATTAAGCGTGATCGTGAAGTTCCGCGTTTCAGCATGCATCGATTATAAAACGCAGATTTAACTATTTTTAGCCCTCCCGGCCATCTGCTGCTTGTACTAGTCGTTATGTTTGAATAGATTGAATTTATGAATTATAATGGATATTTTTTTTATTGCTTAGCTGGGTGGACGAGCTCACAGCCCACCTGGTGTTAAGTGGTTACTGGAACCCATAGACATCTACAACGTAAATGCGCCACCCATCTTGAGATATAAGTTCTAAGGTCTCGAGTATAGTTACAACGGCTGCCCCACCCTTCAAACCGAAACGCATTACAGCTTCACGGCAGAAATAGGCAGGGTGGTGGTGCCTACCCGCACAGACTCAAGAGGTCCTACCACCTGTAAAATAAGTAATGAATATCTATTAATTTGATCGCCGAGTTGGCTTAGCCGCTACTAATCTTGACTACTGAACCATGAAACCCGACATCGTTTTCTGGCCGAACTCAAACATAGGAAAAAGGTTCGGGCGGTTAAATGCAGAACACCTATGAAAACGGATTCTCGCCCAATCTTCGAAATTCGATCATGATAATATATTCGATAAATATTGAAAAACAGATGACGAAGGCTGATATCAATTAGCCTGCAACTTATTTTCAAATTCTCTATCTCATAAAGCCATTGAATTACGAGCGCTTAGTAAACATTTTTATTTACTCAAGAGAAGTTTGCTTAGAGGATTTGTCCTTCAAAATATGTATGTTAGCGCCTAGATTTGACTACCTAATGCCTTTCCGATTATTTTTGTTCTTTTTCACTTAACGGCCGTTAAAAATGTTAATGCCCTTTTATCCCTACTTAGGATTCCTCCCTGAACCAACAAAGTACTAAGACCCTTTAGAATGGAACGTCGAGGTACCTAAAACAATTGACATTTAACTGCTTATTTGTCTGGCCAACATTAAAATTATAAGTACAGATTTCTTAGTTTATTGTTTTATAGAAATCTAAAGTTTTGTTACGTGAATTAGTTACACATTTTTCTGTAATCTGCAGAACAGATATGTAAAGAACTTAGACTTCGAACTCTATTTCTAAGTAGATTGTGATCTCATCTACCCATGTACAGCAATTTAGCATTTATTGTGGTTCGCTTCGCTGTCGAAGTCTGGGTGGGCGAGTGGTTCGAAATCTGAGTGGGCGGAAACTGGAATCTCGAAATAAGGATGCTGTTTTTAATTGAAGTTTTCATTAATAGCAGTATTAAATAAAGTAATAGAAAACTGTAAAATTAAAACCATTTTCGGAATCATTATCGAATTACAAACAGCAATAATCGTTGGCAACGGCCAATTAATTGTTTAACAAAATTGTAGATCCTAATGGTTTCCGAATTTCATCCTATTATTTGAACGTGCCAACGCAAATATTTGAAACCATTACCGAACTACTAAGCTTTAATTTCATTTAATTCAGTTTTTTCACGTCTTTTTTAATATAAGAGAAATAAACTTCATTTTAAACTCAATATTTACTTTCCATTTTATACATATTTAAAATTTAAAGGAAAAATGAACAATATGTGTGTAGTGAATTTCGTGTCTATGTAATATACTTTGTGTAAATAGGATACATAGTACAAAATTCATAGAGCTGTGAGCCTTTTTTGTTAGTCAGCCAAATACGGAAGACGAGCTAACAGTTGAAGATACAATTATTATCGTTTTTATTAGTAAACAAACTATGGTCTAATAGCATGTTGGTGCGTATCAAAATTGTCACCAGTTCATATCACGGCCCTGATGAGAAAATACAAAAACGTTTCTCTAGATTGATGTTGACGCCCGGTATACTCGTAACGTGGTCATACGATCGTGCTATGGATATTATTAGGGTGCTAATGCATTCCAAGGCAGATGATGATAATAGTGTCTTAAATATTCTAATAGGAGCACTCTTCCTTGAGTGTAAAAATCAAACCAGCAAAATTATTATTTGCGTAATTACTGGTGGTAGAATCTCTTATGAGTCCGCGCAGGTAGGCACCACCGCCCTGCCAATTTCTTCCGTGAAGCAGTAATGCGTTTCGGTTTGAAGGGTGGGGCAGCCGTTGTAACAGTAACTATACTTGAGACCTTAGAACTTATATCTCAAGGTGGGTGGCGCATTTACGTTGTAGATCTCTATGGGCTCCAGTAACCACTTAACATCAGGTGGGCTGTGAGCTCGTTCACCCATCTAAGCCATAAAAAAAGTGTCGAGATGTGTTTGCAGAAAATAGACTCTGATAACAGAAAACGGACTCTGGACATAAAGTGCGGGAACTTTAACGAGAAAATGATGCGGTAATGCCAATGCTAACATTTAAACAACCTAGCTAAGAAAATGTTTGTACAAGAAAAGTTCAACTCAAAAGCTCAAATAGCGAAGTTTTTGGTAAAGCAAATAAATAAAATATTGGGGATATTCTATTTAACACTTAATTCAAGTAAAAGCTAATGAAATGGTAATGAAACTCTGTACCGATGTCTCGTAAATATTTCTCTACATCCATTAATCTCAATAAAGTACGTCTGAGCGTCGTTCCTTTAGTTCTTGAGACGTAGCTAAGGATTAGACAAGCTCCTTTACTGGAACTGACTATTATAAATATATGCCATTTCGTATCAAAAAAATATGGTTATATTTTTATTAGAGTCACTGATGGAAATTGCTAAAGTACTTTCTCCAATCTTTGCCAGTTGTGGACATAATTAAATATACTTTTACGGCTTTAGGACGTTATTAATTTCTACGACTTATTAATTTTGATTATTATAGTTGTGACTTATTGAATATTTTACTGTTTTTACGGTTACAAAAGACTGAGTGCTTGCTTACAATAGGGGTAGTAAAAATTAAAATACCTCACCTCACCTCACCTCACCTCACCTCACCTCACCTCACCTCACCTCACCTCACCTCACCTCACCTCACCTCACCTCACCTCACCTCACCTCACCTCACCTCACCTCACCTCACCTCACCTCACCTCACCTCACCTCACCTCACCTCACCTCACCTCACCTCACCTCACCTCACCTCACCTCACCTCACCTCACCTCACCTCACCTCACCTCACCTCACCTCACCTCACCTCACCTCACCTCACCTCACTCACCTCACCTCACCTCACCTCACCTCACCTCACCTCACCTCACCTCACCTTACCTTACCTCACCACACCACACCTCACCTCACCTCACCTCCCGCTCTTACTCATCCCCAAGGCTTTTTACATATGTCAATAATATTAACAAATCAAAATAATTTAACATATATCAATTCATACAGAAGTAGTAGAACAAATCTTCCAATGCGCTTGAGGGAGGCACAGTTCCCAAAATACTGGCTGCTCTACCTCGTTAGACAGCAAGACTCACTTTGTGTGCAAAGTACCAGCCAGCCTTAGCATCACGTGTAGCTTTCTTCAAGCGTTTGGAGATTTCTGAAGGTTTCCAAGGTGTTAAAGTCTCGATTGTATTAAAAAAACAGATTCGTGGAAGCAAATAGGCTGATGCCCCGTACATTTAGATGAGCGAGCTAATGGAGCGAGCCACTTAGAACTTTAACGACATTTACTTTAAACTAGTGGAGTTTCGCGTGATATTCACGGCTCTACACGTATTTCGTTAAACTGAAAACTGCATTAGTTGTTGAGAAGTTCACTAGAGAGTCTCTGGAGAAACGCAACCAAGGAAATGGGTTACCATTATTCTTTTTTTTTTTATTGCTTTGATGGGTGGACGTTCTCACAGCCCACCTAGTGTTAAGTGATTACTGGAGCCCATAGACATCTACAAGGAAAATGCGCCACCCACCCTGATACAAGTTCTAAGGTCTCAAGTATGTTACAACGGCTGCCCCACCCTTCAAACCGAAACGCATTAGTGCTTCACGGCAGAAATAGGCAGGGTGGTGCTACCCACCAGCACGGACTCACAAGAGGTCCTACCACCAATAAAATAGTATTCTATAAAACTCTTGAACAGGTAGCACAATGTTCTCTTTTAAACGAAGCTCGAAGAGTCCTGATCTCTAGAAATCGGCCCTGTCCACGAGCTACCGGAATCAAATCAAATCAAAAACTTTATCCAAAAGCTTTTACAAGTTCTTTTGTTTTTTTATTGCTTAGATAGGTGGACGAATTCACTACCTACCTGGTGTTAAGTGGTTACTGGAGTCCAGAGACATCTACGACGTAAATGCGCCACCCACCTTGAGGTATAAGTTCTATGGTCTCAGTATAGTTGCAACGGCTGTCTCACCATTCAAACCGAAACGCATTACTGTTTCGCGGCAGAAATAGGCAGAGTGGTGGTACCTACCCGCGCGGACTCACAAGAAGTTCTACCACCAGCTCTTTCAAAGATTTGACTTTACCATCGATTTAGGATGGAGTTTCGCCTCGAAAGAGCTTTCATATTTAAGCAAAATATGGCCTCATAATTAAAATACTTCTCGTAAATAAAAATGTATGCACCATTGAGAAGTATATAACATTTATTTATATTAACTCAGTGCACACACATACAAAAGCTGTATTACCCACACATAACAAACGCCTTAATGAAGACATTGTCCTTAATCATAACTGCCATTATCTCGCTTACGGTCCTGCGAAATGTGAGGGAGGATATGATAAAATAAGTACATAGTAGGAGTATAGAGGCTATGTGCCCGTCGCTGCTTACGTCTGTTTAACATTAATAAATAATACAGGAGGCCGTTAACGGTGATTTATGGGGCCGCAGTAATTTTTTGCGAAGCCTTAATTGAATAAAGAAGTTTCTCGAAGCCTCTGGGCCTACGGGATGTTGTTTTAGTGGAATTGATTTTTTTAGTTCGGTTCTTTTGGGAATAATTTTTATGTGAAATTTTATCTGCGTTTGCTACGTAATTACTACTATCTGTTAAAATGCGTTCATTTTCCATCGTTTGACAGAAAAAATCCTTACATTTTAACTGTTTTTTTTGTGTCTTATTTTAAATACACGGTCCTAGACGCTTTCATTTTGATTCAGGGAATAAGGCAATTCGTACGTAATTAAGTTAATCGGTTTTCATGAATATTCACCTCTGAAAGTTACTCAGCAGTGTATTGACATTGGAGATTGCCAGGTCTTATTCGCTTGTTCTCAATTTTTTTTTTATGGGGCTTGTTTCAGTCGAGCATACGGCCCACCTGATGGTGAGTGGTTACCGTCGCCCATGAACTTCAGCAATGCCAGGGGCAGAGCCAAGCTGCTGCTTACCGCAATTAGAGGAAAGACGATTTAAAAAAAAGCGTGCAAAACTTATATTTTAATTTATTTAATATATTTTAAAGGCAGGGGTCTGTTTGTATCATAATAATATAGTTTGTTCTCGTTTCAACTTCCATAATGCATATAAACTTATAGGGCATGTCTGCTGTGAAGTTTTTTTTTCCTTTTTTTTCCTACCTATGCTGATAGCCTTGAGAGGCTATTTCAGCTTCACCCTAAAATGTAGTTGAGCTCACGGGTCACAAAGCGGAAGTGTTGCTAGCACTGGCCCTAGCAAAAACAGTGCTTCGCAGAATCTATCACCGGATCCGAAACACGACCCACTGAGAAAATCCGGCGAGAAACTCAGTGGGCTTACCGTGAAGCAGGCAATGTAGATATATATTCTCCAGGCCGAAGAATAGAATAAGCAGTTACACAACACGATTGACCTTTTGTATAATGTAACCACTTAACACATTATTTTTTATTGCTTAAATGTACGAGCTTACGGCCCACCTGTTGCTAAGTGGTTACTGGAGTCCATAGACATCTACAACGTAAATGCTGCCACTTACCTTGAGACAAGAGTTCTGAGGTCTCAGTTTTAACTGTACAACGGCTGCCCCATCCTTCAAGCTGAAAACCATTACTGCTTCACGGCAGAAATAGATACGATGGTGTATAATAGATAGCTGTCTCGTTTTTGTATCTAAAGCAATAAAATTAGGTAAATTAAGATGCCAACTACGTGTTATAATGAACACGGTTTTTTTGGCAACGTTACTAATTTACAACATTGTTCCATTACAGTTCTTCTGATGATAAGAATTTACCGGGGGTCATAAATACTCTAAGCTGAGTCCCGCTGCTCACCTTGATATATCAGATAACATCGCAAATAAATTAAATATCTGTACGAGCACTTAATACTATTAATAAACATAACTTCAAAATGAACCTTCTATAAGCATTTTAAAGACCGCGATAATAATTTAATTATTAATTAACAAATACGTCGTTTGAATAAAGCGAGAATTGGGACACGAACTTCTATGTGATACCATCCACAGTATCATAAAGTAAACAGTAACGTAACACAAAAAAATTTTTTTTTTTTCATTTTCTTCAGTAATGAATGTATTAAATTAAAACCTATTCCTTTGAATATAGAGGTACAATTCGGCTGGCTGTAAATGGCCACCAATTTCTTACTAATATCAGCAGTAGTAGAATTCAGTATAGGTAGAGCTACCTACCGCCTTGAGATCTAAGCATCAGAAAACGTGACGTAGTAAATACCTATATCACTTCATATCAAACACTTTGATTGTAACTCCAAGATATCCAATCATACAAATACTTCATACTGTTCATATTCTTCTCGTGCAATCGGTACTTAGTGGAGCCTTCAAGGCTATGAATAATTTAGTGTTAGAAATAGGGCGCTTGCCTAACCTCTGATACAAATGGCTTTCAACAATGGACAATAAATTATTGTATACATTTTATTAAGACTAGAACATATCAAAAAAAATGTAATCTAAATTGAAATGACCTCAATAGTTTCATCTGATAGAGGCTAGCACTTTAAGAAGAATAAAAATAGTTCTGTGTCCTATATCGCTTTTCGGTATCAATAAACTTAAAATTGTAACAAGAAATTGAAATGCCCCATTTACCCATATCAGTCACTGTAATAATATGGGTCCCCGGAATTTTTGGACGGGCATTACGTAAATATTCCCATGACGATGAATCAACGTACATAGATCTTCAACGTCCAAACTTACCATTGTCCTGATGCCCAACTAATATTAAGCGGTTACTACAAAGCCCAGAGTCAGAGTCTCTAGACAGCCCTAAGTTGATTCCGCCGCCCTCCTTGACACACGAGGTTAGTCTCAATTCTGTTAACGACTGTCTCAATTTTCGAACCGCATGAACATTTCGTGACAGAAAAAGACAGACTTGCGATATGCTGTAAGTAACCTGCTCTCTCATATTTGAGACAGGAATGAATGATGCAACTAAGCTGGTGGTAGGACGTGTTGTGAGTCCGCACGGGTAGGGTCCACCACCCTGCCTATTTCTACCGTGAAGCAGTAATGCGATTAGGTTTGAAGGGTGGGAATGCCGTTGTACTGTTAAAACTAAGACCTTAGAACTCATATAGGTAGGTGGCGGCATTTACGTTGTAGATGTCTATGTACTCCGATAACCACTTAACGCCAGGTGGACTGTGAGCTCAGCACCCACCTTAGCAGTAAATAAAAAAAGCAGTTAGGTAGATAAATCAATGAGGATAATACTACTATTAGTGGTATATTTAATTTTCAGCCAAACAGCTTATAAAATGTTGGCCAACTTATCAGCGGTTCAGAACGTCCATGTGTCAGACCCCAACTGTCACATTTCGCGGTACAACGCAATATCAAATTTTCATTAGTTTCGCCAAAAAACTTGTTAAAGTTTATGTTTATTTATTCAGCGGCACCCCCCGGCGGCCGCTTTTGGTCACAGCTTTGATTCGACTTGGAAATATTAATTAAATTGTCGAGTTTTGAAGTTTTTGAGATACGTCTTCAGAGAAAACATTTTGTTTTTTTTTTTGCAAACGGTGGTAAAGCAAGCGATTTTATATCCATGAAGTATTTACTGTCGTGGTATATGATCAGATCCCTGCATGAGCATCTCTCTTGTGATGTTGTGTGTTATGGGATGCTGCACATTGCATTTCAAATGTTCACAGCGTCAAGTGGCGCAGCGTCATCATTAGCGTTCATCACAGTCTGCAGCAGATTATCAAAGGATCAATCATATAAGGCTATCTCGAATTATCCACATTTTTATACCTACTTTTCTGAAAGAAACACAGACATCTTCCTTGCAATAAGGCTAATGATTCATAAGTACAACTGTTAGTACCAAGACGTCAGGCGATGTTAAGCCACACGTTCTTTTGAAATGAATTTACAAAGTTGTTTACAAGGGTTCACAGTAACAAGATTATTTAGTAGTCTTCTGAGAGGAATTTAAGGAGGCAAAAGACCTCGGTCTTCCTCTTCTCCCTATTTTTCTAGGAGGCGCCGGAGTCCGGCATAACCCGGTCTGTTACACACCTCGAACGGTTATCCGTAAACGGATTCCCCAGCTTTAAGCAAAAGGGCAACATTTACATTGTTAATAACATGGGTGATGTTTTTATATTTATTAGAACTGTGAAATTAATCTTTGAAATTCACGGGTATCGATACCACATACATATTTCCATGTCTGTTATTAAAATAGAAAGTATTTAGTAAAGTACGTTCCAAGACTTTAGATCATAGGGAGAAGAAGAAGAAGATGTTAAATCACAATGATAAAAATAAGTAGTGAAACAATTTAAAAAGTTGCAACGTCTTTAAATTACAAAAGAAAAGTGTAATGACCGAAAAAATAAAAACGTTTACATAACAAAACAATATTAATGGAGAATGTTACCTCAGAAATTTCTTTAAATTTCCGCATTTACAGAAATATCAAATTCTGTTTTCCCTTTGATGTCGTCATTGCGGGTGTAATTAATTTGTATATTTTATTTTTGCCTTTTGCGAACGTTTCTTCGGCTCAATTTCTTTGAAAGGCTTTCGTAGGCTTTGTTTTTTTCACGTTCGCTAATAATATGTTCGTGGAAATATAAAATAAACGTACGGTAATTAAATTAAGGTATTTTAAATTGTAGATAGTCGAATGAGCCGGCTTCGATTTAGGTGGTCACTGAAGTTCCTAGGGTCTAAAATGCGAATGCAGCAGCTAACGTTAGAACTTTGCTGGTGGTAGGACCTCTTGTGAGTCCGCACGGGTAGGTACCACCACCCTGCCTATTTCTGCCGTGAAGCAGTAATGCGTTTCGGTTTGAAGGGTGGGGTAGCCGTTGTAACTGTACTGATATCTTAGAACTTATATCTGAAGGTGGGTGGCGAATTTACGTTGTAGATTTATATGGGCTCCAGTAAACACTTAACAACAGGTGGGCTGTGAGCTCGTCCACCCATCTAAGCAATAAAAAAACATGGGGTTGAATTCTCATGTTTTATGAATCCAGCCCAATATCTTACCATTATAATTGTAGGGTATACCGGCTTGGCGAAAGAAGTAGCCAGGATAACGACATAATTCATGCAAACTATAACCACGCTTTAAATACCTTTAAAAACCCTTATGATTTTTAAGCTATTGCATAGCTTTTATCGCGGGCTTTGAGCGCGGCGACCGAATCAAGAAATTCCGTAACGAAAATAAAACCTAACACTCCGCCTACAATGTAGCTCGCGTTCAACACATTTACACGTTGCCCTTGTGTAGTGTTTATGAATAAGCGCGCGGCGTGACGTTGCACTACATGCGCATCATGAAAAGTCTGCCCATCTCTCTATTGCACGTTCTAGCTTATGAGTGTGAAGGGGACAGTTAATGTTTTGCTTTTGTTAATGTTTATAAATATAGTGTGGTCTTATTTTATTATTATTATTAATATTAAATTATTATTGTATAATTATAATTGCATAAGTCGATAAAAAATGATATGCTGCAATAGCTTTACCGCGGCAGTCCCCGAGTGTCACACGTGTTTTTTTTTTGTTGGATATGTATATTTATAATGCTTATTAAATAACAAAGAAATTGATGCTACATATTTTGTATCCGAGGTGTTTAATGTGGTGCAGAGACCGAGTGTTCATAATTGCTTTGAACAGATTGTCAATGGTACTTACAACCTAATGGATCTTTTTGGTACCAATTCGAAATATTCTTGGAAAAATGTCTTCTTCTTCTGAGTCGGTCTCTTCATTGCTGAAGGTCGTGTTTAATTTCAAATGTGGACTACTCGATGCCCAATGCTTCCCCACGTCTTCCTGTCCTCGGCGGTCTTTATAGCCTCGGTCATTGGCAGGCCGGTGAGCATCTTTACCAGATCAGCCCAGCGAGTAGGTGAGCGTCCGCGTGATCTTCTCCCGTCAACCTGACCAACTACCATCAGCTTCTCTAAGTTATCGGGTTAAACATGACGAGTTAAAAATGTAGTCTTTGCAAAAAAGAAAGCTATCATTGTTTGTTTTGGGAACGAATTGAAATATTCAATTCTTTAAAGCGCAGTGTATTCGTTCGTGTTATGTAAGCTTTCTGACTGTTCTGTTCCCAAATAAAATACGAGACTAATCTAAAGTCCCGTGCTAAAGTTGCTTGTGAAAGCGTATTAACTTAAGGGTTGACAAAGTGCCCCCGGTTCCCCAAAGCGGAGACATTGAGTGAATATAAATTCATAATGAACTGCGCCTTAGTATTTTCGAGTTTCTTGAGGGTAGAGTTCTCTTAATTAATTAGACTTTTTTAATTCGTGAGGAGAATAGCGTTGAGAATTAATTTTGGGTTTTAAAATGTGGACCTGTGAATGAATTGAGAATGGCTTTTTTTAAGATCATGAACGAAGTTCCTTATGGGACGATGCGGAGGGATACCCTAACCGGGGAAAACGTCCGTAACGTAAGATTAACGTATGGCGCGTTTACGTTGTAGATGTATATGTGCTCCAGTAACCACTTAACACCAGGTGGCCTGTGAGTTCGTCCAACCATCTAAGCGATAAATAAATAAAAAAGTTTTTTATTAGTAATGCACACAGTGTACGACTTAACTTTGTAATAACGTACAAAAAATAACATTTTTTTTTATCGTTCATTGACCACGATCTCAGAGCGTTCCATTGCGCAATACACTAACTCATATGCAAACAACCGTGAATGAAGTGTACCACAATAAGTTCGCACGTTACCGAATGACCATGGGTTGTTGCGAAGCCTCCGGTTTTATTTTCTTTATACCTCGAATAGAACTTAAAATGAATATTTTTATAATAAGGAACTTCTTGCTTATCCCGTGTCCCACGACACCACACATCTGTTTTTTTTATATAAAAATAGACGGTAGATAGCTCAATATTTAAATGTCGACGAATAACATTTAAGTCATCCGCGACCGAGAAAAATGTAAAATATTTGAAACGTTTTTAAAAATATAATCACCATAAACTGTAAAAGTAGCTTTAATAAAACAAAAATTATTTAACCTACAAATAAATAACGTAAGACAATGACATATTTTTTATAGTAAAGTTAGATTTATTCGTAATTCTCGGCATTATATTAAAAACAAGCAAACAAGCGTTACGACACATGCTTCTTCGAACGAGTTTCAAAGACAGCTTTGTTGTTGCTCCTGAGCATCGGTGACCATTTAGTTCTGAGCATCTCTAGCATGAGAAGAGAAACTAACAATATGCTACCTTTTGAAACAATGTTTTAAAATAACAAAAGCAATTCAACGAATAAAATTACCAGACAAATTAAACAAAAATATTCCCAGCACCGAATTTTATTTAAATAAGCACAGTAAATCTTTTATCCACATGAATAACGTAACAAGATACAACGGCCTGCGAATAAACAAACGTCGAGTGAAACAATAAAGAACTTTAATACAATATCGGAATATGAAATAAATCCCTTTGAATTATCGCGAGCGATCGGTTTTGTGTCATATCTGTAATTGTTTCGCGAACGCATTTTATAAAGAATGCAAGTATTCACTGGGTTCCGTAACGTGAATTCGTACATAGTACTTTGAATGTTCTCGAAATTACTCTACTAACTCTTTACTGGTGGTAGGACCTCTTGTGAGTCCCGGCGGATAGGTACCACCGCCCTGCCTATTTCTGCCTTGAAGCAGTAATGCGTTTCGGTTTGAAGGGTGGGGCAGCCGTTATAACTATACTGAGACTTTAGAACTTGTATGTCAAGGTGGGTGGCGTGTCTACGTTGTAGATGTCTATGGGCTCCAGTAACCACTTAACACCAGGTGGGCTGTGAGCTCGTCCACCCATCTAAGCAAAAAAATAATAAATAAATAAATAAAACTTCGGATCTTGTATGTTGATCATAAACCAATAATTTCAAAATTAGTTTTAATTATTAAATTTAATATTTTTTTTTCATTATTTTTTTATTGCCCTTGTAGGCAGACGAGCATAATAATATGGCCCCCCTGATGGTGAATGGTTACCGTCGCCCATGGACTTCAGTAATGCCATGGGCAGAGCCAAGCCGCTGCCTACCAATAAATAATAATAAATAACTGCGAAAAAATCACCTACGGTCAATCACGGTTGAGTCCGTGAGGTCACAATACCCGTGCGCGAATAGCTGGAATAGCCCCTAAGGCTACCAGGGAATAGGTAGGGAATAAAAGGTACTAGGTTTTCTATCTAAACGCTTGGCCTTGATTAAGACTGAATTATTATAACAAACATGTCAAACTTAGGTAAAGTTTACGAAGGTTACGACTTTTATGTTCAAAAGTAAAGAAATTTATTCAGTTATATTGGTATAACCACGCCCATATTTATGGTCACCCAGCATTTACCATTAAATTAACTCTAGTAGCTCTATAACGTAATTCATTTCAATCAGCCAATAAAATTCCTTTCATCCATAAACTATACAGCGCTTATTCTAAGCCCCTAATGCATAGTAATCGTCACACTAGATGACCTCTCCCAAATTGTTTTACATTACATTGTTGCATAGTATACTAAGCGGATGGGTGTGTGTTTCCATTATGAATATCGTCCGTTTTTGTTGTACGATATTGGTAATAATATATTCCCCACATGAGTCATTTCTGGTAGTGCCATTAGGCGACATTAAACACTGGGATGGGTGTGTGTTTCCATTATGAATATCGTTCGTTTTTGTTGTACGATATTGGTAATAATATATTCCCCACATGAGTCATTTCTGGTAGTGCCATAGGCGACATTAAACACACAAAATGAAGACATAAAATAACAAAAAATACAATGAAGCTACATAGCTTCGATTTAACATTAACAAAAAGCAATAAATATTCTCAGCGTGTGTATATTTTATGCTCGTCAAATACAACTTCAGTAGGCCAGGGTCGTATACGGGTGTGTTGAAGTTTTGATGTTAAAAACTACAATATAAACATAGAAACAAATTTTAACCTAAACCTGAATTCTGTGTATCATAATATAGGACAGCTTTCACGAATATTGGTATCGGCTGAAGACGGAGACATTTTATATATTATAAATAGACAAAAACTTAGGCAATTAAGTACTATTATTTCTTATGTACTATTATTATTATTATTTGTTTGTTGAGCAGATTTTACCAGTTTTGGGATTTATCAATGTATGTTCTTGAATAGTCAGTTATTTTTCAAAATATCCACAAATAAAGAAACAGAGGTAAATTTAATACGTCAAGTAATGTATGGAATTTTAAAAACTTAAAAAAAACAAGATTAATTTGCAAACTAAATTAAAAATTAATTTATAAATCTGAAAGCGATAATGGTCAGGTACTATTAAGATTGAAGAGAAATGGATACCTCAAACGGATAGCGCTACAGCTGATTTTTGTGTATCTAATAAATGACAATTATGTTGTTAGGGATTCGATTTCGTGAATTTAATTATCGTCGCTATTGTTGGAAACGAACATGCACTCACGTAAGGAATCATAAAACTCACCGGCTGAATAGCGGCCACGATCTAATTTTTCTAATGCTAGCATGTGTATGTACCTGCTAAAAATAGAGCTAAAACATTCGTCTGTGCTAAATAACCTAGATTATGGTTTTATGCTAACACTAGACGTGCCCCGCGGTAAATTTTGTAACGAGAATGAAACACCTGATATTTTCCCTAGATAAAGAGAGTTGATTTTGTTACTCTCCATAATCTATCAGCTAATTCGCAGATTCGTTGGAACATAAAATCACGAAGCAACGAACACACTGTCGTATTTGTATAGCTGAATCTGGCGTTGACCAATTCCAGTTATTAACCACGATAAAAAGTATCATTTTATTAACCCAGGTACTCTCAAAGTAGGTGGCGGCATTTCCGTTGTAGATGTGTATGGGCTCTGTTAATCACTTAAAATCAGCAACTGAGCTAGTCCACCCACCTAAGCTTTAAAAAAAGCTAGTCTTTTAAGACTTTATTTTCAATATTTTGTTCTATTTTCGCCACTTGTACACATGACGCTTACTTTTATTCCCGTGTCAGTTTTCCGCGTCCACGAAAACTGAAAGTATTCGAAATTACGGAAATAGTAACAATAATTGCAATAAAAACAAAGCGCGATCAAGACGTAACTAGTTTTAATTTCTTAGTCTTTTCCCTACATGACACGTGCCTAATTATCTTATAAATAATACGAGATAAAAAATAATACGATACGCGGAGCAAGCTTGCTAAATTAAACTAAAAACATTCGTAAGCCAGTTGAACAAACTATAATTCGGAGGGGAAAACCGTTGAAACAATGGCTCGAGCCGAACACGGTCTGGCTCGCGTTGATTGTGACGGATAAAGTAGCCGGGAATGCAATTTAGTTAGCGCTTCGGTATAGTGATGTACGACTAATATTATTTAAAACGCAGTCAATTTAAATTTTCGGAAATTATTCTTTATCAAGTACAGGGTGGCCCATAAGTCCTTTGATATGAAAAAAAATTATTAAAATAAAACTAATTACATTATGAATTAAATTTTTATTTACATAAAAAGCTTAAAAAACGGGAATTATTTTTTGAAAATAACATCTCCTAAATGTAATCCGTTGCGATCACGGCACTCTTGCAAACGACGTCTAAAATTGTCGATGACTGCGCGGCACGTCACTGCTGAAATGCTTGTCATTTCTCTGCGGATGTTTTCTTTTAGGGCCTCAATTGACCGCGGGTTTGTGTCGTATACTTTAGCCTTAAGGTAGCCCCACAAAAAAAAATCCATCGGGGTCAGATCTGGACTACGTGGAGGCCAGGAAAAAGCCAAATCTACTATAATGTGTAATCTTTATTTTCTATTTGGAAGATATTATTTCAGTGTACCTAATGACGTTTAAACTCAGACATATTTTGTTAAAGCTGAAATTAAACTAATTCTGAGTGGCACTAGTGACATAAAGTTGACGTCAGTGCTATTGTCATGACAAGATTAAGCGATACTGCATTCTCCATTCTACCGTTCACTTATGGATTTTCTGACCTTAGGTAACTCAACACATGTGAGTTTTTTCGTGATCTAGTAAGCATATCCGGGTTCGCAAAGCCTCTGAGTACTAGATGGCTAGATAAATGGCCAGGCGTTCTTAATCTTTGCTTCTTGTTGGAAGTTTCTAGAAGATCATTCTAAACATTGCTTCATTTTCCAAAAAGTGAGTCACAGAGAACACGTTTACATGTTTATAAAAGCGTTTTCAAGCGAGATAATGTAGATTTGTTTTATAAAATAAATAAAAATAAATACATCAGTAAATTTTATTGCAAACAATATTTAGTAAACAGGATATTTTTCTTGTTTTAGTTTAATTAAAAATACACATATCACTTTCACACAGTAATATATCAAACAGTAAATGTTATTTTATTTTCTTCAGCATTAGTCGCGAACACATATTTATAAAATACTAGTTGACCCGGCAGACTTCGTAGTGCCAAAATCTAGAAATAAAAGACCTAAACTTTAGTATAAATTAAACTTAAAACAAACAAAAGGAATCCGTCCGACGGGGGACACATCAAAGGGAAAACAAAATTGTTATTTTTATTTAATTCCGAGCATTTTTATATTTATCTACCTTTTAAACCTTCTCTGGACTTCCACAAATAATTCAAGACCAAAATTAGCCAAGTCCAGCCGTTCTCGAGTTTTAGCGAGACTAACGAACAGCAATTCATTTTTATATATATAGATAGAAAATAGATTTCTAATTTTACGGTTTAGTATGTGTTTTCTTTTTTTCATTCAGGCATTGCTTATGTATACGAGCCGTATGCTTATCTGCCTATAAGGGCAATAAAAAATTATCAATTTTTGAATATCTTTCAGTTTTCGAAAGATTAGACTGTAAAACTAATTTTAGTAATAAGTTTTTTTTTTGTTGCTTAGATAGGTGGACGAGCTCACAGCCCACCTGGTGTTAAGTGGTTACTGGAGCCCATAGACATCTACGACGTAAATGCGCCACCCACCTTAAGATATCAGTTCTAAGGTCTCAGTATAGTTACAACGGCTACCCCGCCCTTCAAACCGAAACGCATTACTGCTTCACGGCAGAAATAGGCAGGGCGGTGGTACCTACCCGCGCGGATTCACAAGAGGTCCTACCGCCAGTAAAAACCACCAGTTTAATATTTAGTGTTCCGCAATACAATGTTTGCTTTAACTTCTAATCCACTGAAAGCCCCCAACTACATCCATATCGGTACATCCCCACTAACTGTATTAGTCTACCGAATAACCGGTCGCTCGATAATTTTCGTATTCCGTGTAATTGTGATTTAGTGGCGAATCAGATATGCGATAAACTTATCGGCCGGCACATTCGGCTGGCGAACCGCCGACTAACCTGCTCCTAATGAACGGTGTGGATTTAATAATGTTGTGGAAAGTTCGGAGGATTTCGTTGTACTGATTTCGAAGCAATTTGTTTCGATGTTTTTGGGTAAACACGTTAACTGTTTAACTGGTGTTCCAAGGTTATTCGAGCAAATTTTTACTACTCCTAGTGCGCCCTATGGTTATATTACCCAAGCGAAACTTTTTATTAACGAGCATTTGTGTTAAGTACAAATCTGTACTCACTGTAATGGGTTTTTTTTATTGCTTAGATGAGTGGACGAGCTCACAGCCCACCTGGTGTTAAGTGGTTACTGGAGCCCATGGACATCCACAACGTAAATGCGCCACCCACCTTGAGATATAAGTTCTAAGGTCTCCAGTTTAGTTACAACGGCTGCCCCACCCTTCAAACCGAAACGCATTACTGCTTTACGGTAGAAATAGGCAGGGTGGTAGTACCCACCCGCGCGGACTCTCATGAGGTCCTACCACCAGTAAAAAGGTATGGTCGATATGGTTACACGGGTCGGGTATTTTGCTTTTGAGTTTGGGGACAACAGTTTTTAAGCAACAAAGGTTATTATGGATGCATAACTTATCCAGCCAGCCATTAATATGGCTTTATCTTTAACACCGTGCTAAATACCGTGCCACATGGCGTCGCATCATCGCGAGAGCATCGGTGTCGTCGGATTCGACTGATGCATGACCACGACCACTCTGTCAAGACTGTACGACTGGGAAGAAATCTTTAATATGTCCTTCTCTAAGTGAGACTTACGGAAAGTGCACAGCTATAGACAGCGATATGCCTATGCCTCTGGCTTTAGTGACATCCATGAGTGACGGTAACCATCTTACCATCCGGTGGTCCATATATTCATCTGTCTAAAATGGCAATAAAAATAAAACTCAGTAATATTTACTAATATTATAAAGAGGAAAGATTTGTTTGTTTGTTTGTTTCGAATAGGCTCCGAAACTACTGGACCGATTTGAAAAATTCTTTTTCCATTTGAAGCCGACATTGTCCCTGATGAACATAGGCTACTTTTAAAAAAAAAAAAATATTTTATTTTTTTGGTTTCATGTGTGTTTTAATGTTTCCGAAGCGAAGCGAGGGCGGGTCGCTAGTATTTACTAAAATAACTATATTAACTAGAACGAGGCGTTCGTTATAGGAATTCATTATTTTATTATAAACTTTTTTTATTGTACTAGAGGGATAATCTAACTCGCGACACACCTGAATACCAGTCGAGTTACAATAGCAGCAGCTCTACTCATGCCGCCACTCACCTAAGACATGACACTGACGATTCAATTTATAAGTAAAATCAAAGCAGTTGTTTCGGTGACTCTACATTTGAAAAGGGCGGAGTTTATTTAAAATTTAATTCGGCATATAAAATGACATCAAATTTTAACTAAGCAGTTTTGATCTGCAATCTCACAATATGCCCTACCTCACGTCCAATACAAGACGTTTTATAATCCGGAAACGTAAACAGCGCACGTTACGACATCGTGTGCACAGTTGGACAACGGTATTCCCAAATGAACCCATTATACGTTGCAGCTGAAACACGAAAATAAATCATTGAAATAAAACGCGGTAATGCTGCGCCGCCATTAACTGATTGATGAGTGAATGGAGTTTTAGGGTTGCTTTTCAAAAAAATTATAATTTTGGCGATTAAATAAATTTAAGTTTTATTTCTCGAATTCGTAATTAAAGAGTGCGGTAACGATCTTGAAAAATTGATAGTAACTGGCAAGATTGCAGGCAAAAGATCTCGTGGCCGCGTACCCTCAGACATGAGAAATTCGACTCAGGGAGAAGGAGGAACTGCAATTAAAGAGTGTCCGAATTATTTTTCGGCATGATAACCTTCATGGACACATGACAGGACAGTGAACAACAACCATCGCCCCAAATGTGCTCTCTCGGATCCTGTGGATCCACTCTCGGTGCTTTTAGGCCACGCTATTTCTCATCAAACTCGCCTATCATGACGAAAAGTCTAATTTGTAATTTAACCCATATACACAGCCCAGTGGGCTTTTCCCCAGATCTACTCAGTGGGTCGCGATTCTGATTCGGTGGTAGATATAGCATAGCAATGCTCTTGCTAGGGTAGATCTGATGAAACTTTTTTAGGCTGAGCGTCGTGAGATCCCTCACTAGTCTTATTAAAGCCAAAATGACTCTGAGCTCACTTGCATATGAATGCGATCAAAAACTTTAGGACTTAGTAAAATTTGTAAATATTGTTGTACTGCCTATGGACTATTGATCTGCCTTGTATCTACAATCCTCTGATTGAAAATAAAGAATAAGCAACTTGTATGCGATCACGCCATTACCCAGATCACTGGGGCTCTGTGCTCAGAAGTCGTCTCAAACTTTAATAATATTTTCTCTCACACTTCTTAATCTGAAATCCGCAGTACCAGAATTCCCAATGTTTAAAAATATAAAATATATTTATATATACGGAACCATATAATATGTTACTTCGTAATACGTTCGTTACTATAATTCATGTTCTTTGTGTTTCAGGTAAGTGCTTCGGAAATGTTTTTGGTGCACTTCGTAAGTATTGTACCCTTAATTAATCATTTTGATTAATTGCTGCACATTTAGCAGAGACGGGGAAAGCTAAAGAGTCTAGTTTTTACAGGACTTGTGGCTTAAGTTTAGCTTTAGCTATTACTTCATGGGTGTTCAAAAGTGTTTATGGTGAAAACCAGCTGAATGTATTTGACAAAATTTTTAATTCTGCTAAAAATTTGTAGACTTAGAAGATACAAATGTACACACTATCTGACGTGAAGTATCGCTGCCCATATACTTACTTTTATTACTGGTGGTAGGACCTCTTGTGAGTCCGCGCGGGTGGGTATCACCACCCTGCCTATTTCTGCCGTGAAGCAGTAATGCGTTTCGGTTTGAAGGGTGGGGCAGCCGTTGTAACTATACTTGAGACCTTAGAACTTATATCTCAAGGTGGGTTTCGCATTTACGCCGTGGATGTCTATGGGCTCCAGTAACCACTTAACACCAGGTGGGCTGTGAGCTCGTCCACCAATCTAAGCAATAAAAATAAAAAAAATACATCAGCACATCAGGATCTCAGCTAGGGTTTTAATCGAGAGATTGAGTTAACAAACGACGCAAATTACACAGCTCTTTTTTTAATGGAATCTTGTTGCTACTGCCAACGGAAACATTTGAGCAAGCGACCCAAACGGATATTGGCAAGATCATTTACAAATATTTATTAATAGTTATGAATTGAATTTGATTTGAGTATTTATTCTTTGTTAACAAAAAACTCATACACAAGATGACAAAAATTCGCTCGCTATATTAGTTCGATTTTTTCTTATAAATGTAGCTCTTTTGGCACCAGAGACTTTTTGGATTTTATTAAGCTATTGCATAGATTTTATCGCGGGCCTTGAGCGCGGCTGGAGAGCGGAATCATGAAATTCCGTAACGAAAAAAACCTTCCACCTCTCACTACGCCTACTATGTAGCTCGCGTTCAACACATTCACACGTTGCGCTTGTGTAGTGTTTAAAGTAAGAAGTCTAAACACCGATTTATGTACTATCAAAATATGTGATATAATTTCGTATTTCGTGGGTAACACAACGATAGCGCGATTCAGCTTTTCGTCAAGCGCTATCTATCGGCGACAAACGGAATTGTAAAATAGAAAATTATATCACATTACAATGCGTTGGGCGTGCCATTTTCTATCGCTTAGTCGAAGAATTTTGTTACTACTCCTACTACTCATTCAGTGATTGGAGTGGCATTAAAAATAAACTAGCAAAACCATTGATTCTGGGCGAATGAGAGTTAGAACTAGCATCCAAAGGCGTGTCTCTATCCCATGTAGCGCCCTCTAGTGAGTTCGCGGTCAAAATGGAATACTCACAATGTAGCAGATTCATTGAAAGTTAGCCCACTGAGTTTCTCGCCGGATCTTATTTTATTGTTTTTTTAATATTAAATTATTATTGTCGATTTATAATTGCATAAGTTGATAAAAAATGCTATGCAATAGTTTTACCGCGGCAGTCTCCGAGTGCCGCCACACGTCTTTTTTTTATATGAAATGAAATTTGTGAAACGATATTAATTAGTGATCATTTCTTTTATTAACACAGACATGAATAATGTTACGCTGAAATTCTCGCAAATGTGTCTTATATTTTTGTACGTTTCTTAAACTCATATAGGTTATGTATGATTTTTAAGTCACGTATGATTCTATTGGGCCACAAAAATGAGAATAAGCATATTTTATATCTATTAATGTTTTCGCATCCTACAAGGTATAAAAGAAATACCAATGAACTAACCAGGATGTTGACAGCTTCAAAACAAAGTACGAAAATACTACAGGCAATTCATTCATAAACAGATTACTGGGCCCCGCTGCACTCGTCAGTTGAAGCGAATCTATTAAGCGCGTTATTTCCGTTCGGCCATGATAACGCAGATAGTACATCACTGGATGCGAATTCCTTATATTCTAAGATTTTCGAAAATCAAATTACGTTATGTGAAAAAAACACGTGTATCACTCGGGAACTGCCGCGGTACAGCTATTGCATAACGTTTTTATCAACTTAAGCGATTATAATTAGACAATAATAATTTAATATTAAAACAATAATAAAATAAGACCACGCTATATTTATAAACATTAACAAAAGCAAAACATTAACTGTCCCCTTCACACTCATAAGCTAGACCGCGCGAGAGAAAGATGGACAGAATTTTCATGATGCGCATGCAGTGTGACGTCACGCCGCGCGCTTTTTCACAAACACCACACAAGCGCAACGTGTGAATATGTTGAATGGGAGCTACATGGTAGGCGGAGGATGTTAGGTTTTGTTTTTGCTACTGAATTTCTTATTCGGTCGCCACGCTCAATGCCCGAGATAAAAGCTATGCAATAGCTTAAAATCTAGATTTATACAAAAAAAGGGATATAACGAATTTAAAATGAATTGCTTGGTACACATATTATGAAAGTGATATTTAGTATGGTAAGTCTGTTTATATCTCTTTAAGACAACAAAGAGCAGCATTTAAAATGGAAATCAAGCCTATGTCTACTTTCCCAAGAAAAATAATCCGTGTTTCGTGGTTTGAAAATAATGAAATCCAAACACATCTAGCATTCAAACACATCTAGGCATTTAACATCTACGTGCCAACTTACAATTCAGATCTATCGCTTCGAAAGCAATCGATTTCCGGCCTATTCGACTTTAAACGGGAACCAAACTAGGTATTTCGACGGATTTACTTGAAAACCAATAGTTGGTGAAATGAATCGAGTCGAGCGGTCCAAGTCTATAAATGTCTTGACTTTGGCTCACCAACTAACAACTTAATTAGATTATTTTACTGACTGACTAAAAATGGTTGAGTTGCCGAGCTTAGTAAATTAAAATTCCAGATTGCCTAAATTCTACAAATTTGGTGAGAAATAATATTCAAATGATTGTGTATGTATAGTTTTAATTTTAAATTTTATAATGTATCTCTAGTATTTGAAATGTTCTATGGTGGAGATTAATTGCTTAAATCTAATAGAAATTCTGTTGTTATAGATGTTTTATAGAACATCCTGAATCCCATTTAGTTTGGAATTTAAAAAATTATGTTTAATAGAATTTACTATAACTTTGCAATTAAACCCTCAAAAATGTTCCTACAAACAGTTAGCAGTCTTTAAAAAGTTTGGAGTACCACAAAAGTACAACAAAAATATTGTTATGAATACTATTAAAATTGTCTTGAACTAAGCCCAAATCAATAAACATTTCATATCTTAATAAAATGCAATAAAATATTTTACTGCAAGCGACATCAGTCGGGGCCAAATCTCCAACAGTAATGGTCTTGCATGCGACTCCGAGATAAGGCACGGACCGCTCCCGGCCCAATAAAAGTAGCCAATTGGACGCGTAAAATTTTATTGATATGCCTAGTTTAATCAGTATTGTAGTCTGGATATTGTCGTTACTGGGAAATAGGTATGACGGTGGACTAGATTCAGATTTGGTTTTTGTAATTTTGGGCAGAAAAGGCTCCAAGCTCTGTATGACTTTAGGCAGTACTTCAGGTGTTTGTTCTTTGTGTTTTGGTAACTGAATTAGGGGGACTGACCCCGCCTTAAGCGGGATAAGAATTAGAAGAAGTATTTTGTGAACAGCTTAAAATTCAGTGTCGGTTCTTTTGAATTAATACAGTTGAGCAAAAATAGTGTCCTTATTTTTAATGGTCCAAATTTATAGATGATGTAAGAATCTTTGTCCAATTTTTATATTAATTTTAAAAAATGTAACACTTTCACCGCTGTCATTGTATTCTGATAACAATTAAGATATAGCTAAGATATCAGATTTATATTTCCTACGATAAATCAAATTGCAGTTACGGGATCTCAAAGAGAAAAAAAAGTCTAGATTATTTCAACTGACGAGACTAGACGGAGCGTTTTCAACATATTACTTTTGAAAAAAGTATAACTTCAGTATCTCTCTGATTATTTTTAATAATTAAACTACAATCTTAATCAATAAAAAAATCATGATAATTACAAAAGATTCTGAAAAAATTTATTACAAACACCTTTTTTGAAATTTATTATTTTTATATAGTGTTTGGTCTTTTATTTAACAAGAAATGCTTAACTGCAGAAATAGACAGGATGTTATTAGTACTTGTTATTACAAGCAGTACATTTTTTTTTGCAAAAATATTTAAGTTTTAAATCTTCAAGAAAATAAATAAAATATCTCATCTCGAAGGATTTACGGCACTCGAAAACACATTCGGTCAGTTCAATCAGATTGGGTCAGTAAAAATATGGGAGTGACGCGAATTTTTTATGGCTTATAAACCAATCTTGATCGTTGGGGTTTTGAAGAAAAGTTATTGCTTTTTGTGGCTTGAATATGAAGGGGTTTTTGGATTGTATTATATGGCAATGGGATTTGTCATTATCATTTCTTTAATCTCAGGAAATGTGTGAATTTTGAGTAACATGATGATCAAAACGAAAAGTAATATATTGCATGATCGAAACCTTACTTCCTTTTATTAGGTTATTATTAACTTTTTAATTTGTAATCACGACGTATAATTAGTAAATTGAAAACGGTTATCTAGAATCTGTAAAATGTATGTAGTCGTAATTATGGATCGGATTCAACAATGGATCCGGGGCAGTATCAATGGCTATTGACTTTCATACGGACTGGCTTTCGACTTAAGCCTTTGTTGCGGTACAAAGGGTACAAAAAGGGAAATGCTTAGTTCGATGCTGAAAGAACGTTAGAAGACTTAGGAATATGGAATGGCTTAAAAGAGTGTATTGTAGTAAGTGTTCCAGGCATCAAATACCCTTCTTTAGGGTTTTTTACTTTCTTTTTCTATTGCACTAGACAATGGAATGAACCCACGGCTTATGCTGTTGAGTAGTTAGAGGCCCATGGAACTTTTATAAAACACATAGTATTTAATCTATCGGTAGTCATAGCGATTGCAACACCAAAATTCTATCGGAAAAAGTATCAAAATTATAGTAAAAAGCCGTCAATAAAACCTGGCAGGCCTATATCAGTTTTTATTTTACTGTTAAAGAAGCTTGGCAGATAATTTTCTGCCAAGGTTAGGACTATCTTCTGGGATATTTTGGGCCAATCCAGCAATCTCTGTTTTTCATTTCCAAGCACCAGTAACACGGGTTTTGAAACCGGGAGAGGCTTGGCCAACACAAGGACGCCTCATGGACAGAGTTGTCAGTGAAAATAACTGGACATCGATTATCAATTTAGCAGAGCATCAGGCCGCCCAGACTAGGCCGTTGGTATTTCTTCTGAAAGGACTCCTGCATATGACTTTGCCTGCATTGCTATGGTAGCTTTATATGAAAAAAAAGGAAAATATCTCAATGATTAAATATCATTTATCCTGATGCTTAAATGTATTTTAAGCTTGCACAGACCATTTCCATCCTATTTTACTGCGAAACCATCAAAAGCTTCGGTTTGAAGGTGAGGCGGTCGTTGTACAAGTCGTTACATCAAGTCGATCTATAGCTCACAACAAATAACCTCAAAACCGTTTTATGTGGGATGGATTAGGGACATAAATATAACACTAATAAATAAAACAACAACAGTACAATACAATCCAATAAAACTCGAACTCGCATCGACGTTTGATACGTCAGTTGCAAAGTTCACACATCATTTAACCCGATCGTTCTAGTTTACAACGGTTTCGCCGTCAACGAAATGTTAGTTACAATCGATGTATTTGTTTATTATTGTATTGGTTTCGTTGTACTTTACCAATAAATATTTATTGTCTTGATGTCGATATATTTTATTGGAAATTTTAATGCTTCTTGGTGTTTGCAAGAAATAAACATTTTATTTGGTTTTTGGAGTCGTTTTGTGGGTGGGCCCTAAAATCCTTGGGCCCACGGTCTGCTCACAACAACATGCAGATCGTAGAGTCTCACATACCCCGCGCGCCCCTTTTTCGCGGGGACCTCGTAGGAGGTTCGGCCCTCTACACGAAAAAAAAAAAAGTGTTGACCCTGTCAGATTATATGGAAATCTGAGTTTAGATTATGATGTACGTAAAATATGAATACTTTTGGAAGGACACGTTATGAAGCTAAAAGTGTTGAAATTACCGACCTGATATTATTTGCCATGAATTTTAAGCGCATTGCTTTGGTTGAAGCAATGCTTGAAGGGTGATAGTAACTTTATCTTAATGGAAGTGAGATTTCAACCTAATGTCATAACGGAGCTTTTATGTTTTGCTGCTTAAGGGCTACAACTGCTTGACTTCAGTTTGGAAATAATCGCAACAAAGCATCTGGATAAAAACGTTCATAATATTGCTATATTGCAATCAGAGTATGTTTCAGGGGACATGTGTGTATCAGCATATTTTTCTTTATCGTATTTTTTCCTTACCATCGAGAAACATCTGTGCATACATACATTGTTTACTACCTTGTCACTAATGAAAATTGAAAATGCTAGGAGAGCAGTCACATACCGCTGTGGACTTTTTGGAATCTTGTTCGGGGTAGGACATATATTTATGAAAATTATGGATGGGTGCCTATGCCAGATTTTTTTATTCAGGTTGCAAGCAGACGAGTATACGGCCCTTTTGAAGGTGAATGGTTACCTCAGCTCATGGACGTCAGTAATGGAAAGGGCCCAACCAAGCCGTTGACAACGAGTCAGATACTGGTATTTGAAACAAAAAAAGTCTGGAAATATATTGGATGAGAGCAATATTTTCAGGTAGTTGGTCCGTACCCTGCTGTAATGTTTAAATCAGGAGGATGTCGTCATTTCAAATTATAAGGATCCGAAAACTTTAGAAATGTTTTTGTTTTCAGCTTTGTTTTATCAGCTCTTTAAATTATTAGTGAGCAAGTTATTTTGTACTCTATATAAATCCTTTCTGATAAAACAACAGTAAAACCTAAAATCACCTCTCATTGTATCTTAAAAGCATTTTAATACGCAAGAAGCTTTGACCTTCGCAACTTATTTAAAAAATGCTGAACCATAAGACGGGAAATATGAAAAGGCGCCTTTAAAAGCGTTCCAAGTAAACCCGGTCGTAATCTGTATTACCCGGTTATTGGTAGTTTCTTTTAACGGTAATACTCGGTTTAGTAAGCTACGATATGGTGAAAGTTGGTAATAACCGGACAGAATGATAATGTTTCAGGGTAATATCCGTCACTTGAGATATTCTTCTGAAACTAGTTTGCTCATGAATTTAAATGTATTTTGTTGCACGTTACATGTTTTTTTTTTGCATCGGTGGATTAACGAGCTCTTGACTCAACCCGTATTGAATGATTATATTATCGTATTCCATTGATATCACAATATGAAAGCCGCCACTCCCTTTGAGACATGAGCCCGGAGTTCGAATTTGAATTAATTTTGGCCCCTTCAAGAATACAGAATCATAACTAAGTCATTGCAGAAATATAGTATATTGATATTAGTATAAGTATATTTCAAGTGCTTATTTAACATTATAGATTTTGTGTGTTTGATTTTTAATGGATATGAGTATCGCAATGAGTATTTCTGGTATTTCTCCAATCTGTTCCAGTATGAATAGCGTGCAAGGCACTATCTCATGACTCAAGGTCTAGGGTCAAAGCTCAAGGTCTGCTTAAAAAGCATTCTTCTAGTATTGGCTAATAATAAAAAGCTCAACATAAAGACTCAAATATTAGAAAGAGCAGTTCCTAAAGACCTTTGTGTGTTTTAAATTAAATCACAAACGCTTTACTAAAACTTTCAATGGCCACCATCACCGACTAAAGTCAATTCCAGCACAACCGGGTTCGGGACACGGTTAACTGAAAAACCGGATAAAAACTCGGAACTAAAAGACAGGGCATCCGGTTTCGTACTCCGCTGAAGCCTATTGTCTAAACACACGTCGTATTGTATGAGGTTTCTAGAACGTTCGTTTAATGGATACTCTGTTGTGGTACTCACGTTAAGTGCTAAGAATACTTTAGTAGAATCGGAGGGCTATAAGTAGAAGTCGTTTAAAGTTTTATTAATCCACTTTTTGTATGTTTATCGATGGCTAGTTGTAGATAATGATTACAAAGGTCTAAGAAAAATGTTGATTGCTTATGTACCATAGGTTATCATGAAGTCAATCATTACGGTGGAGATAGTGGACATACAGTAACCGATACTAAAAATATCGACGGTGTTTTATTGACATTGATCTTAACAAACTTCTATGTATTATATAAAGCAATACTTGCCAGCATGAGTAAGATATTGTCATTCTATCTAGTGGGCTTGCATTGGGGCCTAAAGGACATTGTAATTATGATTAGTTTCAAACTAATAGCAAATCTATTAAGATATATTATCTTATCTTATTTAATATAGTTACTTCATAGAAATATGCTTTCAATTTACATTAATCTATAATGTCATTTAGTTAAAATATAATTTAAAGCAAACAAACAGTTGTATCCAAAAAATTTTTATATTGTAAAAAAAGCTCTACGTTTTGTACTGATTTTATCGTTACAGCAGTGTTTTTGGTATAGGAGAGGTTTATGTAGAGCTTTCCGGCCACGCAACTTTTTTGTTTGTATCTTTTATCGTGATGTGGAAAGTACGAAACTTACCATTTCAGGTGGCTGTTTGCATAATTACGAACCGCGTTTTGCATTTGAATTATGTTATTCAGGGTAATAATTTAAGGTTTTATTTTTGGCTTCTGTGTGCTTTTGAAATGTTGTTCGAATTACAAAATCAGTAGAATGTATAACTCCATGTATAGCCGAACTGTTTAATATGCAGCTGTTTAATATACTGTTGGTAGGACCTTATGTGAGACCGCATGGAAAGGTACCACCACCCCGCCTATTTCTGCCGTGAAGCAGTAATGCGTTTCGGTTTGAAGGATGGGGCAGCCGTTGTAACTATACTGAGAACTTAGAACTCATATCTCAAGATGTGTGGCGCATTTACGTTGTAGATGTCTATGGGCTCCAGTAACCCATAGACATAGCATAAGCAATAAAAAAATGCACATTTTTACTTATCGTGGCTTTTAAAAGCATTACTACCAAGCAACGACTACCCAGATGAGCCCACGACCCATTAGATTTTAAGCAGTTGCTGTAATTAACCAGGACGTAAAGGGGAATGCCCATTTCAGGCCCAAAGCGGACAATAGATTAGAGAAAAAATACATAATCCATTAATTTGGTCATAAATAAATATGCATTTACTTTCTTCTAAATAAACGCCACTACAGCTAACAATAAGTAGTTTAAAAAAAGTAACTCTATTGAAAAAAACAAGATTTTTATTTTTGCGGGAAAAGTATTGCCAGCATCAAAACCTTTTACGTATTAAGTAAGCATTTTAAGTATATAAATAAAACATATAAATAAAATTAAATCATTTTAAGTATTATCATTAATCAATCGATTTTAATCGATTATAAGCAAATAAAATAACATCAAAGACATATCCATTGGACTTTAACTTGTTCCTATACTTGAGACCTTAGAACTTATATCTCAAGGTGGGTGGCGCATTTACGTTGTACATGTCTGTGGGCTCCAGTAACCACTTAACACCAGGGAGGCTGTGAGATCGTCTACCCATCTAAGCAATAAAAAAAACTTAACTAGTATTGTTATTTAAATATGTACAAGTAAAACAAAAACATAAAAAATAATGTGTACTCGTAAAAAACAGATTAAGAAATAAATCAATTATCGGTTATTTAAAAAAATGATCGATATATGAATTTCATGTAATTATTTTTCTTTATACTGACAACACTGATTTTAATCTGACTGACTGACACTTCGCTTGCTGCTTGTGTTTGCGTTCAAAATGGATGTGTTTTGATTTTTCTTCGATTTATTTTGCTTTTATCAATAACCTTTCATACTACGACTGTAAAACATTGTGTGAATTGTGGTTTTAACCTGACCGAGATTTAAAACCGTGTATATGCTTTCCTATGCTATTTAACGATGATTTACTAATTGTGTATGAAGATGAAGAAAATATAGATATTTAAAGAAGTATGCGTGTTTTTTTATACCCTAATAACTACAATTGGATAAAAATACATTACGAACATCTTAAACATTAAAAAAAGAAAAGTTCTTGAAGTATTTATATAGAAAATTAACCTCAAAACGAGTTTTTATTTTTATTATATTTTTTATAATAGTGGCGTCAATTTCAATATATTTTTTAGATATCCAATACATTTAAGAGTTTGAATCAGTCCATTTTTATAGTAATATTTGATGTCCACCTTGGGCCCTGCACACTATGGAGAGTGGGCATTCCCCTTTTAGGAGGTCATATCCAGAACTCTCTTGATTGATGTTGGGATAAGATATTATCATCCACTGACCTAAAGATGATTGAGAACGACTTTCTGTATCGAAACGATGCCCATGCCGTCTTTCGTAAATCAATAGCTGGACAAATGACGCGGTCGGGTGGAATACGACAGGGCAACGTGAGGGATGCGAGTCGGTCCGAGCAGCCAGGAAGATCGCCTAGTGAATAGAATGGATTTACAATCTTGATTGTGCATAATATGGGAGCTTAGGCGTGATCTCTTAAAAGACAGACGGAGTTATTTTCGTATTAATGACATTACTTGCTAAAAAAGTTCTCACATTAAACAGTACTAGAGGTCCCGCAGTAGTCGAAATTCGACTATAATTAATTAATTGGAATTGTAAGTTTGTACACTATTATTATTGTATTTTATACTTCTATAATCACAAATTTCGCCAAGGCTACACTATAAAAAATATTAACAAAGAAAAACAATATTTAATCTATTCTCAATTTGACAACAGACGTCAAGAACAAAAGTTTGACAATAAATAGTAGGCATGCGTGTGTGCGTCAAATACATGGTATGTAGTGTGTGTAATGTTTTCTTTATTGATTTAATGTATCTTTTATGCATTATTTTTAAAAAAATATTAGCATTGTGCACTTCTTCTCTATATTCTCTATAAGTATAGAAATTTTCATACTCCTCCGTCCGCGCAATTTTCGTAAAAAGGGATACAAAGTTTTTGCTTCACGTATTAATATATAGATAAAGTTAAATGTATTTGACACACACACTCATGCATACTATTTGTATTATGTCAAACTTTTCTTATTGCTCATAGTCTGTGGAAAGTAACATTCCAAAAAATTAAAATTACTTTTTACAATCTTCGATTTTAATGCAATGCCTATGTTGCTCCAAATTAATACAATTTTACCTGTGAAAGTTATACAAAAATCAATAGCGGAGATGTTTAAGAACAATAAAAGAGAAAATATTTAATAAGTTAGCTCGTTAATATTCTATTACTCCCACATTCTTTTCTATTGCTAGTAATTTTCTTGGATGTTCAGATTAGGACGCAATGAGACTAATGAGGTAAGTTTTCAGCCTTTCAAAATCATATCGTATCAAAATCAAAATGCTTTTATTCATGGAAGCTTTTTCAAATGGTCAGAAGCACTTTCTTGCAATATATTTTAAAGGAGTACTTATATAATTTATTATAAATACATATTTTACTCTACAAGCTATACAAATACATATTTATTTAAATGTATTGCTATAAAGCGTCATCTACTAGCTGTCGAGCTCTCTCAGGTGTTTATTCTGTAATATCTTATAATATAAAATTCTCGTGTCACAATTTCAGTTACCATACTCCTCTGAAACGGTTTGACCGATTTTTATGAAATTTTATATTATGCATGTTCAATAGGTCTGAGAATCAGCTACTATCTATTTTTCATAATCCTAAGTGATAAGGGTTGTCGACCCCTAAGATTTATATTTTTATTTTAAGGACAATTTTTTTTTGTTATAATGAGGCATTATGTGGTTGAATGAGGTTTTGTTATTTTTATATTCCCTTATCATCATTCACAGCGCTACATGCCTCTTTCACTCATTTACCACATCCTTACACACTTACAATAAGTTAGTTTTCTTTTTTCTACACTACAGAGAGAGAGAGAGAGAAGGGGTCGTCGTACCCCCTTGCGGGGGCACGGAGTGGGCCTCGGGGAAACCTCTCTGCCCGGGCTGAATCTCCCTGCCTAATGAGGCAGGAGTGATGCGCTGCAGGATGTTGTAAGGCAGGCTTGAGGTAGCAATGGGTGGGACTGTCTCTTCTTTCTTCTCTTCTCTTCTCTTCACTCTCCCCTTCATCCTTTCTTCCTTCTTCTTTCTTCGGAATTCCCGAAATCTTATATATCAGGGTCAGCTAGTTTTTATTATAAAATAACTCATTTTCGTCGTAAATTCGCTGAAGTCACACCGAGAGCCAGTCAATGAGGAAGTCGTTATGTCAGCAGTAATCGATTTCGCATTAGCTACCTTGTGCATGTTCAGCGACTTTTGTTCTTTACAAATGTCAGTAAAAACGCGATCGAATCAGATGTCCTCGTTCCAAAATTTCGTACGTATTAGCTGATTTTTTTCGTGTCGCCATGTCGATATTGATGTGATTTAGCTAGATGATAGATGTTTTTTCAGTTAGAGATTTCTCAGTTGTTTTTTAACCTGTGAGAGATTGCATATAGTATATACGTATGTATGTAATCAAAAATGTTTTGTAAAAATGACTATGTATACATATTCGAAATGCGGTTAGCTCATCATGAATTGTAGCGGAACCATTCACGTGGTTGTTGTCTATGAGTTTCGAGCTCGAGTTTCGAGTTTGTCTATGAGTTAACACCAGGTGGGCCGTCGTCCACCCATTTTAGCAATTAAAAATAATAAAAATGCTAAGCGAGCAAAAACGCCGAGCCATCCAAGGCCATGAAAACTATAAAGCATTTTGAGACTGAGATCACATTCTGAAATTGCCCTCCTCGGAATTGGGGATACGCTACTAGATTATCCATAATGAGATCGAATCAATCATTCTCCATTAACAGAGTAATTAGTGATAATCCTAATGCGGTAATGGACATTTCAATCAGATAGATCGCTCGGCTTAGCTTAGCTTTGTAAGTTGTTCCCTAAATGGTGTTTGATCAATGTATTTATTGGACCATTGATCTATTGAATAGTTTTTGATTCGTAGCCTAATGCTTATGATATTTGATGTATGGAGTTATGTAACTTTAGTCCCATAGATCTTAGAGCCTCTTGCCGGATTTTCTCAGTGCGTCGCGATTCCGAGCTGGTGGTAGGTTCTGCGAAGAGCTACTCTTGCTAGGGCTAGTGTTAGCAAATTCTGCCAGGTTGAGCCCGTGAGTTTAGCTATCCGTAGTGTATCTGGAATACCCTTTAGGCTACCAGCGAAGAAGCAAGAAAAAAAGCGACTTTACTAAAATACATATATTTTTCTAAATAAAAATGCATACATATGTATGTACCTAATGTATTGTTACGCGCTGGGGTTCGGGATAAATAGAAAAATCTACCGAAGTACAAGTTAGCACTGTATTAACACTTAGAACACTTCACAAACACATTAAAATTCTCAATTCGCTTCCTCCGTTTCGCTTCAGGTGATCAGTTCGCTGTTTCGCTTCGAGTAGTTCCGATTACTGACTGACTGCGTGCCATCTCTGCAACGCTTTTATAGGCGAGAAGAAATCCCTAGAGTCGTCGAGAATATTCCACAAAAGTCAAGTATTGTGTTTTTCCGCTATCTGACAATAGATGGCGTTGTACTCCTCGAGCGTTCTAGATGTTACTAGATTCTTCGAGATTTGTTCGGCTATTTGGCGTTAGATGGCGCTACTCTTACGGTCGTAACAATATTTACGAACCAAGATAATGCATATTGTAATAAAAATAAAATTAGCAGAATATAACCTTTTCGTCAGAGCTGCCCACATAATATTTTACCTATTTCTTCCACGAAGCAGTCTTGTGTTCTGTTCTGTTATTTCTTTAATTAAAGTCTGACTAGGATACATTAAATCGGATGATTACAGTCGCTAAGCGATATCGAGTTTTATTCTTGAGAAACCTCATGCCCTAAAATGATATATTTCACTACGCGCAAGAAACCCACTTTGAAACATGAGGTCCCATTTTGTATAATCTGTGTTCAGTACTTTAAACCTATATTACTGTAGCAGAAATAGCCGTGGTACCTATACGTTTGGCCGTCGTATTAATTTTGTATATACGTTTTGCTGACTTTTATTACATATGCTGTAATAAAAGTCATCAAAAATGAGCATCCAACATACACATATTATATTATAACCCCGATAGTTCGTATTACATAAATATAAATATAAATAAATAAATATTTACTAACAATCACGCCACGTTAACTGGTCCCGTGGTAAGTTCGTAAAGAACTTGTGTTACAGATAACGGAAATAAATGTAAGATTTTTATTATACACATACATATATTTAATATACATCCATAATCCTGGAAAAGACATTTTTATATTTATCATACAAATATCCTCCCTTGGCGGGATTCGAACCCGCGACCCCCTTGTGTAGTGACCATGTCACTTACCACTACACCAGACGGCCGTTTGAGTACAAAATGTATCTTGAAATACTAGTGCAATCGATGGTACTCCGCTGACACCATCAACTAAATGCAGCCTATTTGTAGAAGCACTCCTCCTTGCCTACTGTCGTACATTCCAATTTCTAGATGAAAGCTTTCTTTGGAGTACCAATAACGACGGAGTACAGTTTCAATTAAATCAGAAGAATACGCGCGATCTTATGAAACACAAACACACACGCAAGAATGAATTTTTAACCCACTCCAAACTATTTTTTTGTACCTTATATATTTTTCTATTTTGAACCGAATTAAAAAAAGGAGGAGGTTCTCAATTCGACTGTGTTTTTTTTTGTTACCTCATAACTTTTGACTGGGTGATTTTTTTTTTTTTATTGCTTAGCTGGGTGGACGAGATCACAGTCCACCTGATGTTATGTGGTTACTGGAGCCCATATACATCTACAACGTAAATGCGCCATTCACCTTAAAATATAAGTTCTACGGTCTAAGTACAGTTACAACGGAATGAATGAACAACGCGTACAAGAAAATAGCCCTTCATTCTTAGTAATTAATTGTCAAATGGATTGATGCGTGGTTATGTTGTGATATTGAATTTGAATTTGATATCTATGTGCTAATCACCACTTAGCATAGTTTTTGCCAAAAGCTCCTCTTGCCCCTTCAATCAGTAAAATTACTAAATAAAAACCTGAGTTCAATAATTTTCCATTTTTGTTTTCGTCTTTACAGGGAATATTAGAAATATTAGATCTCAGAGTTTAAGCAAAACTCTTGAAATAAAATTTTATTTTGATACAGCGCCAAATTCAGGATAATGTTTTGAAAGACTCATCTAGTCTGCCGGTGACCTAATTACACGCGCGTACATTAAATGCACGTTCTAATCTACTTCCGCCGTTTCTCTATGTTCGGTATACACCGATGATCGAGTTTCTGTCTAATGTAAATTCATAATTGGACACTTAAAGAAAGTCAGTATTATGGTCTAAAGACGATAATTGCTTAGAATAACACCTCCGTATCACTTGTCGTGCGGATCGGTCGAAGGATTCATTGGAGGATGGGCAGCAGCCATCTCTGAGTATTACAACCGTCATGAAATATAATCGATATTTCAATCTCACGTCCAAAGTCGGCATAAAAAGAAAATAGAGTGGTCTTATTCAATTTGTGATGTTTAAGCACTCCAGTAATGATAGTAATACATAATAATTTATGGTATTTTTTTTTAACGAATTTCCTTATGGGACGATGCGGAGGGGTACACTAATCGGGAAAAAACGTCCGTAACGTAAGATTTTTATTAGTAATGCACACAGTGTACGACTTAACTTTTGTAATAACGTACAAAAAATAACATATTTATATTATATATATTTTTATAAATGTTGTAAATAAAATAAAGTTGTACATCTTATTACCAAAACAGATAAAAACAAATGTAAGTGTGGTTTGGATCAAACTGTGGTACACTTGTTAGTTGAATGTAAAGCATATGACATAGAAAGACAATTTTGTAAACTCCCTGATATTTTATAACAGACTGTAATCTGACGAAGCATGTTGCGGATAATAACATGTACTTTTAGGTTAGGAATATTATGTTCTTTTTTTTATAATAAATAAATTAATTTAACAGACTGTCTGACTCAAGATGGGTATAAGCAGACCCTTAGTTTTTTAAAGATCATTGGTTTGTATAATTTAGTATAATGTTGAAGTCAATGTAACTTAAAATGATACTGTAAACTGTGGTCGTTAATGACCCTAGATGTTAAAAAGCGACCTTAAATAAGTTAATTAAAAAATAAAATAAAAAGTTGATAACTTTGTAAAGTTTTTTTTTTATCAATAAAGAAATCATAATAAAAAATATACATTTTTTATTATAATTATGTTGTTTATGCCTCGAACAGAACTTAAAATTAATATTTTTATAATAAGGAACTTCGTTCCTATCCGGTGTCCCACGACACCACACATCTTTTCGTGAACAGTTGTAATGCTAATTTATTTTATTAATAATTTATTTGATTATGTACCTGCAGCTATGTCGAATTTTCATGTTTATTCGTCTCTGTGCTTTCGTGTGGAGAGAACGCTATTCCGTGTTACAATCGAGTTTTTTTTTTCCAAAGTAAAGTGTTTTTCCTGTTACGCCACAAAGCTCGGGAAAACAACGTACAATGCGCTCTACGTACATTTTACAGCCCCAGAACTTTCCAGTGGCCGAGCAAGCGACCCCTTCCTTTACATTGTTGCAAAAATGTTTTTGTAACGATGCAGCGATGTAAAGTTGTCGAGGAAATTCTGATTTGATATTTTAAAGTTGAGAAAGCCCGTCTCACTCCGCCGCAACAATCGCTAAATGTATGAAAAATATACAACTTTTGATAGCACGGTTCGCCTTCCGTAATATCGTCCAATTTAACAGATTCATTTTGCTCTTTGTCTGGGTGCTTACTATCTACATATTATAAATTTTTTAGTCTTTAGTTAAAAAAAAAGGTATTTAAGTATCTATGTCAGTCTTTGGTACCAATAGCAAAAGGAATCCTAAATTGGGACCGGATGACCATGCGTGATTTGTTCCCAATAATTAAAGTAATTTAATTTTTATTTAACAATAAAAAATATTATTTAGTGTTGGATAAAGACTCTCTCCTCCTCTTCTCTGAGTAGCATTGCTCATGTCTGAGGGTCGTGACCATCTCTTCCCATTATCCTTCTCTGGATGATGTTTTGCCATCTTCCTCTGTTCTCGATGGTGTGTACGGCATTGTAGACTGTGGTATCCAGATTGGTGCGGATAAAAATAAATACTATTAAATTACCACGAGACATTTGCCTTTATTAATCATCTCATAAGAGCACAATTAGAGTCCTTACCTATGCGAACAAAGATGGAATCGAAAGGAGTGTATTTGAGGAGATCTACACTCAACATTGGACTGACACGGGTTGAAGAAGATATCTGGTATATATTATCTTATGTAACGTATAACTGTTTTGTAGTAGATATAGGAGAGCTATATATTACGCTCTACCACAAACAACAGATAACAATGACCAACTAGATTTAAAGCACATTATTGTACCATCAGTCGCTACAGCGACACTACAGCCCGCCTAATATTAATCATAGTCTATGTCTTGTGTATTTGAATGAAGAATGAGATTGGATGTGGTAAATTTTTTTTAAAGGACTTATGAAGCTCTTCGGAAAAATTTATATTGGACTTAACAGAATACACTTTTGATTCTCACATTGCGAATACAGCTGACTAAGTTGTGGACAGTTTTTGGTTTAATTAAAACGTAATAAATAATATAAATATTAAATTAATGAGAATTTTTAAATTAAATAAATAAATAAAACTGATTTCGCCTGAGTTAGTCAGAAACTCTTACCACCAATCCTTGGAATAAAGCTATGCTATGCCACAACCAACTTAGAGACGTGAGCTTAAAGTTGCAGTGTTGTATTAAGCACCTCGCCATTGTAAAAAATTTTTTCAACTAAATTCGAAAAAATATTCTGATTTCATAATACAAAGTTAATGCATTTACCGCTAGAAGTTGAGTCAGTTCAGTGTTACCTAATCTCAATAGAATTATACTCAAACTAGCGTATCAACTTTCATTTTATAGTCTATGTACGAACTCCGAGTGCATCCGCAAGTGCTTACCCATGCTAATGTCTTGTGCCGTCTTGAATATAGATTGCTGTTACAATTATAAGGCCTTTTGGGTTTCAATGTGAGTTTAATTGTAAAAACTTCAGCCTGACGCGGATATGTGTCTTGTGCAGTTGATGGTGGTTTGAAGTTAATCGATAGAATTATTATTGTGTATAGAATCTTCGTAAGCTGTAAGTTGAATGATGGTCAATGATAATAAAAATATTAAGCATAGTTTTAAAACAAAAATAAACATTTTAATAGCAAAGCCTAGCAATCAAATAGTATAATAATTTGTTTTACTTAGGTGACCCGGGATATTAAACAAAATCAATTATTGTTTCGTTGGCGGTCGATAGTTGGATAAATTTTCAACTTAATTTTGAAGTCAATGAAAAACAACATCGAAAGTTTCTAATACCGGTACTAAATACCGGCCAACCTAATAAGAGCTTGTTGAAAATAGGAATATCTTTCGTGGCTTCCAATTCGAAGCCATACGTATCTTTTATGGGAAGATTATATAGATATATCAATAGGTGGATAGATATGGACATATGGTAAAGGATAAGCCCATTTAAATTTGTGTAGATTAGTTTTTTGAAGTAGTAGGCCCTTTGTGCTGATGTTCCAGTCACGAAGTCTACAAACAACAATCACTGGCATCATTCAATATAGCCCCTGGCTTGTTTATATTGCGTAGCGGCAATCAGTTACCATAGAACTATTTTATATATAGCAAATATCAAGATAACGACCGGATAAAAATATATTTGGATGTGTAAGGTGAAATGTGCTTACATCCGATGGAAGAGCGAACCGCAACACATTGATACCCTAATTTATTACGCTACAATATATTACATACATCGTTCGGGGGAAATTCAAAGGCATACATCAATGTCTTTCAACGTTCGCAAAAACCTGAAATAGAGGTGCCGACTTGAAGAATGTGGTCGAAGCGCAACAAAAAGAAACAGACAAAGAGCTAGGTAGGGACTTTATATTTTTTTATTGATTAGATTGTAGTTGGTGGTAGGTCCTCGTGTGAGTCCGCGCGGGTAGGTACCACCGCCCTGCCTATTTCTGCCGTGAAGCAGTAATGGCGTTTCGGTTTGAAGGGTGAGGCAGTCGTTGTAACTATACTGAGGCCTTAGAACTTATATCTCAGGGTGGGTGGTGCATTTACGTTGTAGGTGTCTATGGGCTCCAGTAACCACTTAATACCAGGTGGGCTGTGAGCTTGTCCACCCATATAAACAATTAAAAAAAAAGAAGAAAAAAAGTTTATAGCCTAGACTAGTTAACATACCCGTCTTTTCCTGTGGCTACTATTAAGTAGTTTCTTCAATTCGATGCGTAAGATAACCATTATAACTATATCAACACAAATAAGAATTCGACGTTACGCCTCAAGGTGGATAATGGCATTTTCGTAGTCCGCTGTTCTATTCTTCAGACTGGAAAGCATGACTGCTTCGCCGCAAGCATTGTCAGGACCTTTGTAGCTTTTGGTCTTACCATAAGACTTACCACCAGCTTCTTACACATGTACATTTAAATTTTGATTCTTATTTTATTTATCTAAATATATCCAGCTCTCGGACTACAAGAGCAACACCTGCGGAGATCCGCCGGTTTTCTCACGTTATTTTCTTGCACGTTGCAGACTAATTCAATTTATTATTTTATATATTAGGAAATATTTAGCTCGCGAAACGCAGGTAATGCACCTGCTCGAAATATGCTCATGCAGGAGTCGTATTTTTTTATTTTAATTCGATATAGCTTTTACTGAGACTCGTTTTACCGTGTTTTAAAAATTCAAATATTTCTTAATCTTCTAATGTCAAATTTTATTATTATCTTCGAAATATCAAGTACAGTACATCAAGGAGTTATTTTTGACGTGACAACGTCTTATAATTCGATGGAGCCGGCTGCACGCGCGAAAAAACATGACTCGTGCGACGTTACCTCGCTCTGAGGTGTTCCATTTAAGGTTTGAAGTGCAAGCGAGAGCGTGCAACGAGCGACAAAGAAGCACAATCGGTCTCCGCGTTCGGCAGCGTTCGACATCTGTCTCTCTCCTACTTGAGTGATCGATGAATTGTATTTATGCGTACAAATAAATGTAACTTGATCAATTCAATAATGATTTCCATTTCCCTCCTTCTCTATATCCATACAAAATATCTATCAAACAAATAAAATTAAAATTTTCTTTTGAAAGATGAAACCATTCCATCAGTATTTTCTTATGACGTTGTCACGTTCAACCATCGTCAGTAAACAGACTTTACAGACAACCGATATTCTTTAATAGCACTTACGTAACTTTAACCGACCGGACACCAAAAAAAGCGAGTTAACGAAATCGCGATAAAATGAAAACAACATTGGACCCCTATCTGATCTATATGACACATCTAAACTAGGAACTACAGAAAACACACATTCCAATTTCAAACTCGACTTGCCCAAAATGAAAATTCGAATATGGTAACAGACTCGCATCTAATCAATCGTCGGACAGTCCAATTGAAATTCAGTTTGTGGTAACTAGAACATACTGTGTACAGTCAATCACGGAACAGCAAAGGAATTATTGAAACGACCACCAGCGCGTTCGTTGGGCCGTGAAGTGGACTGTGGTTGACGTTTCCCGAATGACATTATTATTTAGAATCGATGTTCGCGACTGTACGTTGTAATTACAAAAATATTCAATGTATTCAATTATTTACTGGTGGTAGGACCTCTTGTGAGTCCGTGCGGGTAGGTACTACCACCCTGCCTATTTCTGCCGTGAAGCAGTAATGCGTTTCGGTTTGAAGGGTGGGGCAGCCGTTGTAACTATACTGAGACCTTAGAACTTATATCACAAGGTGGGTGGCGCATTTACGTCGTAGATGTCCATGGGCTCCAGTAAGCACTTAACACCAGGTGGGCTGTGAGCTCGTCCACCCATCTAAGCAATAAAAATAAAAAAAGCATTTCTATTTTTTCATTAATAGAACATTTGAATTTAGAAATAAGTTAATGACAATTCTATGGCTCTATTTTTTTTACAAAAGCCAATCACTGCTGAGCTCATTTAATTGTAGTGAAGTCCCTCAAATTTAAAAGTGAACTTTGTTAGTGCAGCAGAAAAATTAAAACTTAAAATCAATAAACTCCATACTAAAATATATGATGAGCTCCTTCTAAAACAAAATCTTGTACGAATTTAATTTGGAAAAGAAAACGCAGTATGAATTCCAAATGAAAATTTCAAACCGAACCGGATCGGTTGCAACGTCTGGCAAACATTCGGTACGTAACCGGTCTTAATTCGAGTTAATCCGGGAAGAAAGGCTGGACACACGAGACGTGAGCTCTGTACGTGGAGCGACTGTTACTGAACTGTGGAAGCCATGACAATAGCGATTAGAAATTTCGAAAGTAATACTTTAGTTTCAATGACTAGGTTTCATATATCCATCAATAAGTGCATAATCTGGATTGGTTTCCAGGAAAGCTTGTTTCTAGATACTCAGAGCTTATTTCCTGTATCTAGAGGCGAATTTTTAAATGCTAATCAGTATGCTATCAATTACCTTGTTATATCAGTATATTATGTTATACCAGTCTATACTATTCTTCCTGCACAGCAAGCCCATTTGTTCAAAAGCACGCCATTTAAGCAATCGGGTATTTAACCTCAGTTTCTCTTATTCAATACATGAATTTCATAAGAAAAAAAAATTGACCAATTTATTTGAAAACTCTAAAGATTAAACAGGCTATCGCTAGTTTCGTGGCCATTCCAAACTTTGGTCTATTGTAGCGTAGTCACCTATGTCCTTAACGCGCTGTTTGATAACTCAATTGTAGAGTACAGAGATAGTTCATTGGCTTCTTATTTGTCGTCTTCCTTAAAATGTTAGAGTAGTGGTTTTAGTTTCAAAACAAACTGAACTGAAGTTATTATTATAAGAATTGTACATATTAGGATATGCCACAAAATTTTCAAGCAAATTAAATTTTATGTATGCGTAGTTTTCAAAAATAGATGATATATTTGATTTGATTGAATTTTTTTATTCGCTTTGATGTAAATATATGGTTTAATAGTGTCATATTTAAGCAACGTAAGGATGACAATGACGGTGATGATTAATGGCTCGCCGATTTTTTTTTCCCTACCGAAGCTGATGGTCTAGAGAGACCATGTCAGCGTCGCCTGGCTAGTAGGTGAGCTCACGAAGCTTAAACCTGACGATGTTGCTAACGCGAACCCTAGCAAGAGCCGTGCTTCGCAGAATCTACCACCGGATCGGAAATGCGACCCACTGAGAAGATTCGACGAGAAATTCAGTTGGCTGTGTCTGTGGGTCAATTTACTAGCCAAGCCCTTCGTCGCAAGTGACGGGTTCGACGAGAACGATGACCAGTGACCCGTTGATGCTGTAAAAGCTTCGCTTTGAAACGTAATGTGTTTCAAAAGCGGTTAGGATCGTAGCTATGTTATACGTTATGTATTTGAAAGTTCACAAAGCCTGAGCCCTTATCAGTGCGCCATCGGACTTTTAAAATAATAATGTGAATACGCCACATGAAGTTTAAGAATGCTGGTGCCTAGAAATTATTGGCGTTAATATTTAACAACCATTTCTGCGTCCAAAAGCCAAAGGACCTTATTGTTATTATTATTAACAATGTCATAAAGATTGGTTCCTTTAGATTTACTTTTATTGCCACTTTAAGCACACGAGAATACAGGCCACCTGACGATGAGTGTTCTTCGTTGCTCATGGACGATTGCTATGCCATGTATACATAGCCAAGCGGCTGACTACTGTAGAGGAACTCCTCAAATTTCATTTAAAGAAGGACATCACTTAGTGGTCAGAATAATTCGTTCAGTAATTTCATTCCAAAGTCGGTGGACAGTAGTTCTGAATACTATGGATGAGCTCTTCTCCTTTAACCAGTGGTGCGATGGTAAAAAGGAATTGAGGGGTCATCTTAGATTTTCCATATTTCATGAAACCTATCGTTATGGTACAATTGTAGTGTTCGTGTTTGAATTAAATCGTGACACAAAAAGACAGCTAAAGATGGCTGACGTAAAGTGAGTAAGTGAATAGTTAAACTCTCATAATATTACCATAAACCGTACATTAAGGGCTTGCTTTGAATCATAAGAAAAAGCGATAAATGAAAAACCACAAATAACATTTAATTTTCTTACAAATTGTATTGACTAAACAAAAAAATCGCATGCCCGTATATTTTGATAATTATTATATATATATTTATGTGCTAGTTTATCTTTTTATACTACATGAATAGCTCAAATAATACGGGATACGATACGCAAATCGTAATCACAGCTCGGTATAATTATTATTAAATCTATAATATAATAATATAGAAGGTAATAAATATAGTATGGTAAAAAAAAGCAGATATAGTTTAAGAACAAAAAAGCATGTTTAAATAAAAAGTTGAACTAAAAATTGAGCTCATGGCCCACCTGGTGTTTAGTGGTTACCAGAGCCCATAGATATCTACAACTACTCCCCGAATCTTGATCACGCAGGAGCCAGTCACCGTCGACGCCCTAGACACGTCCTTACGGATCCATCAGATCCAATAACCTTTGCATTAGACGCCTTCAGCTCTAACACTAGGAGCAGGCTTAGGGACCTCGGTAACCGTACTCGTCGAACTCGACAAAGAGTTCGCCGTGCAACCTAACCCATGAATCAGCTCGCTGAGTTTCTCGCCGAATCTTCCCAGCGGGTCGCGATTCCGATCCGGTAGTAGATTGATTCGCGAAGCAGCTGCTCTTGAGTTGTTAGGTCGTCTTCGGAGGCGCTCGGGTAGCTGTTAGCAAACCCCACCCTTCCTGGCTGAGCCTTTGCTCGCCCACCTGTCCTGATGAAACTGGAAAAGCCTCCGGGCCACCAGTAATCCTTCAATCCTAAAAAAGTAATATATATCTACAACGTAAATGCCGTCACCAACCTTGAGATATGAGTTCTAAGGTCTTATATATATTATATATATTATAAGGTCAGTATAGTTACAACGGCTGCCTAACCCTTCAAACCGAAACGCGTCAGTACTTTTCGGCAGAAGTAGGCAGAGTGGTGGTACCTACTTACCCATGTGGACTCCCAAAACATCTTACCACGAGTAACAGTAGTAACTAGTACATTCGACCTTGATACAACTGCAAATTTACAAGTTAACCAGACATTCTAAAGTTGATGAAAATAAATTTGAAAGATTTCGTTACATAGAAACAGATCAAGTTAATTCAATTATCAAAGGCGTGTTAAACACCAACCATTAACTCGCTCTGCTTACAAATAGCACCAAGCCCCATCAAGAAGCGAGGCGTATGGCGTACAGCAAATGAAGCAAGGAAAAAAATAAGCGCGGTTCGCTGATCGAACGGCGCCTTTGATGTGATCCCATACATTCCACATGACTGTGTGAATACGTAACGATATTATAGAAATGCCGGTTAAGCGCCGTGTAATCATATATTCGCGTATTCCCCTTTTCATGACTCGATTGGTATGAAATTCGCAAGAGTTTTGCATACGTTCCTATTCCTGTTTAATCATCATTATATAAGAAACTAGCTGACCCGGCAGACTTCGTAGTGCCTCAATCGATAAATAAAAGACCTAAACTTTTGTTTAAGATAAACTTAAAACAAACAAAAGGAATCCGTCCGACGGGGGACACATCAAAGGAAAAACAAAATTGTTATTTTTATTTAATTCCGAATATTTTTATATTTATCTAACCTTTTAAACCTTCTCTGGACTTCAACAAATAATTCAAGACCAAAATTAGCCAAATCGGTCAAGCCGTTTTCATGTTATGTCGTGACAACGGAAAACGGGTTTCATTTTTATACATAGATTAAATGTATGTATATATAGATTAAATGTTAAACTCAATGTTTTAAGGTGGTAGGACCTCTCCTACCACCCCGCCTATTTCTGCCGTGAAGCACTAATGCGTTTCGGTTTGAAGGGAGCCGTTGCAACTATACTGAGATCTTAGAACTTATATCTCAAGGTGTGTGGCGCATTTACGTCATAGATGTCTATGGGCTCCAGTAGCTACTTAACACCAGGTGGGCTGTGAGCTCGTCTAGCCATGTAAGCAATAAAAAAAGGTGGTGAAATTACTTGAAAAAGACCTTCAAAATTGTGACTTGCTGGCGTTGTTTTGTACTCATAATTTCTCGTTTGATAGATCGAAGAGGCTCTTTACATGAGCGTAAGACACTTAGTAAGTGCCGCGTTGATATCTATTTAGTCGGATGTTACGTTCTAAATTGAAATATGTAAAAAACGGTAATTTCAGGCTGTAGGAATTAATTCTATTCCGGTGTAGTTATAAAGTGATCACGGAATCATGTGAAACAATACTTCAGAGCATTTACGGTTTAAATCCAGACACATAAGTTCTTTCTGAAAAGTATACTGTGATATCAAGCCGAGCGGATTCACAGTGAATATCTATTTACGACTTTTTCGCGTGGTAATATGCCACATTATACAAAGACCGTCTTTAAAACAAATACGACTGACTATCCATAAAACATTTCACAATAAAAGAACGCAATGCAATGAATTCAAAATTCCTTCGTCGTTTTAAAAACAACATAATACATTATTTATTTTCTTTGTAATGTTATATACATTGAGCGTCAGTCGACGTAAGATTGTCTCAAAGTCTTGAAACAAATGAAATGTCTTGAAACATTTTTTTAAAACTATAAAAAAAAAAATATTTTAAAGGTTGTTCGGAATTTCTTTAGTATATTAATATGTTAGTAACAGAGTAACCTTTAACTTAGAAAATTTCAAAATTTGCGCAATAATAGAGCATATTTCTGGTCTTCATATGCAGATCTTTCTATCGGGCATATTTATCTCGTGATCCTAAAGGAGTAAGAGCAAAACCTCAACCATATCTCAAAGTGGATTCTGATTTCTCTGATTCACAAAGTGTGTGATATCTTAGGGCTTAGTTCCACACACCACATAGTTCCATGGCCGTAAGCTTATATACTCATCAATTGAGCACTCATGTCGCTTAAACTTTTTTAATCGAATTTGTGGCATCTTGGGCTCTTCATAACTATCATAACCCGATAAGCGCAATTAAACTATAACGTAATCTGACTGTAATTGCATTCTCGCCATGAGTAGCTGTGAACACAGCCATTTAGTGGTGGTAGGTGTAGTCTAGGTGACATGGTCACTACACAAGGGGGTCGCGGGTTCGAATCCCGCCAAGGGAAGATATTTGTACGATAAATATAAAATGTATTTTCCAGGGTTATGGATGTATATTAAATATATTATGTATATGTATAATAAAAATCTTACATTTATTTCCGTTATCTGGTACCTGTAACACAAGTTCTTTACGAACTTAGCACGGGACCAGTTAACGTGGCGTGATTGTTAGTAAATATTTATTTATTATTATTATTATTTTATTATATTATTTGCCTCAGAGAGAGTTAACAGTTTGAACAATTACAAGTCTTAGTCAGACCGAGATTAATCTGTACAAATCTGCTGTGTATCTGCACATGGTTAAGAGACAGTGTAACGCTGTGCTAAGTACATATTCGGAGTTAAATCCGAGCCCACTTTACTCCGATTTCAACTCTCTCATTTGAGCAATACGGTTGTTAAATTTGCACAGTAAAAATTTGAAATCTTTGAAATACGTACTCAACAAATATTCACGATTGACTTCCACGGTGAAGGAATAACATCGTGCAATAAAAATCAAACCCGCAAAATTATAATTTGCGTAATTACTAGTGGTAGGACCTCTTGTGAGTCCGCACGGGTAGGTACCACCGCCCCGCCTATTTCTGCCGTGAAGCAGTATTGCGTTTCGGTTTGAAGGGTGGGGCAGCCGTTGTGACTATACTGAGACCTTAGAACTATATCTCAAGGTGTGTGGCGCATTTACGTTGTAGATGTCTATGGGCTCCAGTAACCACTTAACACTAGGTGGGCTGTGAGCTCGTCCACACATCTAAGCAATAAAAAAAAAAAAAAAAATCGATCTAATCAAGAATTTGTAATCTCGCGAAAATGAAGCCAAAATTTGTATTATTTTCTCTGAAGGCATAAGTAATGTGTTTGAATGGCTCGATTTGACACTGCTCCAATCTTAATGGAAAACTGCTCTACGAGACACTAATATTAGTGACGTCAGCTATAAGTTAATTTAATCTGGTCAATGACTACTAAAGATTCATTCGACCTCATTGTCTCAAGGTAGTTGGCAGCACGCTGTAATATGCGTGGTCTTCTACAGTCACTTAATATCAGATGGGTTCATGGATGGAAAATGATCTATATATATAAAAATGAATTGCTGTTCGTTAGTCTCGCTAAAACGTCTCGAGAACGTCTGGACCGATTTGGCTGATTTTGGTCTTGAATTATTTGTGGAAGTCCAGAGAAGGTTTAAAAGGTAGATATGAAAATGCTAAGAATTAAATAAAAATAACAATTTTGTTTTTCCATTGATATGTCCGCCGTCGGACGGATTCCTTTTATTTGTTTTAAGTTTGTTTTATACAAAAGCTTAGGTGTTTTATTTATCGATTGAGGCACTACAAAGTCGGCCGGGTCAGCTAGTGAATTAATAAAAATAATACAAGTTGAAGCTGCACTAACTAGAAAGCAGTATGTATCGCGACAGTTAGTAAGCTCATCACGAAGCTTACTGTACAAACTTGTTCTTATTAACGCTTGTACGAAATCATGTGTGCTGCAATGAATTCTGTATTTTATTTGTGAGGTAAAATTAAATTTAAAGGATCTTACTTTTCCTTTAGAGAATTATTTTTTGATTGATAAGAGTTTTTATTGTTACAAATGGACAACAGCACTCAAATGCCTTCTTGTATTAATTGGCTATCCACCAAGTGCCACGAGCCACGGGATATGAAGTTGAAAACCCCAATGGTATTGCAAAATGGTACGTCTCAATCCTCCAACTGGGGCATGATTATTTCGCTGTGGTAATAGATAGAAAAAATCGTATGCAAGTTCAAATTACACTCTACTATAGTAAATATTTTAATTTGGGGGAGGGCCATGTACAGCGTTGGACGTTTGAGGGCTGAAAGACAGAAGATAGTAAATTCTGGACCCTTATTTGCCTTAAGTATAAATGTGTATATCGTATATCAGAAATGATAATTTAGAACAGCTGAATAACGCAGAACACATTAGATCATGACTACCGCATTTGAGTATAAGGCAATAATTAACATTCTCAACTGTCACATAGGGAACATTACGTTAAATGTTTTTTGAATGAATAAAAAATATCCCCCAAGCCTTTCTATACCTTCTTCTATATCATAATAAAGTCTTATATACCTTAATAAGCACAAAAATTAAATAAAGATGTTTTTTACCTAAACGTACAATGTTCGTAATTAATTAGAAAATTTTATTTTACGCAAGTAATTTTCATGTCAGCGCATTTGTAATCTAACTAATTTTGGTAAATTCGCTTTTTTATCAAAAATGTATATAATACATGTGGGTTTCTAATGTATTATTGCATTAAATAAAAATAATCTATAAAGTTATATATCATGTGTTGTTTGAGTTCAAAAGATTTTACACAGTTATTGTTTTTTACTCTCTGTGACTAATTTTAGCTAACATTAAATCTAACTTAAAGTAACTTAATGAAGCAAAATCTGTCTTACGTTTTTAGGCTGAGGCGTGAGCGAAGGTACTTTATATATTATACTGTACTATATTTATGTATATAAATAAAATGAAAAAATAACATATAATATGAAGTGGGTCATTCACCATACAAGGCCACCACGCTTGGAGTCTTATTAAAGACTACCACATATTCTCATATAATTATATATACACACAGTTATATTAACAAAATGCGCTAACATATTTAATTAAATCAGTAAATTCTGAAACTGCACATACGGACGTCGCTTCATTTCGTACAAAATAGAGATTAAACATTTTACTGTGTAGCCTCCACGTGTGGTCCAAGCGACTGGTGATATTTGAATTTTATTTGATTTAACGAAGCATCATTCGTAAAATTATAATTAAGTGTTAAGGTTGGATTGCACTTGCAGTTACTCATTACTTATGAGCACCGTACGATGCTCTATCTGTACGAGTGTACCATCTTTGAGGCTGCCCATGTGCCAATTTAAGAACCGGCAATGTAAATCAAAGAAGTCAATCGTGAACAATTGTTAAGTACGTATTTCATTAGAAAAATTGGTACCCGCCTGCGGGATTCGAACACCGTTGCATCGCTAAATACGAATGCACCGGACGTCTTATCCTTTAGGCATTTATATTGTAGATGTCTATGAACTCCAGTAATCACTTAACACCAGGTGGGCTGTAAGTTTGTCCACCCACCCATATAAGCAATAAAAAAATAAAAAAATAAAATAGCACAGATTGGATGAGCTTTGGATAGAGCTCAAAAACTGAGTTTGGAAATGCATTAGGGTAGAGTAGCGGAAAAAAAATACGTTTCATGCCAAATGTATCACCTTGCTACTCATCTGATATGCTAGAGTTCTGTGTAATTCATGTTTCGAGCCTCAGTTAATGAGCAATACGAAGGCTTAATCAATTTTATTTTAATATATCCCGCTACCGCCTTTAACGCATCGTTAAAAGGCCAACAATTATCTCCTGAAGAACAAAACTGCATTTCAAATAATTATATTATTATATATTTTTTTATTTTTTTTTATTTAGATACTTCGACGAGCTCACAGCCCACCTGGTGTTAAATGGTTACTGGAGTCCATAGACATCCACAACGTAAATGCGCCACCCATCTTGAGATATAAGTTCTAAGGTCTCAAGTATAGTTACAACGGCTGCCCCACCCTTCAAACCGAAACGCATTACTGCTTTACGGCAGAAATAGGCAGGGTGGCGGTTTGATTTTGTTTTGATTGAGCTTGAAGTGAAGTTTAAAAGAAATATAGAAAACGTGGTTTATTATTCTCACTTTACAAACACCATATTTATTGTTAGGGCAAGAAAGCTTTCAAAACCACTCAGTACTATCAAAATCGAGTTTTCACAGCTTTCCGAAACTAAAAACTCTTAAAAACCCCAGTCAATGTAACGTTAGAAGATTATATCCTTTTAGTAAAGTGCGGGAGGCTGTGAATTTTTAACGCGCAACTCAGTATAGTAGGTCCAGGGCTTTATACGACAGCGGTCAAGTAACGTAGCGTTAAATATGTTTTTGTTTATACGAAACTTTTTTGTTTTGACTAAAGCTTTTCGTGAGATCGGGTAGAGTTTTAAAAGTGAAAGTAATATTGAAGTATATGCTTATTCAGCGTTGGTAGATTTCTAGATACTAATACCTTCTTCGTTAGTCGGAGACATTGTTAGATCTACTTTTACTGACAAGACTGTTGTTGATAAGATGTTATCTGTCGAGCACAAAACTTGAACTGTCCGTGCTTAGTAAATACCGTGAATGCTGCTTTATATTAAGCCGAAAAAGTAGCTTTATTTATTTCTAGGATTACCTAGGAATATTAGTTCCTTCAGCCCAAAGACTTTTTTTAGACAAAAACAGACTGGATGGTCTTACGTGCGGGCTCACAATATGCCCTTTGACCAGTATTCAATAGCTTGTAATCATGGATGGTGCTGAATCGCAAAACCGAATCTTCTAATAAACAGATGAAGCAAGGTCCCCAAAGCTAAACCTAAAAGCTAAGCTAAAGTTTTATCCCTATTTTAATTAGCGTGAATGAGCACAACACACGACCCGTCGAGTAGTAATTACCGAAACCTAGGGATGTGAATTTGTAGCCTTATTCGAATTGGCATGACATTGGCAATGAGGGGTTTGTTGGGTTGCACGATTTTGCTCAATTGAAGCCGTAACATTACTGGTGTTAATGAAAATACTGTTGAAGATTATTTCTGAAGAAGATACTTTTTGAAGAAAAACCATACAAAACTCACAGGAGATACCATGGAATTGGTGATGGGTATATTACGAACACCACAAAAACCATCTAAGCCGTTAAATAGCTTGAAGTTACAGCGACCATCCATTTCACTTAGTTGTTTTAAACAGTCGTTAGCAGATCAGTAGTTTGAAAACTGGAATTTAGTTTTCCAATACCATTCCAATGTTCATGTTTGGGATAGGGGTCATTGGCTTTGAATTGTTTGGGTTAACGACTTGAAGGAGAACGGTGACAGTTAAAAATAATGATTCTTGAATAAGAGATCCTACAGATTGTGCTGTACTAAACTCTGTAGATTAAACGGCTTCATACGACCCCATCTCTTTCTTTTTGGCAAAGTGGGTGACCTTGAAACAAAAACCCTCATTTGAATGGGCAGAAAAACTATATTCTCTTTGAGTCCGAACAGATATGATGGAATCTGAACAGGTAGCAGGATGTAGAGATTATGGGTCTCTTGAAGGTTTTCCAGTTTCTCTAGAACAGGTGTGCAGACTAGACTAAAAATACTACCTGAACGCCTCGAAGGGGGTCTAAAAAATTCAAGGCTGTTTTAATAGTGAATCTACTATCGGATCGGAACCGCAATAATTAAAAAGATTGAGCGAGAAATTCAGTGGGTTAATGTTTGTGCTTTTTTGACCGGTTTCCTTATGCTTTAATGACCTGTGCTTTGGATGCTAACGTTAGAAATAGTAGCGTGGCACCACACTGAGAGGGGATCAGTTACATTCATCAAATCGTGTATATATAAATAGAAACCTAAAAAATTAATCTCGTATTAAAGAACCCAAAGACGCCTTTTTTAAATTTTTTTCAATGGGGAGTACTCTGAGGAATTGTTTGAGATGATCCCATCATCTCGTTTCAATCATCACGCCGCGCGCCACCGGAATAGAGTTCATTCATGCTACTTAGTACCACAACGCTCACCCACAGAGGGTTTCCAGATATATTTTTTGCCACATACCATCCGGCTTTGGAATGAGCTCCCCTCTACCATGTTTCCCGAGCGTTATGACATGAACTTCTTTGAACGAGACTTGTGGAGACTACTTAACGGTAGGCAGTGGCTTGGCTGTGCCCCTAGCATTGCTGAAGGCCAGGAGCGACGGTAACTCTACTCACCATCAGGTGTGCTGTATCTGCCTACAAAGACAATCAATAAATAAAGTCAGAATGTACGCCCCTTTAATATAAAATATTATATGTAGAGTTGAGACTCTCAATATTTTTTCGACATTGCATGAACTGCCAGTACTAGAACTATAACCCTAACCACCATCGACATAATGATGATTTTACCTAAGCTACAAATAAGATTAGACCTTTCAGTTTTGAGAAAATATTGTACACCTTCATGTCTCAACGGTTAAATCGCTTTATCTTCTACAATGATTGTCGGTCGGGCAAGACGTTGTCGCCGTGCCTTACAAAAAGATTAATGTACAGTGCTCGATCGAAAATCTCATTTGCTGGTGCAGGGCATCTAGACGCTTTGTGCAAAGATAGAATAACGTGAGACTGATTGATGGGTCGCTTTTTGGATGTATTTTTCTTTTAATGAAAATGAAAACGTATCGCTTTGGTGCCTTGCGTTTGCTTGAAGACGAATAGTGTTATTTGTTGGAAGTACTGGTGTTAGGGAATGTCTCGGGACGCTTGTTTTTAATTGTATGAATTTCAACAACGCTAATGCATGGCAGTATGATGTAATGACAGTTGAGTAGGATTGACTACATTCCGTACTCTGCATACCGAAATATGTGATTATGAAAATATGGACGTTATTATAACACGCGCGTATTAATTTCATATTAAAACGTGCCTTACCTAGGGTTTTCGGTAGTTCAAAATTTGGGATATAGGTAGGTCAAGAATATTCTTTAATATATAATAAGAGAATGCATGTTCTGATAAGCTCCGAGCAACGGTAACCATTAAGATCTTCTTTATAAGAAGAATATTGTTTCATAAATAAGGGAACTAGCTTACAGCTCACTTGTTGTTGAATTAGTAACAGCCGATGGACATTTGAATTAACCTCAAGATATTAGTGAAAATTGTCATTAGTCATCCGTGTGCTATATACAACCTGATTCATTATGCTATATATTCATGTAGGCTCACAGATACTCACGCCCTTATCATTATCTATATATTAATACGTGAAGCAAAAACTTTGTATCCCTTTTTACGAAAATTGCGCGGACGGAGGAGTATGAAATTTTCCACACTTGTAGAGAATATAGAGAAGATGTGCACAATGCTAATTTTTTTTTTAAATAATGCATAAAATATACTTTAAATCAATAAAGAAAACATTACACGTACACTATTTGACGCACACACGCATGCATACTATTTATTGTCAAACTTTTGTTCTTGACGTCTGTTGTCAAATTGAGAATAGATTAAATATTGTTCGTCTTTATTAATATTTTTTATAGTGTAGTCTTGGCTAAATTTGTGTTTATAGAAGTATAAAATACAATCATAATAGTGTACAAACTTACAATTCCATTTAATTATAGTCGAATTTAGACTACTGCGGCGCCTCTAGTTAATTTAAAATCTTAACTCTAAAACGATTCATGGCAGTAGGCGAAATCACTGTTATTTTTTTTTTATCTATAACCACATATACCTATAAATGAAAATCATAAGATCTTATAAGTAGAGTGTATTCAAGGTCTGAACTATGAAAAGATAACGAAATATGAGTACAGATTATGACTCATACTCAAGCTAATTTAATCAGCTAGAAATCGAAGTGTTTAAATAAACCAAATATTTATTTTAACGAATACTACTATGTATAAAGCGTGTGCTTCTATTAACTTCCAAATTAAACATCCCCAAATACACAGACACGCTTCGCCTCTAGCATTGCAACGGTAAAAACGTTAGGAAATCCAAACAGTTAGAACAACAAACCGCAGACGGTAAACAAAAATTAATCTTATTCCGCGCGAGGCAAAGTGGCAATTAAATTGAAACGTCAACTTGACAGCAGCCACGATCCATCACCCGACACAGATGCAGAGAAAACTTTTGTAAAACTACAACAGAATTATACTAGGGTTTTGAGATGAACAAAGATACAGGCAAACGTGTTTTCTTCATATTAAATAAATATAATTATAAATAAATATTTACTAACTAACTAACTAACGCCACGTTAACTGGTCCCGTGATAAGTTCGTAAAGAACTTGTGTTACAGGTACCAGATAACGGAAATAAATGTAAGATTTTTATTATACACATACATATATTTAATAATAATATAATAATAATAATAATTTCTTTATTTACTACATAAACTCTTAAATCATGACCTAGAATACTATTTACATATTTAACAAACTGAGAGATTACGCAGATGGCATTAACAATATAAAATTAACCAATGATCCTCACACTAGGCATAGCCTGTATCGTGAGGACCAAAATGCGATTTACTATATATATAATTGACCTCAAAACGACATCACTATTATTAATAATTATTACGCTCAAAAGCATGCGATACAAGATTTAACATATAAGATAATAAAAAATTTTGAGTAATAAAAATAACACATCAAACAATTACACATATGTGGGGAGCGTAGACATAAACAATTATAAAATAAATTAATAAGAAAAAATAAACAAAAAGATACAAAATTAATAAATCTACTGCTATTTCTTGCTTTTAATTATGTTCTCTGTGTCCATATAGTTCAATGTAAGCAACCATTTTTTCACTAGTGGTTTAGCTTGCCTAACCGTTTTGTGCTTTAGGTTTTCATTACAATGTCTAATAACCGCGTTATAGATATAGATCTTAGCAACATCTTGAAATAGATGTTTTTGGATAGATGGTAATTTTGTAGCTGTCAAAGTTACAGGTAATTTGTAAACCCTGCGTTTAATCAAGGAATCGTACATTCCAGAAGAGAGCACCGCTCTATGTATCAATAAAAATATTTTTAAAATGAATAACTGACGCACGTTGAGAACTTGACTTTCCCTGTAAACGCGTTCTGTAGAGTACCTTCGAGGTTTATTTAGTATCACCTTTAACACTGAACGCTGAGCTCTTTCTAATTCAATTAGCACAGTTTTTGAGGCAGATCCCCAACAGATGATACAGTACATTAATAGGGATTGGCATAGTGCGAAATATACGGACTTGAGAGTATCAAAACTAGCCACGTCACGTAGATTCTTCATGACGTATACACATCTTCTGATTCGACCAGATAACTCCCGAATATGTGTCTTGAAAGACAGCTTTTCATCCACTATGACGCCAAGATACTTTATTTCATTAACTCTTGCAATCTCCTTGCAATCACACGATGGATCAAATCCATCGCAAACGTGTATTTTAATACTCGTAGATGCTGAAGCAGACATTGAGGTTTTGCAAAAACAGATGTACATGCTTTTCCTTGTATTCAGTGTCAAAAGATTACATTGTAGCCATTTCTGTACTTTGGACATTCCCGCCTCAGCAATAGAATGAGCATCATGCCATGTTGATCCGCTAAATATAATTGCTGTGTCATCCGCATAACACAGAATGTCTGCGTTTGTTAAAGAAAGTTCAAAAATATCATTAATATATAATATAAACAAGGTAGGCCCCAGAATACTACCTTGCGGGACACCATATTGGTTAGTCTGTAGTCCACTAATTATAGATCCGACCTTAACACACTGTTTTCGTTCCATTAAATAGCTAGTGAACCAATTTAGAGCGATTCCGCGTATGCCTAAAGTATCTAACTTCTTTAGTAAAATTGGTACCGAGACAGTATCAAATGCCTTTGTTAAATCAAGGAATACGCCAATACAGAATTTTTTCTCACTTAGTTTTGACGACACTACAGTTTTTAATAATGATACAGCATCCTCAGTAGACTTCCCCTTACAAAACCCAAACTGTCTGTCAGAAATGAGATTTCGAGATTTTATGAATTCAGTCAGTCTTATATTTACCAATCCTTCGAGTAACTTGGAAAAAATACACAAGAGTGAAATAGGGCGGTAGTTATCCACTTTATTTTTAGGTCCACTTTTATATATCGGGCAAACTAACGCTGTCTTCCAAGCATCTGGAAAAGTTCCCGCTTCAAAACTACCGTTGAAAATTATAGTTAAGGGCTGAAGCAATTCGTCTTTAATATTTTTGATTAAAGAGTTATTTATTGCATCGATACCTGGTGCTTTATCATTAGAAAGATTTTTAATGAGAGCTTCGACTTCTCTGTGATCTGTAGGGTGCATGAAAAAGGAGTCAGCTGCCGTACGGGAGATTTTTACAGCACTCGCCAATTCGCATTCAGACTTTGACAAATCCTGTAGTATTTTATCTGCCAGTGTTTGTCCAACGGTTGAGAAGTGGGTATTACACATTTCAATGGATTCCGATATATCATGACTGCCTTCCAATGACAATAGTTCAGTGTTTTCAGTTTTAGTTGTCTTCATATTGCATATTGTTTTAATAGTTGTCCAAAGTTTTTTCGGATTCTTTTTAGATTTTTCCAACTCAGCTGTTTCATACTCTGCCTTTAGCTTACGCAACAAAGATATGAAAAAATTTCGATATCGAGTAAAAATAAGCTGTAGATTCTGATTATTTGGATTATTTCGAGCTTGCATATGAAGTTTGTCACGATGGCGCATGCACCGCATAATTCCTGGAGAAATCCAGGGTTTCAAATTATATTTAGAACGAGACACTTTTAGAGTGCGTGAATGCTTTTCGAGAATATCCGATAAAACCTTGGTGAATACATCATTTGCTTTGTTAATATCTTTAAAGGAACACAACTCTGACCAATCTACAGATTTGAGCTCTTCCTTAATAGCTACGATATTTCTTTTTAGTATAAATCGATCAGGTTTTTTCACTTTATCCCTGCCTAGGTTTATTCCAATCATTGCCATGTAATGGTCAGTAATCGAACTTTTACACACAACACCAGTAATACAAGTATGATTTATGTCTTTCACATATATGTGGTCAAGGCATGCAGACTCTCGAGTGGGCTTAGTTATTGCTGATAGAAACCCATTTTCTGCCATGAAGGATACGTATTCAAGAGACTGCGCATTCGGTAGGGTATCTAGTATATTGATATTAAGGTCTCCAGCTATGATTATAAGTTGGTTACCTAAGCCTTGTACGCAATTATCTAATGTGGTAAGAAAATTATCCAAGTTTCTATAAGAGGGTGAGCGATAGATGCCCAGAACTACTATGGACTCAGATAGTTGAATCTGTAAGCAATCTGCTTCCTCGATTAGAGGTTCCGACACAGTAACATTCCATGAACATTTGACATAAGTGACTACGCCACCATTTTGATTACTGCATTTAGTGGTATGGTAAGCATTATATCCCGGCAACTGTGGAACAATTGTAGTTTCATTTAACCAACACTCTGTAAGTATTATAATATCGTAATGGATATTTAGTCTAGACAAATGTACAAGAAATTGATCAAAGTTTCTCCTAATGCTTCTAATATTAAAAGTTAACACCCTAAAGTTACGATTTTTCAAAAATAGACTTTTACAATGCTCCGGTTCATCTATGACCTGACAATCGATTTGGATCGAATCCAAGTCTCCGTCAATGTCATCATTTATATCCATGTGTAATAAAAAACATTCCAAATACGCAAAGAAATGTTCACCATTAGCATACAATGCAGCGCCATTAATAGCATTAATTGTATATTTACATCGGAATCATTTAAATGATCATATGTACGGAAAATATTATTCTCAAATATAAGTAAAATCACTGGAAGTAAAACAAATCCCACAAGCAAAGACCATAAAGAACTGTGATCTATATAAAATTTTTCCAAGTTATACAGAGTACAAATATATAGTAAACATACGTAATCCAAATTAAACACTAAAGCTCTAGCAAGACAATCAGTGAAATGAGCTATACACACACTAATTATACTGTTTATACATAACGAGAAGAAACGGAGAAGGTAGTAAAAAAGAATATGCTCCTTAGTTTGCACCACTGGATTATCACACAGGCTGTTATACCTCGATATTGTTACATCCGACAGTAGTTTTCGTGTTAGCAAATAACCGATCCAGATCGCTTTGGCTTCGCAGTTGCACTGCTGCATTCTCCTCACGCCGCCTGACATATATAGCGCCACGGTTACACCAACAATAAGCGTACCCTTCTTTCTTCGCTCTATTTCTAGCATCTCGAAATAAGATTCTATTTTCTTTAGTAAGCCTCTCATTGAAATATATATTTTGTGGTGTTCCAGGGGCATCCAAGTCATTACTTTTTATATTCCTACGTGATTTAGATGCTTTTAGTATTTCGTCACGCTTAGATCTACGCAGCAAACGAACAACAATTGGTCGCGGCATCCTATTTTGAAGTTCAGTTAAGCTAGGAGGAACTGCAGAACGGCGAGGCCCCACCCTAGTGATCCAGTCTACATCTTTCTCATCCAGTTCGACACCCAGCTTCTTAGTTGCAAGCTGAAAAGTATGTTGCAAATTCTCTGCTGGAGACTCCGGGATTCCAATCAACTCAATTTCATTTAACAGAATATTTTGAGCCTGTATGTTTATATCACTTTGTATTTGAGATACCGCCGATTTAAGATTCGTGAACTCAAGATCCCGTTTCTCTAGGTACTTCATACGGGTATCGTTGGCCTCAATTTTGGCCATAAGTTCTTCCATACGGTGATGAGAGTAATTTAAGGATTGAGTTACCTCTTCTAGTCTCATACTTATTTTACAAAGTTCCTCTGTCAGTCTTTTTATGTCATCTTTACTGTTCTCTGCAGTGGGCTCCTTCTTACGAGTCGTTATATTTTGGCCGTCACATGTACCTCTTATAGGAGTAAGACTGTTATCACCTCCTTTTTTGTGTGCAGCACAACAATCAGGACACTTCCAAATCTTTTTTCGATCTACAGGAACCAGAGAGACGTCTATACAGAGAGGACAGAAAATTTTCGTACAAGATGAGCTGGTACAACGAATAGAACCTAATTCTTTCGTTACCTTTAGACAACCGGCGCACTTCATTTTTAATTTAATTCGACTGAAAGTGTGTATAGTCAAGCAATTGATCCGTTTCCCTCACAGAGACAAACACGGTATGATTTCTCTCAAGACTGTTCTGCGTTACTAATCTTTGCCAAAGACGTCACAGTTTCGATTTAGTGCATCGTATAATACACCTTACGCTAATGTAGTTCTTAATACTTGTGTATATTAACGAATATTGTTTGCGCGTAGCGCTTGTACTCGTAGCACACGTAACACTACCTACAACGACTTTTTTAAAAACACATGAAATTAGTTCGTTAATACACTTATTTTTGCACAGTTGGACTGTAAAAATATAAAAGCACTGAATATTCGCGAAAAACTAAAACACTGCAATACTTTAAATGTAAAAATATACTGTATATATGGCCAAAAATTTGATTTATTGCGGAGCGGTTTTAACAAAGTGTTTACTGTCAGAATGAGGCGTCAAAAAATATACATCCATAGCCCTGGAAAAAACATTTATATTTATCATACAAATATCTTCCCTTGGCGGGATTCGAACCCGCAACCTCCTTGTGTAGTGGCCATGTCACTTATAACACCAGACGGCCAGAACAGAAATTATTTTATAATTTGATAAAAAACCGCTTTAGTTGTATTTTTTTAAACCATCGTATTTCGTTTATGATCTCAACGAATAGAAAGTGATTACTCGTGAGCTTCCTACAAGCCCAGTAAAGCCAAATTACACAAGGCTACTAACTAGGCAAGGAAAAAAGTTTATATCAACGAAAGCTTTTCGTGTAGCTTGACCCTGGCCTCTTCTAGTGAGCGTCATTATATTCTCTTAGTTCAATATTAATAGCATCGTACTCTTAATTGACTTTTTCCTCTCCAATTCTTTCAAATTATTGTTCCACTTTACTTTCGTATATAAATAACACAAATCTTATTTGTCAAGGTAGGTGACATTTACTTTATGATCTCTGTGAGCACCAGTACTGTCAAGACCGATGATAGCACGTTCGCCAATTTATTTTTAATCCAAAATTATATTTATATTCCAAAAAAACAAACGTAATAAAGTCAATTGAAGAAATGTTTGTACTACTCTGATTTATGATAAAAACTTTATTAATTACGTAGCAGTAAGTCGTACAAGTTTGTTGTGACATGTTGAATGGATTCCCTCATAAAGTTTCTAAACTATCTTCTAAGTGTAATTTGTAATGTCTCTGTCCCTTTGTGTTTAATCGAGATAATGTGTGTCTTATTATACATGATGGTGGGCAGACGAACTTAGCTGTTATTAGGCGGTTAGCGATATCTTGATTAAAGTAGCTATCAGATCGTTGAGACCGAAGCTCAGGACTGTTTTTTTTTTTATTGCTTAGATGGGTGGACGAGCTCACAGCCCAGCTCCTGGTGTTAAGTGGTTACTGGAACCCATAGGCAGGGTGGTTGTACCTACCCGCGCGGACTCACAAGAGGTCCTACCACCAGTAAAAGAAGAAGTAAACTAGAAGTAGTAAACCTATAAGTAGTGCTCAAAATTTTCAGTTATACAAACAAAAAGAGAGTTTTATTAACTTTAGCACGTAACAAAGCTACTGAATACCCATTTGCATGCCCCCAGTCAATGTAAAACACAAATCATTCTGACAAAACAAAGTGGGTTGAGCGTCTCGGGTTCGCTGCTCGGGTCGGGCCACACTTTCGAACTCGATTCCAAGAGGCGTTGTCTCCGTAAATTTATGGCGTTTGTCTCCGTTCTCGAGTCACTCACTTTCTCTAGAAGGATGGTAGTTACAGGAATTTGTTTTGGGTTCCGCAGTGATTTATAAATTACTTGCGGCAAAGTATGCTTACGTGCTTTCAGAAAATACGTCCAGCATAAAAGGATTTGTCTGGAACCAAGAGAACGCACAAATATTTGATATATCAAAAAAAAGATCTGTGGTGTCGTGCGACACCAGATAGGAACGAAGTTCCTAATTATAAAAATATTAATTTTAAGTTCTATTCGAGGTATAAAGAAAATAAACTAGAGGTTTCGCAACAACCCGAGCCGTGCGAACTTATTGTGGTACACTTCATTCATGGTTGTTTGCATAAGAGTTAGTGTATTGCGCAAACGAACGCTCTGAGATCATGGTCAAGGAATGATATAAAAATATGTTATTTTTGTACGTTATTACAAAGTTAAGTCATACACTGTGTGCATTACTAATTTATGTGTTATTACAAAGTTAAGTCGTACACTGTGTGCTTTACTAATAAAAATCTTACGTTACGGACGTTTTTTCCTGATTAGGGTACCCCTTCGCATCGTCCCATAAGGAACTTAGCTCCAAAATATTAAAAAAAAAAAGAAAATAAACACAATCTTAACTCATAAAAATTGTATTTTTAACAATCGATTTATGAAAATTAAATAAAGTTGTAAATCATTTTCGTCGAAGAAAATGTGATCGATAGTTCCAGATCATACGCTGCCTTGGGTAAAGTAGTCATAGACATGAAGATATGGACACCGATGTTGAAGCCATAAATGTTTTGTACAACTAACTATACTTTCGTAGTTCTAACTGCAATGTATATCTACTTAACAGCAGAAAAATACAGAATAATTATCTACCTAGCTGCCAAGGCTTACAATATCTCAAAAAAGACTAAACAGCCTTATTATTACAGAATATTTAAATTTTCACGTACACATGGCGAAAAAAGCTTCGGAAAAGTAAAACATGAAATAAAATTGCGTTTGGGTTCACTGAAAACGGAACCCAAGTCAAAAGGTCAGATTGCGCGTGACAGCTTTTATTTTTTTAATAATAAATTCTCATCGCTCTACGACAAAGTTGCTGCCAAAAGTTTAATGAAGGATGGATGAGGGACAGCTTTTTTCGTTAAAAGCTCTTCTTACTTTCTCGCATTTAAAAATTAAGGCGTAATTACGTTCTGAAATTAATTATGTCAATTCTCGAGAAAGATGTTAGTTAGGCCTTTGTTTTATAAAGCTTTCCTAAGTTTCTGGTTTGGTAGCCGAAACTTCGAGCTTTTGTTTTCTTTTTACTTAATGAAGCAGCTTTATCAAAGAGATTTTTTAAAGGGAAAGCTACAAAAAGTATTTTTCAAAATTAGTTAAATCCCAAATTGAGAATTTATCTAGTTACCTTAACAATTTACTGAAAATTATTTTTGAATATTAAGAAGTTTTTTTTTAAACATTCTTTGCATTACCTTTTTCCGTAAAGGCCTTTTAATACATGTTAAAACAAGATAAAAAATTATCTCGATTGATATCTCTTTCTTAATGTCGGTTATATTCATAAGCTATAAGAATGCCCTAGAATAAACAGCATAATTCAATCTTGTACTGTGGGTGTCGTAAAGTGCGAATAAGGGATAAACCTTACAATTCTTCTTCTTCTCAGTCGTGTCACTCTTGACAGAGTGGTCGTGATCGTCAGGTAGTGTTGGAAGGGGCAGACTTGATGCGTCTCACGATGTCGCCTCTCTCTGCTCGAGGCCATTCTACTGCACTCATTTAGGGGACCTCCCACTGCAGTTTTAATTTGGTCGGTCCACCGCATTGGTGGCCTCCCGCGCGGTCTTGTACCATCAACGCTTCCCTGCACAACGAATAATAATAATAATAATAATAATAACCTTACAATAGGCCGCAGCATTCTCTGAAATTTTCTGCATCGGTTTCGGTAAGTACCACCAATCTATTTATATTGTGACGTAAAGCAGCCATGCCTTCCAAATTGAGGTGATGGAGATGGTCATCGTGCAGTTGAGATTTTGACCTCATATCTCCAGGTGGGCAGTAGCATCCACTTCGTGATCTTTATAATGACGCTCGGGTGGCCAATTCATACTAAGTGGACCTTGCGCCAAAAAAACAATTGAATCTTTTAATGCCGTAGTAGTAGTTCTTACTGGTGGTAGGATCTCTTGTGAGTCCACACGGGTAGGTACCACTACCCTGTCTATTTCTGCCGTGAAGCAGTAATGCGTTTCGGTTTGAAGGGTCGGGCAGCCGTTGTAACTATACTGAGACCTTAGAACTCATATCTCAAGGTGGGTGGCGGCATTTACGTTGTAGATGTCTACGGGCTCCAGTAACATAACACCAGGTGGGCTGTGAGCTCGTCCACCCATCTAAGCAACAAAGAATAAATACTAGAAAGTTCGATAAATCTCGTCATAATTTGAAAACAACCAGTAGTTTCACTGAGTCCCCTAGCGTTCAATTAAAAATTAGAATCCTCCAAACAAAGACGAAAGTGGAATGAGGACCCTCGTCTGCCGTTTTGTACGCGTTTTCTCAGCGTCTCGTGGTGCAGGGAAACAATTAAACCCTTCGCTTGTCCCGGGTAAGTTTGCGGGGAACGATGCATCCGTCGCTTTTGTATCAAGACTCGGTGATTCAAGTGATAAGCGGCATACTGTTTGTTATATTAATTATTAGCGATGATGTGTAAACGAGATCATTTATTGATATACGTGTGGCGTATTATGAGTCTTCCGTATGCCGATCGATTGTAATGCACGATTTAGTGAAATGAATCATATTTAAATACGAAAAAAGTGAAATCTATATGAAATTTAAATTATATATAGTAAATTAAATCTATATCTATACTAACATTATAAAGAGGAAAGATTTGTTTGTTTGTTTGTATTGAATAGGCTCCGAAACTACTGAACCAATTTGAAAAATTCTTTCACTGTTTGGAAGCTACATTAGTCCCGCGTGACATAGGCTATAATCTTTTTTGAAAAAAAAAATTGTTATCCTTACTAAAACTCCAAAAATGTAACCCAAGGTGTAAAAAAATTACCTAAAATATTCTTTACATCGCGTGCCCTGCGAAAACTATTGATAATAGAATAAAATAATGTACTACCACTTTGTAGAACGCATTATTATTTACAAAAAGTGTCACGACAGCATATGTCTAACTATTATAGTTATGCCGCAATAAATGTTATTTTATTTAATAAAATAAAACAACGTCAAATATCGTTGAAATTTTTGTTAAAGATCCGAGCGGAGCCGGAGCGGGCCGCTTGTTCATTATATGTACATACAGTACGACCGACGTAACTTGGCGAGTCTGAATATAGCCGCAGGTCAACTTTCGCGCATGTACACTTGTAAAAAAAAGTGTTATTAGCATTCATTTTTTTAAATCAAAATACGAATTAAAATTTCCATATACAGGGACCAAGTACAAATAAAATGAATATCAAAACACTATGAGAGAGAAAGCTATAAAAATAACGTAATAAATTAAAGAGAGGTAATAAAAAAATAATAAATTAAGACAGAAAACGGTAAAAATAACGTAATTAAATTAATTCGAAAGTAAGCCCAACACTGCCTTCAGTTGCGATCCGCTGTACTGTGCGTTGCGATACACCAGATCGTTAGCAACTCTAAATAAAACTGTCAACATCTTTTACGCCTTCTTCTTTTTCTTTTTAAAAAAAAATCAAAAATTATGTTTGTCGGCCGTCGATTTAAAACACTATTATGCTTTGGTGGCATCTTTGTTAACGAATAGTATAAATGCCAAGGGACACTCAATACTAAAACAAATTTAAACACAAACAATCTTAAAACTAAACAAAAAACTGAGCACTAAACAAAAACAGTATAATAATAACAAATCAATGAAAACTTTTGTAGCCGCCCGTACTCAAGACAGAGATAGCGACACGAACACGACACTAATGCTAGCGTGTGAGTGAGACACATTACCGCATACCGAGAATTACCGAATTTATACGATGTCAAGAAAAGGGATGTCCAATATGCGTGTTTGAGGATGTTGTTTAATCGATTTTTTTTCAAATTGATTAAAATTTATATAAAAATATATATTTATATTCCATTTTATAGGAGGTTTAAAATATTCACGAACAGTCCCTATTGTAGTAGTTGTTGATAAATAACTGATATTCAACTAAATCATGTCTTTCAACCAAGAAAATAAAGTGTTATTAGTTTTTTTTTTTATTAAAGATGAAGTCTCGTTTACTAACGACAACATTCAATATGTTTGTAAATCTCTTTCATTCATTATCTCATATAAACAAAAATCAATAAATTCCAAACCGATAAAAATCGATTGTGATATTTGATTGAATAAAGGGACGATTGTGTTTACATAGAGTCAATCCCTAGCCTAGACCTCCGCCCCGCGCACGTTGCTCATACCACCATTTGGTTCCTAAAAACGTTTGTGCGCAGCCTTCTGCGCGAAGTTCGGACTCGCCAAGTTACGTCGGTCGTATTGTACTTCTCTTACCCTATGTTCTTCTTTTTTGTATTGCTTCCTCCTTGCGTCGGTTTCCTCATTACTGAGGGTCGTGGTCATGGCCTTGAAACAGTTTAAATGTTTCTCTGTCCATGACTCTTTATTTTATTTTATTGCTTAGGTTATCGCAAATATTATTAAGATTGAAATTATTGATGATAAAGCCTATTTTTAAGTGTCCGCATTTAAATAAGCCCTCTTATTCCTTCATGAAAAATCACTAAGACCGTCCAAGTATAAATTAATTATTATTGTTACAAGTAACAGCTGCAACGATCGCTCTGGGGCAATCAAACTGAAATATAGTGGAATATCTTGGCCTCTATCTTTCTCTCGCGGGATTAAAAATATTTTTAGATTTTAGATTAGAAAATAACACTCACAAAATAACACCTATTACGTAAAAAATATATTTTAACTAAATTTCTTCTATGCGTTATATTATTATATAAAATTAAAATTAAATAGTTAACGTTTTTAAATTAGACCATCGACAATCGAGCAGAGGATCCGACGATGAACAGTCGCTAAATACAGCACTTGTTCCACCTTGGTCCCGACTAAGTTCCACATTATCAAAACTAAATTTCTTCTATGCGTTATATTATTATATAAAATTAAAATTAAATAGTTAACGTTTTTAAATTAGACCATCGACAATCGAGCAGAGGATCCGACGATGAACAGTCGCTAAATACAGCACTTGTTCCACCTTGGTCCCGACTAAGTTCCACATTATCAAAATTTCCAAACCAGCTTCATGAGTTATAGGAAATTTAAAGTCATCAGTGTTTTTAATATGTGAAATGACGAAAATTACAAGTATTATTGTTATTAACGAGAATACGCTAGCAAGAACAACCCTGTCATTGGCATAGTCAATATTGTGCTAGCAGGTATCTAATGGTTGTTATCTTTATGTAAAGCATTAAGCAATAAATAAAAAAGGAGTCATGTTTTCATTATTTTCGTTTAGCTCTTTAGTTTTTTTTTTATTTTAGTCTCAATTTTTTTTAATTGAGTTCCAAAGGAGCTCCATGCTTGAGTTCCAAGGAAGCCAGTATATATGTTGGTATTAAAGTTGATGTACAAATGTTTATGCAAAATTTTACGTAATTTTTTTTCCCAAGTTCTTCTAAAAAAGAAATAAAACACTGACTTTTTAACAAATAAGCTTAGTAAAATATGTGTTTTTCACGCATTACCATACAATTTAGACTCTTAGATTACGAGTAATAGCTATCAAATGTCCTATTAATAATTTGTCATTATAGAACTAAAAATAGCTTAAATAAGTAGGTAACTTATTTTATTGTGAATTTTTAATAACTTAACGTTCCAGAAATATGTAGATGTGATTTTTTTAATAAATTTATATGAAAAAGCGTACTGACGGAACCTATTCGACTGACGTCATACTGTAGCCTAACGACCTCGCCGTTTTCAATTACTGGGTAATTGTGGCTAAAGCCATAATAAAACCGACGAGCCGGCAATTGTGTTCTACGTAAATTGCATTTGTTTTTCCACTGTCTGATAGAGGGATGGCTGTTTTCGTAATGACAGTACTGTTCTCGAATACATTGGTCTGTGGTTTTCGTGTGTTAGCTAAGTAGTCACAATGGTAATCTTTTATTGGTATTCTACTATTGCTGGTTGGGTATTGTTGCCTACTTCATATGGCCTCGAAATAATACTATCAGTAATTACAAATATATTTTATTTTAAGAAGTCGTCGTGGCTTAAAGTATAAGACATCCAGTGCATTTGTGTGTAGCGATGCACTGGAAGCCCGCAGGAAAGTACTATTTTTTCTAATGAAATACGTACTTAACAATTGTTCACGATTGACTTGCACGGTGAAAGAATAACATCGTGTAATAAAAATCGAAACCCGCAAAATTATAATTTGCATAGCTACTGGTGGTAGGACCTCTGCAGCTATAGTGAGAGCTAAGAACTCATATCTCAAGGTGGGTGGCGGCATTTACGTTGTAGATGTCTATGGGCTCCGGTAACGACTTAACACCAGGTGGGCTGTGAGCTCGTCCAACCATCTGTGTAAGAAAATAAAAATAAAATAAAATAACCTAATTAAACTACCCGCGGCAGAGAGCTCTATACTTTGGAAATGTTTTATACCTTAGATAACATTCCGAAATAAAATCGCATTTATTCTGTACACTGTACAAATAAAGTCGCCTGTTTTTCATCCTACTTCTGAGCACGGGTCTCCAGCCACGCGATAAAAAGGGTAATCCACGTGGGCGAAGCTGTGGGTGGAAATCTGATGACGTAATATAATAGAAAAATAAGAGGTCAAAAAACTGAATAAGCCTAACATTAATTTCAGAAGTTGGTGTCATAGATACCTTATTGGAGAATTACTTACTAACTTTTATCTTAGAGCATTTCTCAACTGATATCTTGAACTAATATATAAAACTCTATAGGAAACTACAATAAAATAGCCTAAGGTTAATGGGTTTAATTCTTTGTGTTCGAATCCTGTGTATATTATGTGAGTTTGTCTAGTGAATGTCGTTAGCGAGATTAAAGTTTTCACGGGATTGCTTCTATTGTATAACGGCTACCGCTACATTCCGATTTGCGATAAGAACTCTGTCATTGACGACAGTTGATCCTTCACTTATGTAGCTTTGAATTACCTTTCAAGTTTTTAAGCTATTGCATAGTTTCTATCGCGGGCTTTGAGCGCGGCGACTGAATTAAGAAATTCCGTAACGAAAATAACCTGACAACCCCACTACGCCTACTATGTAGCTCGCGTTCAACACATTTATAAGTTGCGCTGGTGTAGTGTTTGTGAATAAGCGCGCGGCGTGACGTCGCACTGCATGAGCATCATGAAAAGTCTGCCCATCTCTCTCTCACGCGGTCTAGCTTATGAGTGTGAAGGGAACAGTTAAAGTTTTACTTTTGTTAATGTTTATAAATATAGCGTAGTCTTATTTTTATTATTTAATATTAAATTATTATTGTCTAATTGTAATTGCATAAGTTGATAAAAAATGCTTTGCAATAGCTTTACCGCGGCAGTCCCCGAGTGCCACACGTCTTTTTTTTTCTTCTTTTTGGAACTTCTTGTTGGACGAGCTCACAGTCCACCTGGTTTTAAGTGGTTACTGAAGCCCAAAGACATCTACAACGTAAATGCGCCACCCACCTTGAGATATAAGTTCTAAGGTCTCAAGTGTAGTTACAATGGCTGCCCCACCCTTCAAACCGAAACGCATTACTGCTTTACGGCAGAAATAGGCAGGGTGATGGTACCCACCCGCGCGGACTCACAAGAGGTCCTACCACCAGTTTTCATTACAATTGTTTGCTCACTTTACGAACATTATATTGATTGCGTGTTTAATTATTCAATGTTCTGTTTCAGGTAAGTTTTACTTGGAAAGCTTACAGCGACTACCCGTAAGTGCTTACGGCGGAAACAACAATAAATCAAGAGCTTCTTTTTACTAAGCGATACAAATAAGTAGGAAATGGTAATGTAATCAGTTTAACGTATCATTTATGAAGTACTTTTTAGATTTAATAGACTCACGTGAACTTAAATTGTTTTTTTTGAATGATCTTTAGGTTTTTGTCGAATCTTACTAATCGTTAGTAGCTTTTTTACACATATATGAGCAAAATTATACCGTTCAGTAGGCCAGGCGTTATTTGTTAGTATGTTGTGGGTACTGAAATATATTTGGTCGACAAGAACAAGAACTCCTGAATATCGAATGATTATCTCTAACTGGCCTTATTCAGGGCACCTTTTCCAGGCCAGTCCAAGACTAGTAGAGTATGAGGGTTGCTTCAACGCCTTCAAAGTACCTGCCATCGCAGTCAGGGCTATTCACGTATATCGCAATATCTCCTTTGAGGAGTCACGCCAACACGGCGAGGGCTGCACCCTAGACCTGATCTACGGAAGTGGTCGCCGCTGATTCACAGTGGCTACGCGATGTCTATGGAGCAAACAAAGTCACTGTCCCAGCGTTTTGTTGACCCATGCTTGAACCTTGGCCCATGCGTCTAACCAACCCAACAGCCAGCTGATGACGATCAAGACTATTTGCCCGTTCTAATTTGTCTAATTGTATACTAAATAAACACATTGAAGTGTAAATTAGTCCACTTAGAGTCCGTTATTAGTTACAAAGAGATTTCGCAATACCTCACTAACTTACCACAGAGTTTATTTACATAAAGCTCTCCGTAAAATTATTTAGACTTAAAACCAAAGTAAAGTTTGAGAGCGGTAATAACTCCGCTGAGCTTTTTGTCGGCTACGAATGTTTGAGAATTCGCTTAAAGCTAGCGTTAATGAGAGTACTTTTCGAGTTGGATAGTTACATTGCGTTACGTTCTATATTTAGTTGAACTATTTAAAAAAAAATCAATTATGGTAATTTACAGGGAAATATTTACTCTTATATGGGATATGATGGACCTCAGAGTCAATGGACTTCGTAATGTGAATGTGAGAACTTTCATATTTAAGTAACAATTTTATTTATACAGTTGGTCTGCTTCTTGAAGCTAAGTGTATGAAGCTTTGCCCCAAATAAAAGCGTATTAAAATAGGCAGGATTCTCCTGGATGTGGAGGCACTCGCCGCCAATTATACTTAGCGTTGCGACCTTCGCGACCGAAGAGAACCGTATCCTGGCGAAGTAGCAACTAGAGCGTGAAGGGTCCAACCTCAGTGGTCAAGGTCTTGCCTTTTGGCGAACCCGTCGGCCGGTCTTCTGAGTGTCGAAGCGACGCACCGAGTTGAATCACGTGAGGGTGAATCACGATCAAGGGCGTCGTACCTTATGGTTAAGGCAAGTTTTCATCGGCCATAGGTGCTTCGACTAGAGAAGGGACCAGACCAGGAGCTAGAGAAGGGTTTTCAACCGACACCAGTAACTGTAGGAGGCGACCTCCTTCCTCGTGAAGACTACGGGGTAGACTACGGGGTAGACTACTTGAGGGGTAGATATTATTCTTCCAAATTTTGAACTTTAAATGGTTCTCCTGTGAAATTGCACAAATGTCGCTTAAGCCATATAGCCTTTCAGCCCTCAATATGTAGCTGCTACTAGAAACTCATTACAAGTGAACAGTACATACTATAGTATAGTATAGTCTTCATGTATTAAAGATATTCTTACTGGTGGTAGGACCCCTTGTGAGTCCGCACGGGTAGGTACCACCACCCTGCCTATTTCAGCCGTGAAGCAATAATGCGTTTCGGTTTGAAGGGTGGGGCAGCCGTTGTAATTATACTTGAGACCTTAGAGCTTATACCTCAAGGTGGGTGGCGCATTTACGTTGTAGATGTCTATGGGCTCCAGTAACCACTTAACATCAGGTGGGCTGTGAGCTCGTCCAACCATCTAAGCAATAATAAAAAATGCTAGCAACTCGTAGACTACCCCAAATGAACCGGCTACAGAAATCAATTTCAATTTACCCCCATATGTCACATTCGAATTGCGGTCCAATGTTTTAATGACGTATATACTTATATCAATTTTTCATAGACATAATGACATCGATCTCATTAAAATGTATTTAACGAAAGTGAATAAGTTGAATTTTTCATTTGTGCCGAATATGATTTTAATGAAGGAACAGATACAAATGTACAGAGAAAAGCAAGGCAGTAACACCCATCGTAAGGCTAATCTCGTTAAATTCACAGATTTCCTTACCCAAATAAATTCAGCCAATTTACTGGTGGTAGGACCTCTTGTGAGTCCGCGCGGGTAGATACCACCGCCCTGCCTATTTCTGCCGTGAAGCAGCCGTTGTAACTATATTTGATACCTTAGAACTTATATCTCAAGGTGGGTGGCACAATTACGTCGTAGATGTCTATGGGCTCCAGTAACCACTTAACATCAGGTGGGCTGTGAGCTCGTTCAACCGTCTAGCAATAAAAGTAAAATAAAATAAAAGCCAAAACATATATAAGTGAAAGGAGTTTCACTACGTCGTCAAATCTGTGTCGATTGAGTCCTTACGTCTCCATGTAAATTATCTAAAGAGAAAATTTTGAATTTTATTTCGTACTTATTGGATTAGGGCGGGACAAATTGTTTCATCCTCTGTTTGTTTAGGATTTCGGGAAATCCGGCACCAATTATCTGCCTCAGGAAGGGAGCTTTTATGTCTTTGTGCTTAATGAAGTTTTTAAATGAATTTGCGTTAAATAAAAAGAGATTTTCGGTAGAGTTTTCTTTGTATGCTGTTTTGTAGTTTAATTTTTAGTTTCGTGGTTTGATTAAAACGTAATTGATATTTATGGATTCGAGTTAGCAATTGGATCACATCATCAAACTTGAAATGCCAAGTCATAAATTAAAGGATAAGACGTGAGTATACTCGTGTCAAGTGATGCTACAAACCGAGGCTCAAATCCCGCAGCCAGGTACCAATATTTCTTATGAAGTACATAATTAGCTCGCCTAGAACTCAACATGATGTAAAAAACACCTACAAAAATTGTAATTCGCGTAACTATACTAGTGAGACAATAGAACTCAAGCGTCAAGCTACGTGGTGGAATTCACGTCAAGATAACCACTTTCATTGAATAAGCCTTTGACGGTTTACGAAATAAATTTAAAAAAACTCAATTTCAAATCTATTAAGCCTACCCTGTTTTAAGGGTTATCCCAAGCCATATCACATCGCGAATGACGTCACCCATAACGAAGTCAAAGCGTCAATTATGGTACAATGGTTAGAAAGTACGTAATTACCTAAACAAATTTTAATGACACGTGTCCCAAGAGTCACCCATGCCGAGAACATACCACGGTATTTTCTCAGCATTTTACCCATTCATTTTATGGCGCTTTATAATTTTTATAACTTTATTACTCCCTATGATCAGTGGTCAAATTATACGGTTAATCCATTCGAATTGTTTATAAATGTAACTAATAGTTCATAAAAAAAAAGTAATATTCGCAGTTTATTAACGTAAAACACTTACTAACTCACCGAAACTGGATACCCTCTAAACAAAAATCCCCAAAAAAAAGGCAGACAAACTTGTCATCTAAAGTCGAAATGTTCCAATATTTTAGAACAAGTTATGTTAAGTACTCGACTACGTGCCAATTCAAAGGTTACCGAACACGACCTTGGGTTATCTAACCCTTTAACATTGAATAAATATCAATACAGAGGTACAGTTTTTACTGAAGTGAAATTTAGAGTATTCTAACTAAGCGCTACTTTAAACAGGTAGGCTGTGACTTCATCTACTAATCTACGCAAAAATGAAAAAAAAAGACTATTCTTTATTATTTATATTATTGATCGCTTTATTGATATAGGGGTTTACACCATCCATACTATATTTACTACAAGAATACTCGAATTTACAGACTATAGAAAGAGGAGAATTTTTCTGTTCAGTCCAATTTATCAGTTGAGCTCAAGGATCATCAGCTAGTCAGTTAGTTATCAACAGTATGGTTTCCGTCACAGTCGCTCAGCCAGCAATATTCTTGTACGCCTCGCAAAACGATGAAGCCTTGGTTGAAGTGTTGTCTCGTATATCGGAACAATTAAAACACAAGAAACCCATAGCTTAGAGTTGTTTAATTTACAACATTTAATTACCCCAATTTCCATTGATAAATTAAACCCTTACAATAATTGGCAATTCACATCCGACCTGTAGTACTGGAATTTTATTTCTCGGAAATTGATGGAGTCGATTTGGTCTCTGCTAGATATATTCTATCGCGTCTGCTCGCCAAACGATAGCAGTAATAGATGGCATTAGAATGGCGAGCAGCCAAGTCGGACTTCTGTAAAGGTGTAATGTTCTTGTATCCATTACAATAATGAATCGAGTAGATATAATCGTACGAGCCTAACAACATGACCCAATACCAGCTATTGTAAAACCGAAGGAGTAGCTTAAAATCGACAAGTTTAGGAAGGTAAGAGGGTGAATTGCTTGCATTATCTACAGGTAGTAGTGCCTATTGTAAGATGACATGAAGAAGTATTGCTAAGCTGCCTATACCTCAAGTGTAGCAGTCATGGTAAATTGTCAGATTTTTGCAAGAAAGATGTTAAGTGAAGAGTTGTGTTAATTCTGAGTGACACAGGGGATTTTATCTTGAGAGTATCTATGTAGAGCACATTACACCAGGTATGTGCAATAATTCTGTTTATCTATTGGTTATAAGAACCGATTCTTAAAAAAAATCAAATTCTTCATAATATTCGTATATGGCATATCAATATCTTATTTAAATCCTTTAGAGGTGATGTTTATAAAAAAAATCTTCCTTGGTGAAATCATACATATATATGACACAAACGCGCAACGAGCTATGGAGAGGGTTATGCTCAATATTTATTTACGAGACCGAATCAAATATGAAGATCCATGGAAGGACCAAAGTTGGATAGCCTATTGGATTAGCAAGCTGAAGTGATAGTGAGCAGGCCACATAGCTCAAAGATCGGACGGTCAATGGGCCAGAAAGATCCTTGAGTGGAGACCACGTACTGGTAAGCACGGTGTGGGACGGCCACCAACCAAATGGACCAATGACCTAGTGAATTTTTTTGGGTCACATTGGATTCCGCTGGGAACGGACCGGTCGCACTGGAGATCGAATCGTAGAGGCCTATTTTCAGCAGTGAACAGCTGCAGCCCACTGAGTTTCTCGCCGGATCTTTCAGTAGGTCGCGATTCGGATCCGGTGGTAGATTCTGCGAAGCAGGGCTTTTGCTAGGGTTAGTGTTAGCAACGTCATCAGGTTTGATCCCCGTGAGCTCACCTACTATTAAGGCGAATCTAGTATAACCCCTCGAGGTTACTAGAATAGTTAGGAAAAAATAGGCTGAAATGATGATGATGAAACTGCCTACATCTCAAATTTGTAGTCTCAGCGGCTTTAACTCTGGGTAAGTGTATCAGTCATGATAAATATTGAAATATATCGTCTATAAATTGCTAAATTTACCTGTATTTTTTAATGATTCCAAATTCGAACACCGTGTGCTTTTATATAGAGACTTAACTCTTCAAAATCTCTTTTTAAAGCTCTACCTTCATCATGTAATCCATTCAGGCTCTAACGCTTAAGTAGCTTTTAAATTTTCAAATAAGCTTAATCCGATGTCCGAGGATAGGTGTTCGAAATCAATTACCTGTCCTGGCTACGATTTGTCCTTTTATCCCGGGGGATCGATGGTACATTAATTATCTCCTGAGTGCTCTTAATTAGGTTTTAGTTTTATTATTAGAAGGAAATTTGAGTGAAAAAATTCAGTTACGTTTTAGATTAATGATGTTTAGTTTCCGGAAATGCGATTCCCGTGAGCTTCGGGCACTTATTGCATCGATCTGCAGATCATCTGCTCATTTCCAGTATATAAATTAAAAGTATCTAAGATGGTTTCCTTTTTTGTGCACTGCCACATCACAAGCATTTAGCATTAAAAATAACTTAAACTGTTTCATTTATAGCCTGATGCACGTGATAATAATGGCGTACATAACATTGGCAATTCATGTAATATGGACAAAGTTATTAACCTGATTGTACACTGTCATTAGTCACGGTTCTAATTAAATATGCCAAAAAGATACCTCCACAGATATAGATACCATATAGATAGTTCTACAATGACCGGAAAGAGTACTAAGTTCGCTATGCTGTATACCATTAAGTGGGTCACATCAAATCGGAAATCCTATTTGCTAATTAATTTAATGCAATTTGTTTTGTTTTCGACATTTTTTAATTGTTGTGATATCCCTAAACCTGGTATTTTTTTATGACAATACAAAAATGTTGAATTTTCGAGTTGATCTGATAATATTTTTAAAGAGGATAATATAACTCTGAAATAGCTAATAAACATAATATTCACTATTTTTTAATTAACAAATGACTGGACTTACATCATCAAACTTATCTGATTATTTAAATATGCAATTTTTCTATGAAAATAATTATCACCTACTGTTAATTAATTATCACCTACTATTATTTATAAAGCTTTAGTTCAAAGTGGAGATCCCGTATTCGTTCGTGAGCTAACATTTTTTTTTTTACGAAATGGATTAGTTCATCAATTATTTATATTTTAGTTTAATGGATCCAAAGCTTATGGATAGGAATCTGCGCTTAATAATTAAAGATCCATTAAAAGATAAATTGATGTGAAAGTAGTGATAATTGAAGAGAAAATCGAAAAGCTTACTCGGATTTACATGAATTTATCATTAAGCATTTAATCAGCTTAGGCTACTTTAGTTTGAACATCTACGTAAAACAATAGGCTAAGCAGGTAAGAATAGGATCTGCATTGCGTCTAAGGGCACGACACGCCAAGGTGACATTGACCCTCGCTAAGCCCGAGAGGTAATCTTATCAAAAGTTATTCGCATGTCAATTGGAAAGGTCATTTTTTAGTTAAGTTCATTCTATTGGCAATTTTTTAATCCGAACTAATTGTGAGAGTTTTTTTTTGTTTTTTTAATAAATAGGTAGAGTCATTTCAAAATGTATTAAAGGCTTTGAATGTAGGTCATAAATGATTATTCGAGAAGAAGAATCTAATTTTACTGGTGCTAGGATCTCTTGTGAGTCCGCGCGGGTAGATACCACCACTTGCGTATTTCTGTCGTGAAGCAGTAATGCGTTTCGGTTTGAAGGGTAGGGCAGCCGTTGTAACTATACTGAGACCTTAGAAGTAATATCTCAAGATGGATGGCGCATTTACGTTGTAGATGTCTATGGGCTCCAGAAACCACTTAACACCAAGTGGGCTGTGAACTCGTCAACCCACCTAAGCAATAAATAAATAAAAATCCCTTAACGTTACATAAATCTTTCAAGTGAAGCCAAGTTATTTGAATCTGTGTATAATATGTGCAGTAATATGGAACTATTCTGAATTTGAGTGCAAAACTTACACACATGGACTAAGCGCAGCTCTATTCAAATCTTAGTATTTGTGAAAATAACTTGTTCTACACCCAACGATGTAAATGTCTGATATAAGGAGAAGCCGTACACCTTACAATATCCTCTTTATTCGTTTGGAATAGGGAAAAAGTGTTCGGTAAACATTTTGGCTCGGCGTTTTCGAGCTTTTCAGATCTTTCGAGTCTGTAGTTGTAGCAAACGAGTGTTTGATTCGTTCGGAATTAGCTGTGCAAGAAATGACTCGGTAATTATTTTTATTGTTTTTTTATATTTAATAGTGTTATGCGCTGGGGTTCGGGATAAATAAATGCTCCACCAAAGTACAACTAAAAACTGTATTCAACACTTATAGCACTTAAAACAATTCACTTTGAAATTCTCAATTCGCTTCTTCCGCTTCGCTTCCGGTGATCCGTTCGCTGTTTCGCTTCGAGTACTTTCGATTACTAACTGACTGCGTGCCATCTCTGCAACGCTTGTATAGCAGATACCACATCCCTAGAATTATCGAGAATATTCCACATATTACGAGTATTGTGTTTCCGCTATCTGGCAATTGATGGCATTGTACTTCTCGAGCGTTCTAGGTGCTACTAGATCCTTCGATATTCGTTCGACTATTCGGCGATAGATGGCTGATTTTCATCTCGAGCAATTAGGCAGACGCAATTCTGAAAGAAATCGTAATTCGTGTTGGAAGGAAATCGTGTTGAAAATAATTCCGTTTTCGAAAGCAGCTGGTTGACAATCAATTGTCTTAGTCAAATCTGAAATCAGACATCGCGCTTAGATGGCGAAGACTGCGAAGATATTAGTAGCTGAGAAAAATTTCAACTCAATTTCAAATAATACAGTTCAATGATTCTCAAAAACCACATCTAGTTACAATAGTACATCCACGTTACAAACCTCGCAATATCGCTTTCTATACGAAGGATTATCCCAACCGAGGGATTATATCTTGCATGATAAAACGGCTACAAGACGGGAAACATTCCGTGATGAACGTTCCAATTAATCTTCGTTTATTATTTACTTGCGTTTGGCTTTTATATTGATTTGGTGATGATAGCCTTTGGATGACTGTGTGCGTTAGAATAATGGTATAAGAAAATCGTTTGGCTCCTACTGGTAGATGAGTAAGTATTAATCGTTATCTGATATCATTTGTACAGTATTTACAGACTATTCACAGACTTTTATATATATTTTAGTAGCGAAGATGAAACGGTTTTTACGGTTTTTTTTATTGCTTAGATGGGTGGACGAGCTTATAACCCACCTGGTGTTGAGTGGTTACTGGAGCCCATAGACATCTACAACGTAAATACGCCACCCACCTTGAGATATAAGTTGTAAGGTCTCAGTATAGTTACAACGGCTGCCCCACCCATCAAACCGAAACGCATTACAGCTTCACGACAGAAATAGGCAGTTGGAGTTTATGTAATATAATTTACGTAAATATAACGTATGATTGCTTTTCGATTAAGGTGGGGAGATTAGCAGTATCAGTATGGGATTGCAAGCTGTATGTTACCGCATTCATTGCAGACAGAGATTAGGGACTTAGTAATTAGGAATGGCTGCGTAAGTACGCAGTACGATTGAAGCCCTGAATATTTTTGGTATCATAGAAACTGGAAACGGAAGTTGATAATTTTTTTTGTTTTTATTTTACATAGCGTAGAAGAGTGAGCTGAGAAAAGAGAGAGAGTGAGCTAACGGCTCTTTACAGTGTCCCTTATTTTTTAAATATGATTCTCGCGTCCCATGAACAAATCATAGACTTGGCGATACATGGTTTAATGAGATACCATTATATGTGTATTCACAGTGTAACTAATATGGGTAAGCTTCTAAGACGTTTTCACGTGTAGAAACACGATCCGAAACAAAATTTACTGATTCCGTGGAATATTATGTTACATTTCCGGATAAGTCCGGGATGTGTTTGGCGTTTCAATGTTAATTACTTACCAGTTTAAGGTGTATTAAGAGCTTTCAGTTTTCAAAAAATACGGTTAAAGGAAAAATAGCTAAGTTGTTTCAATTTAAATTTTAAATATGGATACTAGTGAGTCTATACTCCCTCCGTACGTCGTGTTCCTCAGTACTGAGGGTCGTGACCTTTACGGTACTTTTATTAGGACTATGTTCCTCCATTCTTTCCTGTCCTCCGCGCAGTGGGTAGCGACATTGATGCTGGAGTCCAAAGTCATCTTAATCTGACCGGACCAGCGCATGGGACTACGCCCCTTAGGCTTCTTTCCTACCACTTTGCCGGCGGTGAGTAGTCTTTCGAGATTATCACCCTTTTTTTTTGCAACATGACCGAAAAACTTGAAATTCCTACATAGGCAAGTGGTGGAGAGTCTTGTGGAGACGCCTAGTTCTTCCAAGAATGAGGCGTTTGTCCGATGTGCCGCTCAGGTAATCTGCAGCATTTTCCGCCAGCACCACATCTCAAACGCGTCGACCCGACTTCGATCAGCCTTTAGAGTCTACACTATGCCAATATTGATAAATATTTTGATGGACGACAACTATTACCTTAAAATTTATTTGTTCTATTCTAGACTTCAATCTAGTGTCTGAAAAGTGCATTGAGGATATGCTATTTAAATATTCCACTACATGTTTAACTCTTAGTGATATATTTTTTCTCCTTTGTCTATTATTTTTAATTATATAATTCGATTACTTTCATCGTCACAAAGATGTGGCCTGTTCGTTTTCATTTACGAATCTGAGTTTTTTTTTAAATAATTAATAATCTAAATATTCTTACGATCACACATAGTTTTAATTATATTATTTTTTATTTAGAGTGTAGCGTGAGCTGATTTGGTTAGGTATCAAATCATCCTCATTCCGGCCGCAAACTGGTCTTTTTGATTAAGATCAGAGAAGAGATAGATAGAGAAGAGATATCTATGACGTCTATAAGAACTTAGTGTCCGATAAGCTTAGTCTCCTCTCCAGCTGATTTAAAGTAACAGAAAAGGAATCGTAATATAAAAAACCTTTAAGCATGTCTGTAATAACAATATTACCTCGAGTCAAAGAAAATCCAGCCAAACGCTTGTAGTACATTCACAGAGCGAAATTACGACGATCAATTCAGCGCATAACCCAGAGGGATTTGCAACTGTGCAATCTCGGAGTTGTCATTGTCTTTAGATTGGCAGATGGAGTTGGGTGTAGATGGGACGGTAGATACGAGAGTGTGTTGGCTTATGAGGATACTGAACTTTAGGGATGTTGTTCGACGTGAGATTTTAGAGATTTTTTCTAGTGCGAGTATCGGGAATGTTGACACGTTTTTGTTGTTATTTAGTTTTTAGGTTATGCTTAGTGGAAACTTTAGTTTACATATTTATTGATATGCTGTACAAAACAATAAAATGATTGTTATCTGAATTTAAATAATTTAAATTACAAAAATTTATTACTCGTATAACCCGTAATAATATGCCATCAAAGATTTGCGAGCTAATATGTCATTCTGTCATTTGTACTCTGACATTTGTATTTAGTGTCATAAAATTTAAATTTTAAATATGCCTAATATTATATGTATATGTATAATATCAATCTACAAATTTTAAAGCGTAAAAAGCATTTCAGTGAAGCAAGATAAATACGAAGCAACGTACCATGAATTATAGTGCTATCAATAATTTCAATAGACAAACAATCCCGCCAAAAACCATAGAGAAATTATTCAAAAAATTTGGAACGTGTTTGTTAAAGTGGATTTGGTTAGATTGTTTTCTCCACATAACTTTCATTACTCAAACATTAATTTTTTTTTTAATAAACAAAATAATTCTCAAAATAAAGATTTTTACTTTTACTTTTTTTTAGACTAGCTTTGCCTCGCGGCGTCACCCGCGCTACGACAGTAACATCGCGGGACAAAGAAAACCTTAAATCGCGTTGTCGTTTCTCGCCAGCCGGCCCGCTCGTTTTGCGAATGCAAACAGGCAATGCAACAATAACTCGTTCGCGACTCACGTACGCGTCTCAAGTTACGTACGGCATCCTAATAAATTTCTAAATCGAAAACGCTCTGTATTCACGTGAGAGAGGTGGGATTCGCGAACACAATGCGATCGTGTTACAAAAGGAGTTTTGCATATCTAGAGATCGAGGAGGCGTTCCGAAGGTTATTGTCCTGATGTAGGTAATGTACTGGTTTTAGCGTTATTTTCGTCGCGAATATCTTTTTTGAAATTCTTACTTCGGCTTACTAGATAACTATGTTCTTCGATCAGTCTTAGAACGCCGATAACAAATTAGTTTTTACTGAACACACGTCAACTGATAATGACATCTACAGTTAGATACGGGATTTTTACTGGTGGTAGGACCTCTTGTGAGTCCGCACGGATAGGTACCACCACCCCGCCTATTTCTGCCGTGAAGCAGTAATGCGTTTCGGTTTGAAGGGCGAGGCAGCCGTTGTAACTGTACTTGAGACCTTAGAACTTATATCTCAAGGTGGGTGGCGCATTTACGTTGTAGATGTCTATGGGCTCCAGTAACCGCTTAACATCAGGTGAGCTGTCAGCTCGTCCACCCATCTAAGCAATAAAAATATATATAAATATGAAATATAAAAATTAAATTCTTTTCCGCTACATGTAACACCACGCTGAAATACAACAAGTAAATCGGCTCAACTAGGAAACCGAGCCACAAACTTATTTCATAAAAAAAAAAAAACTCTTTGGCTGTTTCAATTTCTCAGGTTGCACGGAAGACGTTGTATTTTCCCACGTCTTTTTCTCATATTTTTCAAGAAAAACTTCCATTTTCTCCACGTTTTAAATGTAGATGGAAATTCTCGCTTGCGCTACCTTTTTAGAGTAGTTTAAAATATGTGTCAGAATTTAATCAAACCGGAAATAACTACTTTTGTGACATAGGTTTATTAATTACAATATCGTTGTTCAAAAACAATGAGGTTAAAGTGTTGATCATCTGCTAACTGCTTATTAGCTTAGCATATAAATTTAATTTTTGGTAATATAAGAGTTACATAGCCATACTGCTGACCACCAAACTAAGAATGCAATCAATAACGCTTTTACACTAAGCTTCGATAATTTTCTATGAATCGAAGTATCGTATTTTTTTCGAACGGAGCCACGTGTCAAAATAAAAAAAGTTAAGGTCATTTAATGACTATGAATGAATGAATGAATGAATAAATGAATGAATGAATGGTTTATTTTATTTCAGACAACAATAAGTCCATATGTGTACATAGTATCATTAAAACATACTCAAAATTAACAAAACCAATCAAATAAAAAATATACATTTATTAAAAATAACTATCAGTTGAATACATTTCAAATATTCCATTCAACTGATACTTACTTCGAACCAACCATTATTATTATTACTATGAGTAAGAATTTCAAAAACCCTAGGTTTTCCGGAAAATTTTCGGCTGAAGACTCATTTCCTACATACCACAAATGCTTATAACTTCGTTGTTCTAGAAGTCTATGTAAATTTAATTTGATTTTAGCAAAAAATCGAGGTAATTTCTCAGGCAAGGTAAATTGAAGCACCTTTAAAAGCAACTTACTTTATGTTCAAACTTTTATGTATCGTAAAAACTGACGGTCTGAATCGACAATGTATGTCTATGTATGAAACAACAGAAAAACTCACGAAGAACTACGAATGTGACTAAGTTTAACTTGAGTTTTTATTTCGCTGCACTAGATCGGAGAATGTAGTTACGACCGACCTGGTATTGAATTATTAGAGGATTATTAAAATCGGACCAGTAGTTCCTGAGATTAGCGCGTTCAAACAAACAAACTCTTCAGCTTTATAATATTAGTATAGACTTGTGGTCCCGCAGTAGTCGAAATTCGACTTTAATTAATTGAAATTGTAAGTTTGTACACTATTATAATATGATTCTATTTTCAAAGACTATTATACTTCTATAATCACAAATTTCGCCAAGAATACACTATCGAAATATATTAATAAAGACAAACATTATTTAATCTATTCTCAATTTGACCACAAACGTCAAGAACAAAAGTTTGACAATAAATAAATACTATGCATGCGTTATGTGCGTCAAATACGTGGTAGTGTGTGTAATGTTTTTTTTATTGATTTAATGTATATTTTAGGCATAATTTTAAAAAATATTAACATTCTGCACTCCTTCTCTATATTCTCTATAAGTGTGGGAAATTTCATACTCCTCCGTCCGCGCAATTTTCGTAAAAAGGGATACAAAGTTTTTATAGATTCCTATAGAAAGAACTGGTGAGAAGCACAATGCCTACCGGAACGAAATACGCACGAAAATAAAAGACAATTTGCAGACTCGACGCACGCTCGTAACAAGGTGGCAACTGGCAACTGATTGAATAAAGAAAATTTGCCCCGTCGGCCCCATTCTTACGGCCGTAACAAAGGGGCAAACAAAAGGGGTATGCCGACGAGTGTTTGCCCCGGCACTTTGGCATTTGTGTATACACCTTTTGGTATTTTCGTGGGTGGTGACATACTGCGCGTAGGGTGGACCACATGAATTCTTGTAAAGGTTAATTAATGTTTTTGGTTTTGCACTGACTATCTTCATTCTGACTACTAAACCACAATATAACTATAGGTTAGATTTCATAATTTATTATCAGGCTTAAGCTCTGCATTTAGTCTCGGTAAGGTTTATCCCCGATCATTTAAATAAAAATAGATTGGGTCAGTGGTTTTTGTTAACATGAAATATTATAACGCGTCACTTTTCCGTCACAAAGTCACTCTCAAGTGTTTGGAAAAATTACTATTATCCATTGTGAGAAGTAATTGAGAACGTGCTTTTTATACTACTACTACCACTACTGGTGCTAGAATTCTTCGGACATATTGCTCGTAAAGAGGGTCATAATCTTGAACAGCTGATGGTGACAGGAAAGGTAGATGGCAAACGTCCCAAAGGACGCAGTCCTACGAGATGGTCGGACCAAATACGATCTTCTCTGGACATCAACTTCCACAATGCCCTCCATCCAAAGCTAAGGATCGTAGAAGATGGAGGGAAATCGTACGAGAGAAACTGATGCAGCGGGAGAGTCATGACCCTCAGTAATGAGGAAAACGACGCGAGGAGGAGGAGGACTACCACTACTACTACTGTCCTTAGCCGTTTCGACCACGGCGACCACTTAAAAATACGTTTTTAATTGTCACGTTGAGCTCGTGTGTGTCTAACATAACCGATCCTGTTCCTAAACGTTGGTGTTTTTATATCAATAAGATGAACTCATTCCAAGGTTTGATAAATAGATGAGCAGATATAAAAAGCAAAATATAGGCAATTGTAACTAGTTTTACGATTTAATACCCCCGTATATTATTTGTGAAGTTTCGAATGCTATGCAGTTTACGTGGTCATAAAGAAGAAATAATAATAATATAAAAACTGGTGAATAATTTAAACTAACAAACATCGATTAAGCCGTAAAAGTAGTTTTTATTATTAACATTTTTTTTAATAGCACCCTTGTAGGCAGACGAGCATACGGCCCACCTGATGGTGAGTGGTTACCGTCGCCCATGTACTTCAGCAATGCCAGGGGCAGAGCCAAGCCGCTGCCTATCGTTTAATACTCTCCACAAGCCTCGCTTAAAGAAGGACATGTCATAGCGCTCAGGAAACAACGTGGAGGGGAGCTCATTCCATAGCCGGATGGTACGTGGCAAAAAAGACCTCTGGAAACGCACTGTGGATGACCGCAGTGGCTCCAGGTAGTATAGATGAACTCTACTCCGGTGGCGGGCGGTGCGATGGGAAAAACGAGATGCCGGTATCATCTCGAACAATTCCTCACGATTATACGAATATATATTCCTCAACATTATACGATAAATTATTTTTTTACCAACAACAAACTACATTTTCCTATCACCAGTACAGCCTTACAAAAAGCACTATTCAACTGAAGCCTCCCTTACCGGGAATGACTCATTTGAAAATGCGTGTTTACATGCTTAATTTAGCTAATCCTTCACAAATATTCCCGTTCTCGTACTGAATAAGGTATGAACAGGAAAAGGCATTGCCACTGAAACGAGCCCCCGTAACACCGATGGCGTGCAAACACAGCCGCTTTTATGGTATTTGTTATGGTAATTCCGATTATGAAATATCAATTACCGGATAATTCGCGAAGGGTGTTTCTCTCGTTCCTTTCATTGGCATTTCGACTCGGAAAACGATGTGATATTATTGCAACGTTATAGTTTACTCTAGAGTGTTTGAATTGAGAATTGATTGTTAACCGTTTGTCAAGCGTTTTTTTTATTGCTTAGATAGGTGGACGATCTCACAGCTCACCTGGTGTTAAGTGGTTACTGGAGTAAGTTAAGCTCTAAGCTCTCAAGTATAGTTGCAACGGTTGCCCCACCCTTCAAACCGAAACGCATTACTGCTTCACGGCAGAAATAGGCAGGGTGGCGGTACCTACCACTAGTAATTACGCAAATTATAATTTTGCGGGTTTGATTTTTATTACACGATGCTATTCCTTCACCGTGGAAGTCAATCGTGAACATTTGAGTACGTATTTCATTAGAAAAATTGGTACCCGCTTGAGATTCGAACACCGGTGCATCGCTCAACACGAATGCACCGGACGTCTTATCCTTTAGGCCACGACAACTTCATACTTCATACGGCGTTTGTTTTACTCAAGCACTTTTTTTTCAGAATTGAGGGTATATTTTTACTTGTAATAATCTTGAATTGGTTATTTTTAACATTCAACATAGCTATTGATATTTTTTTAAACATAGAAACGCTGAAGTATTTACCGCAAAGTATATTTAAGTCACCAGTCTAATCTCAATCTAACCACTATAGTATATAATATCACCTTTTATTATGTACCTGCTCCTCCTTTATAACACCTCACGTGAACTTTAACTAAACGTCAGATATAATGTCAATGGTTTAATTATTAATCCTATGCCCTTTACGAGGTGAATAAAGATCGACACTTGAACTTAAACAATGGAGCAGTCCAATTACGGACGAGGTGTGAACGAACCAATCACATAAATGGAGAATTATTTGCTTTATCAATCTTATTGATTTTGGTGTGGATTCCAAAATTATTTCTTTGATTGAATTCTATGAGTGAAATTGTACAATAGTTAGGTATTTAAATTAACGGTCTGGTGTATATAATTTAATTCTAGAGCTTTTAATTCTACATTTAATCATACATTACTACATTTAATATACAGCTACGAATATTACAAAATAGTCAACAGAAGTGTTCATCCTTCTACAACAGATTGCCCTTCAAGCCAAAGGCTCTAAAATATGCTGGATAATAATAATAAAAAACACTACACAAGCGCAACGTGTGATGTGTTGAACGTGAGCTACATGGTAGGCGGAATAGGGGTGTTAGGTTTTATTTTCGTTACGGAATTTCTTGATTCAGTCGCCGCGCTCAAAGCCCGCGATAAAAGCTATGCAATAGCTTAAAAAATTGTTTATCTCACCGAAACAGGACTTAATACTTATAGATACTTCACCCGTAGTAATTTATTCAGAGACACACTCAACTGCATTATAAAACTAGCGTCTATGCAGTTCTCACATGACAGATACACATAAACCGTACTCAAAACATAGCCCAAACCGTAAGTTCCGTTTCGTTTATCGTCGGATGGTTTTTCGCGGCGTCCGGTCCGCCCGAAATTCCTGGCGTGCCCGTCCTACATAAATTTGTGTCTTAATGTGACTGGGGTCATATGATGGTACCAATGGCTGTGATTGTTAAAAGTAAACTGTCTGGTGAAGGTTCATTTGTTGTGAGAATTATTTTACGTTTAGATGAGATTTAATTTTTACTTTTAGATTAGCTACTTTTATAAAAATGATCAAGGGGATCCTCCACATTAGTAATAGGCTATGCGCCATTTTGAGAAGGCGGCACGACAAGAGAACCCTCTCATCGTCGCCGCTGGAAACTATATACCCGACCCAGTAGACCGAATAGTAAACCGTCGACGTCGCCCAAAGCACGTCATTACGGATCCTCCTGATCCATTAACGGTGCTTTTAGGCACCACAAGCACCGGTCACCGTCCTCGTCGAACCCGTCGCTTGCGACGAAGGGCTCGACGATCGAACTAACCCATAGACACAGCCCACTGAGTTTCTCGCCGGATCTTCTCAGTGGATCGCGTTTCCGATCCGGTGGTAGATTCTGCGAAGCACTGCTCTTGCTAGGGTCAGTGTTAGCAACTCTCCGGTTAAGCCCCGCGAGCTCACATACAAAAGTTAGGGCGAAGCTGAAATAGCCTCTCAAGGCTATCAGAATAGCTGAGAAAAAAAAAAAAAGAAATTGTTTAGTAATGTAATTGTTTCTTGTTAATTGTAATTTAGTAATGTAAATGTAATTGTAATTGTATTGTAATTCTTTAATTATATATTGTGAATAAAATTATTTCCTTACATTATAAGTTAGATTAGTTTTCGTTGTCGTGTTGTTTTGTCATGTAAGGAACGTTGTTGTACAAATTCAGCACTATGTATTTTTTTGTCGTGCGCACATAACTTATGTTGCAAGCCAGATTTTGTTTCTTTTTACTTGTTTTTTTTATGTATCTTTTTAGCTTGTAATGGGTATTGTGAGCCTAATAAATAAAATTTTAAAAAAAGTTTGAGATTTAGCGTGTTTTATTTCTTAGCTTCGGCTAGGCGATGACAAAGCTTCATCTGATTTTTTTGTACATGACTAAAAATCTTTTTCGTTCAAAGCTTACATTATTTTTATATATTTGTAGATGCGTCGTGCGTGTTGTAGTAAATAGGTGCGAACGAAATTTTAAATAAATTCGCATTCGACATTTCGGGAGCTCAACGCGGAGAGCAAATAAACATAGCGAAAGTGTCGTGAAACAGTGTCGGACACCGGTCACGGCCCGTGAAATCGAATTGCCCAGAGCGGTCTACACTGATGTGTAGACCAGGAGCTGACTGTTGTCATTTTAAATAAACTTATGTTTTAAAATGTAGACCATCGTTATAAAAACCCATATAGTTCGAAAATATATAATGTACTAAATAGGTTTTCTTAAATATTATATTACATTACGTTAATTTATGTCATTAAATATAAATCAAAATAACTTGGGTATATAAAAATGAATAAATTAAACCATTACATATTTTGTATTCCAATTTGGTAAATTTCTGAAAAATCTGGAGATGTTTTTTTTTTATTCTGGTTTTTAGTTGTTGCTCATTAGGAAATTTGATATAAATTAAAAATATTTACAAATAGATTTTAAAATTATTTTCTAATAAGTTTTAACACTGCCAATAGCATGCAATCAGATTATATTTTTTTTAGCATCTAGTAAAAAGTGATTTACAACTCATTAGTGAGTATGCAATTTTTGTCACATTTAGTAAACCACCAACTTCACATGAATATAATAATAATATATTGACAAATTAAGAAAGAAAATTAGAATAGCAATTTTACAAACTCATCAAAAAGATAGCACCTAGTCTCTATCATTGCTTTAATTTATACTCAATAAAAATAGCACCTTGTCTCGATCATTTAATTTATACTCAATAGTAATAAAGGTTTTATCAGAACAAAACAGTACCTTGTAATAGGACAGATTCCTCTAGATTTTTCAAGGATAAATTATTTTCGTGAAATTTCCAAGCTCTCACACCAGACCCTACGAGTAGGCCTGATAGCATCTGACACCGCAGACAGCGAGTGGGACAAATTGTCAGATGCGCCGCAGGTTGCACGCGACGTACAGAATTTATGTTTGTCTCTGAATTTCTGTTATGCCGTAAATTTCCGGTCTGCATTTCGGGACGAGACTAAGATTTGGTGTAGTGTTGTTGATAAAACTTTACGTTGTTATATTCGTGTAAATAGCAGAAAATCAAACGACCTATCTGGAGATAAATTATAACCAGAGTAGAGCCGGAAGGTGTCACCCACCTTGAAACTTGAAAGCATCTAGTTAAATAATAATCTAAATATATAGAGTTCCATAAATGGTTTGGGAACAATTATCTGTGTTATACATTATTCATACCATGAACTTAAATTACAAAGAGCTTCATCATCTCATTTGAAAGATAACATTTTTTTTTATTAAATATTTGCGTGAAATAATATTTTGTTCAGGTACAATATCACGAGCACTAAGATAATTTTATTTTTATTTTGCTACAATTGTTTTGTGATATTATAGTCGATAGTAACGCTTTGATTAAATTACAAAAAAAACTACCTGTATTTTGAGTATTAAAATGCCATTTAATTTTACTTACAAGCGCCATCTTCACAGCAACCGACTCTACATTTTGAAATAGAGTTTTACAGTACGAAGCCAGCTAGCGACATCTGTTACGAAAACGTGTAATATAGAATTTGTAGAGTTCCAGCTTTCCTTCGTATGTAGGTTTCTTTACTCGATGCTAGATGGCGTTGTTTCATGTTAATGATCTCAAACATCTACTTAAAAATGCTCTGAAGTCAAAATTTTTATTCTTGTTACAGATCAGAAAAATAACAATTTAATACTTTTATGAAGCTTTCATAAGTAATAAACTAAAAAAAAAACGAGACTTTTAAAATAAGTTTTTCATGTATCCATTAAATTATAAAGCATTTTTCTGAATGAGTTCGGTCATACAAGGTGTAAGCATTTCGACAACCTAGATCGTTCAATACGGTACATCAAAACATATGTAATACATTAGCAGAATTGGTAGATCAAGCTTAGCCGGACATGGTTATGAAAATTATAAAATACTTTTCTAATTATCGTAAATTGTAAAGTTAATTAAGTTTATTTAAAAATTTGTATTGTAAAAATTGTATTTATTGAAACTGAGTTAATTATTAGCTGTGACACAGAAAAATATTGATTAATTAAAAGAATAGAAAATTAAATCTATAAAATTATTTTCGTTAAGCATTTTCTGTTTTAAGCAAGTGCTGCTCCACATAGACAATTCTGCAACACCATCACATGCTATGGGAAGAGTTTCAAGTGAAAAGTCTGGAAGTTATTTCCTTGATATTCACTGTTTAAAAACACACAATTAAAATAGAAAAAACTTAAATTTAAGATGTTTAGAATGAATAATCTTAAGCAGTAGACAGTTGCTTGGTCATACTTCTTGGATTACTGATGTTTATGACCTCATTTGCTTTCGAATCTAGTAAAAAAGATGCCAATTTTTTCCTATTTCTTCCAAATATCCCACTAAATCGAGCAAGTAATTGTCATGAATAGATTATTGCAGATAATGGCCGCCATATTGGTTAGTTTGCCCACAAAATTCCCAGCTTTTCTGGCCTAAAGGACTAATGGTCAGGTAAGAAATTAGCTTTTAAAATAATATCTCAATGTGGTCGACGAGGCTTTCTTTTTGGTATCTAGTCAGATCATCTGCCCATTAACAGCAGTAACAATACAAAGTACTTTTAACTGTAACTACAATATTGTTCATAGAATTTGATGTAGTCCCGCACAAAATAAAACTTTTGTATGCTGCTACCTATTTAGCTCTATCGTGCCATAAATATAGTTTGAACACAAATATAATCAAGAGAAAAAATATACCAGCCATTGAATAAAAATCATAACAAAATAGAACGTTTCAAAACACACAACGTCCAATAAAATACTCAACAATATTGTTTTTCTGCCGTAATAAGTACTCTCTCTGTGTTTGGTGCAAAACATGAGCTTGAAGAGAAACAAAAAAAATCAATAATAATTATTATTTTATTGGAACGAAGTTCCTTACGGCAGGCTTGGAGGGGATAGGGATTTTGCTGCGCGACCGAACTGAATAAAATGTGATAGTAAAACCGTAAGAAAAAATCAGTGGAAAAAAGTGAGTGGAATAAAACCGTTAAATGAGACGTGCGCAGGCGCGACAGTCGGTTTCAGTTCCGATTGCATCACCTTTCAGTCCGGACGTGTTTTTGCGAAAAACTGTCGCTGCCGTCGCGATCTTGTGTCTCGAGTTTCGCTGCATTGTCGTTGTCGCATCGATCGCGGCATTGTTGCGAATTCTTGACGCACTATCGCTGGCGTCGCGACCTTGTGTCGTAAAAGCAACTCGAACTTGTTGATTGTGCATTCGTAACGACTTCACATTATCATCCACTCATATCATTTATTAAATTTATTTATTTATTCGGCGAGTAAAACAGTCTCTTTCGAGACTAACCCCCCCTGAGATCACCGCTTGTTGTGGCATTCTCACAACCCAGTGGGGCCCCACCTTCCCAAACTTCCACCCCAATCCTAGCCGACTGCCGTTTTCACGGCAAAGGCACTCCCCCCCTTGTAGCTGGCACAGCGCAGGGGGTGAACTCCTACTCAGGGGACTCGCCTTTCGGCGAGTGTGCCTTAAGTCCCGGGGACGCCCCCCCCGGGCACAACAAACAATGGAGGAAGAACTGCTAGGATTTCTAGGGTCACTCGCGGAGAAGTACCCGATACTCACCAACCTCACGGCCGAATTCGCGGCCTACAGGAACGCCCGCGCAAGTCCCGCCCCGCCCGCGTCCCTCGCCGCGTCGTTTCGAGCCGCGCAGTCATGCCCCGCCCCCAAATCCAATTTGAGCGCACATACGCACGTAGCGACTCAGGAAGCGCCTAGCGCCAACGAAGCGCCTAACGCACCCGCGACGTCTTTCACGCCAATCTCATCCGTCGCGTCGTCCGTAATCATCAACTCAGGTTCAGACTCCGATACCGGATCGGAGATGGACTTCGAGTCCGCGACGAGCCCGCAGCCTGGTACCTCGGATGGGTTCCAAACGGTAAAACGCGGGAAAAAACGTACTCGCGTCGTGGAGTCCCGGAGCTCCACGACAAAACAAACAAAGTCAGCGACTGCCTCCCGTCCGCAGGTAGTCGTGACACCGGAGTCGGACTCCGGCCGCCGCGCAACCCCACCGCCGCGTCCCAAGCCCGCGCCCGCGCAAAAAACCGTCGTCCCGCCCCCGCTGATTCTCCAGGAGAAGTCAGCATGGAACCGCGTCTCCCAGGCCCTTCAGGCAAACAAAATAAATTATACCCATGCGCGTAACGTCGCGCATGGGATTCAAATCAAGGTCGCAACGCCGGGCGACCATAGGGCTCTATCCGCGTACCTCCGAAAGGAGAACATAGGTTTCCATACCTATGCTCTTCAGGAGGACCGCGAGCTCCGCGTAGTAATACGCGGAGTTCCGAAGGAACTCGACATAGAGTACGTCAAGGAGGATCTGACCGCTCAGTCCCTCCCGATAGTAAGTGTGCACCGGATGCACAACGGACGCGACAAAAAACCATATAACATGGTTCTAGTCGCACTAGAACCAACCCCGGAGGCCAAGAAAAAGATCGCATGTCTCGCGACAGTATGTGGCCTATCCGGGGTTACCATTGAAGCCCCCCATAGACGTGGCACTCCCGGACAGTGCCACAGATGCCAACTCTATGGCCACTCGGCTCGGAATTGCCACGCGCGCCCCCGCTGCGTGAAGTGCCTCGGCGATCACGCCACGTTAGATTGCTCGCCAGTTAGGGAAACCGCGACCGAACCTCCAAGCTGTGTCCTATTTTTTTTTTTTTCTCGGGCCGGGGGCCGAACCTCCTACGAGGTCCCCGCGCCTAGAGGCCCCCCGGGGTATGTGAGACTCAACGATCTGCAGGTGTTGAGAGCAGATCGCGGGCCCAAGGATTTTAGGGCCCACCCACTAAACGACTCCCCTGCACTCTTACACCCGACGTCCGATCTCCGTCCGGGGTCAGAACCCGTTCAGAGTAGGGGGGTTCCCGCGGTCAACACTACAACCAGACACGCGGCGCCACCCCGAGGACGCCCGACCGACGGGTCGTCGAGGCGATAGTCGACGACCAACGACGTCAGTCTCCGCGGTACGGCGGCCCTACCAGGCCGCCCGGGCGGTGCCGCTGGTGTTCCGGGATACCCCGCAGGGCCAGAACCAGCCTGCCGGGTCGGAACGCGATACACCGCCGACCGGGTTGTTCTTCAACAGTATGTTCGGCGACGACAGCGACGACGAAAATGCGGACCGCATCGCAGTCCGCAGCCGCCGACGCGCCGTCCCGTCCTCCTGGTGCCAGCGCGCTAGAGTGACGGTAGCGTGCGGCGCAGCCTCAACCCCCTTAGGTCGCCCCGTGACCATCACCGGGAGGAGACTGCCTCCTCATAGGGGCTGGAGCTGGACAAACGCCCTCCTCCGACCCCCGGCCCGACGGCGGCGGCACGGCGCCGAGAGGGAAGAAGAGCTCTCCCTCTCCCGTTCCGCCGCCTCCTTCTGCGAGATGGTGGACTCGCAGAAGTCGAGCATCGCCTGCCAGGACTCGTCGCTGCCGAGCATCGTAGCCACGACGGTCGGAAGCGACAAGTCCGGTCCTATTTTTGCAACGAGGACGCGGCGCTGCTCCGCGAAAGCGGGGCAGTACGCGAGCGTGTGCTCCGCCGTGTCCTCGTTGCAGCCACTGCAGTGGTGGCACTTCGGCGTCGGCTCCCTCCGGGCGACGAGGCGCAGGTAGCGACCGAAACAGCCGTGTCCCGTGAGCACCTGCGTCGCTCGGAAGGTGAGACGTCCTCGGTCGCGATTCACCCAGTCCGAGAGGACCGGGCGGATCGCCTCAACGGTCCGTCGCCCGTAGGCGGGGTCCGCCAGGCGGCGAGACCACGCCTCGAGCACGGCACGCCGAGATTGAAGCTTCCGCGCTCGAACTTCCACCGCGCCAGGACGCGGCTCCCTCCTGGAGCGGAGATCGCATCGCCACGCGTAATCCGCAGCGAGCGCCTCCGCTTCCAGGTCCCAGGGAGGCGTCCCAGCTAGCACGCACGCCGCCTCGAACGAGACGGTGCGGTATCCACGAACCGCCCTGACCGCAATCGCGCGCTGCGGACGTCGCAACGCCGCAACGTTGTCGCGGGTCAGGGCATGGCACCACACGGGAGCCCCGTACAGTGCCATCGACCGCACCACCCCCGTGTAGAGGCGGCGCACCACCACGTCAGGCCCCCCGACGTTCGGCAACAGCCGACTCAGCGAGCCGGCGGCCGCCATCAATCGGGGACCTAATCTCTCAAAGTGAGTGCGGAAGCTCCAACGACCGTCCAGTACGAGACCGAGGTACCGTAATCCGGTCGCCTCGATCTCGACGCGAACGCCTCCGATCACAAGGTGGGCCCCCTGAGGCGGCGCTCTCCGGGCCCCGTGAAACAACAGGGCCTGGGATTTATCGAGCGCCACCTCCAGACCCAGCCTTCGGATCCTGCCGATGACGAAGGCCACCCCCGCGCAGGAAAGACGGGCAGACTCTCGCAAGTCCCTCCCCCGGGCCACGACCAAAGTGTCGTCCGCGTAACAAACTACGCTCAGACCCGGAAGAGGAGCACTTAGGGCGCTACGCAGGACCCAGTCGTAGCCGATGTTCCACAAGAGAGGGCCAAGGACCGACCCCTGTGGAACACCGCGCTGGACGGGGAAGCGGAGCACCGCCCCACCGTGCCCGGTGCACACGACCGACCTGTCCTCGAGGTAGGACCCGATCAGCCGACGGAGATACGCAGGGACGCCGTGATACTCCAGCGCCCCTGCGATCACCGACCAGGGCACGACACGGCCGCACGAATCTCCTCCTCCGAGATGCTCGGAGGGACCACCTCAGCAGGGGCATCACCGCTCACGCTACTGCGTGGTGGCGCGCCCATGGAAGGGGGCTCGAAGCCCCTCTCCATCCGCGGGAACAGCCCGGAGACAATCTCCCGCAGCTGCTGAGGCTGGAGACGTTCCGTCACCGGGAGCGTCCACGGCCGCAATTTCTTGCGGGCCGTTTGGTACGGGCGCCCCCAAGGATCTTGGTCAAGCGTCTCCAGGAGCGTCTTCATGCTCTGAGACTTGGCCTCGCCGATGGCCCGCCGCAGTGCCTCCTGCTTCTGACGGCAGTCGGCATGCAGGCGGGTCGCCACCTCCGCGAAGTCCGCATCGCGAAGGCGGCGACGGCGGTGGCGGGCGCTTCGGCGGCGCGCCCGCACGCACTCCTCTCGGAGGAGCGCGATCTCGGGCGTCCACCAATACGCACCGCCACGCGGAGCGCGACCGCTGACCCGGGGCATCGCAGCATCGTAGACGCGACGCATCGTACCCCGGAACCATTCGGCCTCCAACTCCACGTCCACTAGACGCACGGGCATCGGCGCCCACGTGGCCGCCTCCACCGCAAGCACCTTGTTCAGGCGCTTCAGTGCCCATCGCGGGAATGATCGGAGAGCACTACGCGGGAGCTCCTCCTCACCGCGGGCGTCTTCGTCCGGCGCGTTCAACAAGGTGGAAACGGAGAGCTCAAATCGGACGAACCGATGGTCCGAGAGCGTCTCCGCCCCCTCGAGAACACGCCAGCCACGGACACGGCGTGCGGCGGACGGAGACGCGAACGACACGTCCACGTGTGATTCCCCGTTCCACCGCACGCAGGTCGCGACCGAACCTCTGTTCAGAAGACAGAGGCCGGTTGCGAAAGCCCACTCCGACAGGAACTCGCCGCGCGAGTCCGTGCGGGGAAAACCCCACGCCGTACATTTAGCGTTGAGGTCCCCCGCCAGTATCACCGGGCGAGACTCGAAGCGATGAACCAACGCCTCGAGCCCGCCCAGGAACCGCTCGAACTCAGCGAGACTCCTGTTCGGAGAGAAGTACACCCCGATCACGACGGTTTGGTTGACCCTAACGACGACGTACCCGGATCCCCTGGCCACCATTCCAAGGGGGGGTAACGCCGCAGACTGTCGCATCACGATCGCCACGGAGCCTTCAACATCTCCGGCCCAGGAATCCTCCCGGTCGGGAGGTACGAAGTATGGCTCCGCAACGATCGCGATGTCGATGAACCACTCCGCCATGGTGTGGACGAGGAGATCCTGCGCCCTGGCGGAGTGGTTCACGTTCGCTTGAAGGAAGCGATGGACGTGATCCATTATTGAGGTGTCACGTCCGCACCTGACCAACTGACCGGCCGGCTGTATCACAGGCAGCCGGCCCTTCCTCTATATTTTTCTTCTTTTTTCCGCCACGCCTCCTCTTTGTGGAGGAGGGTGCGGAAAGACAGGACGGGCCCCCGGCCCAATGATCGGCCCGCCGCTTCGCCGCGTCGCATAGCACGCAGTGCGGTGCGGCGGCTGTGCAGGAGCCCGCCTTGTGACCGGGTTGGCCGCAGCGGAAACAAAGACCGCTGCGGTCCACAGCCGACGGGCACCTGGCGAGGCCGTGCCCGGTGCCGAAACACCGGAGGCATCGCCAGGGGCGGGCCTTCTGTAGCTGCACGTGGGCTATCACCCAGCCTGCGCGTAGCCTCCCTGGTGAGTCGGCGGGCCGACCTCGTGGAGGCGTAGCCAGGAGTGTGGCTGCCTGCATAGGGCAACGCGCCCACACAGTGAAGGCTCCAGAGTAAGAGCTTCGCAGCTCTCCTACCTTCACCTGCGTAAGGGCGCAATTGCCCTGCGATGCAATGGCGGCGGCCACTTCCTCCTTAGTGGCGCATTCATCCAGGCCCGTCACTTTGACTTCCGCCATCTTGACGGGCCTGTCAATACGCACCACTTCTGGGTCCGGCAGGATTTCGCGGAGCCGGGCTGCTAGCTTGTCAGCGACCGCGCTGGTATTGGCAGCAGGACACTCCAGCAGCCGGGCTCCGTTGGCGGTGTGCCGGACTCGGAGGCCACCCTCCACGCCTATGGCATCCACGTCGACGTTAGCGCGCGCCCGGGCCATCACCTCCCCATAGGTGAGGCCCTTTTCTTTGGCAGCCGGCAGCAGCTCCAATACGACAGCTGCCGACCGCGGTGCGCGCGGTTTTCTTGCCTTGCCCTTTCTCTTTCCCTCAGTCGCTGCTCGACCCACCACCTGGGGAGCGTTGACCGTCGGGACGGGACGGGGGCTAGGCACGTCCTGCGCCTTCTTTCCACCTCGCTTCACTACCGTCGTCCATGCTGCGTCCATGTTGGATGAGGCAGGAGGTAGTGGACGGGCCTGTGGGCGTTGTGTCGGCTGGGCGGCATTCACACACCCCTTTGGATTTTTGCGGCTTCTACCAGGCCCAGCCTTCGCAGGCTGGGGCGGGGCAGAAGCAGCAGCCTGGGGCCTCGTGGGCTGAACCGGCATTCGCCGTCCAAAGGGCTTGTTCGACGCGGCCATTTTGGTCGACGCGCGTGCCGAAGGTGCCACACCCACCCTGGTACTTGCAGCCCTTGTGGGTGCCAGTGCAGCTAAGGCATCGCACGGTGACGGCGCAGACGCCTGGCGCTCGTGCGCCAACGGAGGCCTCGCGCGTTCAACCTTGGAAGCGCGGGCCTCGAGGATCGCAATTCGTTTCTTCAGATCCTCTATTTCTTTGTCCTAAGCTGTGTCCTATGCCTTAAGCAAGGGCACCCCGCGAATTACCGTGGATGTCCTAGGGCTCCGCGTAAACGTCCGACCCACCCAGCCCCCCGTACCGTCGGCCCAAAGACTTCGGTGCCTTCAGCACCGAAACCCGCCTTCGTACCGGCTGCAGTTCCTACCGTCTCGGCGTGGAATAAACCGCTGCCGTATACGAAGTCGGGAACACAAACCGCACCCCAGCCCCCGCTCGCGACACGTCCCGCGCCCGCGTACCATCCCCCGCAACCCTCAGCCGTCAACGACTTCACGCTCGTGCGCGACTTCGTCACCGCGGTCAACTTCGACCGTCTGCGATCGTTCGCAGACGCGATGCGAAGGGCGGTAAACCCCGAACAACGGCTAGCGGCCGCGTTCGAATACATGGACGTTTACGAGTCCGTGGCCCGTACTTTCTAAAATCACCGGTAATCAATGGCGCAAAACGCTAGAGAGAAACCATATTCCCTTACGTTAGCATTCTACAATGCTAACGGACTCGCGCGACAACGCGATCAAATTTACGAATTCCTCCGCGACAATCTTGTAGATATTCTGCTAGTGCAGGAGACCTGCCTGAAGCCCTCGCGTCGTGACCCGAAAGTCGCGAATTACGTCATGGTTAGGAATGACAGACTCACCGCCTCCAAAGGCGGGACTGCCATTTACTATAGGCGGGCCCTGCACGTTGTCCCTCTCGATACCCCCTCGCTCTCACATATCGAGGCGTCAGTGTGCCGTATCTCGCTGACGGGACACCAGCCGATCGTCATCGCATCCGTTTATCTCCCCCCGGACAAGCCCCTTCTGAGCAGTGACATCGAGTCACTGTTCGGCATGGGAGACTCCGTCATCCTGGCAGGCGATTTAAATTGCCACCACACTAGGTGGAACTGCCACAGTTCAAACATAAACGGTAGGCGTCTCGACGCGTTTATAGACGACCTTACCTTCGAAGTAGTCGGTCCCCCAACTCCAACATGTTATCCGTATAACATCGCACTCCGTCCGAGCACTATATACCTGGCACTGCTGAGGAACGTAACTCTGCGCTTACGTTCCATCGAAGCAATGTCAGAGCTCGACTCAGACCACCGACCTGTCGTTATGCAGCTCGGTCGCCCCCACAACCCAGTCACAGCTACGAGGACCATGGTGGACTGGAAGAAGCTGGGCAAATGCTTAGCCGATGCCGCTCCACCAATCCTCCCCTGCGGCCCGGATTCAACTCCATCCCCCGAGGACACAGTCGAATCCATAAGCATCATCACGGATCACATCTCTTCTGCGATCATAAGATCCTCAAAAGAAGTCGATGTGGAGGATAGCTTTCACCGCATCAGACTGTCCCCCGAACTTAGGAACCTCCTAAGAGTTAGAAACGCGGCAATCCGGGCCTACGATCAACTTCCCACGCACTCAAACCGGATTCGGATGCGTCGACTACAGCGGGATGTAAAATCTCGCCTAAGCGACGCCCGAAATGAGAATTGGGATAGTTACTTAGAAGGACTCGCACCCTCTCATCAAGCATACTGGCGACTAGCAAGGACTCTCAAGTCCGAAACTACCGCTACTATGCCTCCTCTCGTACGCCCTTCAGGCCAACCACCGGCTTTCGATGACGATGACAAGGCAGAGTTGCTGGCCGATGCACTGCAAGAGCAGTGCACCACCAGCACTCAATACGCGGACCCCCAACACTCCGAGGCAGTCGACGGGGAGGTCGAGCGCAGAGCTTCCCTGCCACCCTCGGACGCGTTACCCCCCATTACCTCTGACGAAGTTAGAGAAGTAATAGAAAACCTTCAACCTAAGAAGGCACCCGGCTCCGACGGCATCCGCAACCGCGCGTTAAAACTCTTACCAGTCCAACTGATAACAATGTTGGCTACCATCTTAAATGCCGCTATGACGCACTGCATCTTTCCGGCGGTATGGAAAGAAGCGGACGTTATCGGTATACACAAGCCGGGCAAACCGAATAATGAAACCGCTAGTTACCGTCCGATTAGTCTCCTCCCAGCGATAGGCAAAATTTAAGAACGACTCCTTCGGAAACGCCTCTGGGACTTCGTTACCGCGAATAAAATTCTAATATACGAGCAGTTTGGATTCCGCGCCAAACACTCGTGCGTACAACAAGTGCACCGCCTCACGGAGCACATCTTAATAGGGCTAAATAGGCGTAAACAAATCCCGACCGGCGCCCTCTTCTTCGATGTAGCGAAGGCGTTCGACAAAGTCTGGCACAACGGTTTGATCTACAAACTGTACAACATGGGAGTGCCAGACAGACTCGTGCTCATCATACGAGACTTCTTGTCGAACCGTTCGTTTCGATATCGAGTAGAGGGAACTCGTTCTCGTCCCTGTCATCTGACTGCCGGAGTCCCGCAAGGCTCCGCACTCTCCCCGTTACTATTTAGTTTGTATATCAACGATATACCCCGGTCTCCGGAGACCCATCTAGCGCTCTTCGTCGATGACACGGCTATCTACTACTCGTGTAGGAAGATGTCGTTGCTTCATCGGCGACTCCAGACCGCAGTAACCACCATGGGACAGTGGTTCCGGAAGTGGCGAATTGACATCAACCCCACGAAAAGCACAGCGGTGCTATTCAAAAGGGGTCGCCCTCCGAATACCACTTCGAGCACCCCACTCCCCAATAGGCGCGTAAACACCTCCGCCGTTAGCCCCATCACTCTCTTTGACTAGCCCATACCGTGGGCCTCGAAGGTCAAATACCTAGGCGTCACCCTCGACAGAGGGATGACATTCCGTCCCCACGTAAAAACGGTACGCGATCGCGCCGCGTTTATACTAGGACGACTCTACCCAATGCTTTGTAGACGAAGCAAACTGTCCCTCCGTAACAAGGTAACCCTCTACAAAACTTGCATACGCCTTGTCATGACGTATGCAAGCGTAGTGTTCGCTCACGCGGCCCGCACCAACTTGAAACCCCTTCAGGTTATACAATCCCGATTCTGCAGGATAGCCGTCGGAGCACCATGGTTCCAGAGGAACGTGGACCTCCACGATGACCTGGAGCTCGACCCCGTCAGTAAGTATCTACAGTCGGCATCGCTGCGCCACTTTGAGAAGGCGGCACGACATGAGAACCCTCTTGTCGTGGCCGCCGGAAACTACATACCCGATCCTGTAGACCGTTTGGTAAAGCGTCGACGTCGCCCAAAGCACGTCATCACGGATCCTCCTGATCCATTAACGGTGCTTTTAGGCAATACAAGCACCGGTCACCGTCCTCGCCGAACCCGTCGCTTGCGACGAAGGGCTCGACGAGCGAATTAACCCACAAACACAGCCCACTGAGTTTCTCGCCGGATCTTCTCAGTGGGTCGCGCTTCCGATCCGGTGGTAGATTCTGCGAAGCACTGCTCTTGCTAGGGCGGTGTTAGCAATTCTCCGGTTTGAGCCCCGCGAGCTCACCTACACAAGCTAGGGTACGCTGAAATAGCCTCTCAAGGCTATCAGCATAGGTAGGAAAAAAAAAAAAAAAAAAAAAAAAAGTGTGTGTGTCCGCTCCGACGCACGACTGGAGTTTACTGGATATAAAAAATGAAACGAAACAATACGAGAAATAGTTCTATATTACGACAACACGATACACTACAGATTATTAACAAATTAACGAGACACAAAACAAACGACTAACAAATATATGAAAATACAATAATGAGAGAAACGCGCGATCAGTACGAGGCTTTGTGGCGGACTGCCGGCGCAGCAGCCCGGCGCGCATTTCGTGTGACATGCGCATAACGCATTTCGTGTGACATGCTAGTACGATTTTGGTCCCCATAATTTTCATACCCCGGGCCTATATATGTAAATCGATTCTAAAGGAGTAAACTCCAAAAAAAAAAGCGACAGTCGTATACACAAGCGAGTAGTGTATAATACCTCTCTTTCTCCCTCTTTCTTTTCGTTCTCTCATCCCTTCTCTCTCTATTTTGTAATTATTTCTATTTCTATGTAATTTTATGTTGTCAAACAAAAATAAAGAGACATATTTTGTTATTTTAATTGATAATTTGAATTACGATTTTATTTTTATTTTACGTAATTTATTATTTCCTAAATACTTTCCTGTACTTAAATAAAAACTAATCAGCAAAATTTAAGAGAAAAATCTAGAAAACCAACATAAAATTGAGCACGATTTTTTTTTTGCAAATTGTGTCGATTCTACATTAGCCGAAGGAACTTCGTTCCTACCTGGTGTCCCACGACATCACATAATTAGTTTTTTGTTGTTTAATTAGGTAAGCGCACATACGGTCCACATGGTGTTCAATGATTACCGGAACCCATGGATATTACTAAGTTAATAACCACTTAATACCAAGTGAGATGATCCGCTTGTGTACACCCCAAAAAAACCATTATATTTCTAGTCAACCACGCTTACGATGATGCAGTTTAAGCCGTTGTGAATGACCTAAATTATACATATAAAAACAAAACAAAAAAACATTCAAGCCGAATCTCAAATAAACCCCGAAATATTATTAAAACAAAATCCGCCAAACAAGTACATTGTTAGTATCATACCAAAATAATTTACCTGTTTACAAATCTTTTCGTTTTCCTTCCATTAACACCTTTTTTGCTTTAACAATACCCCGCTCTTGTACCACGCCCTCGAAGCCTCCCGGATACCAAGGAAACTGGCATCACCTATAGCAACGCTGAGCCCCCCTTGTATCTATGGTAACCCCCCACTGGAGAGCTCTTTATGAAATCTCAATGCTGTATAGAAATATAAATTGTATAAATGTCTATCGGGCAGGCGTGGAGTTAGGGCTGTGTGAATTTAGTATTTTATGTTCGAGATATTTTGTGCTAGAGTATTGAGTCACAATGATGATAGTTATCTAAAATGACGTAACTATACTGACCTTAGGACTTATATCTCAAGGTGGGTGGCGCATTTACGTTGTAGATGTCTATGGGCTCCAGTAGCCACTTAACACCAGGTGGGCTGTGAGCTCGTCCACCCATCTAAGCAATAAACAAATAAAAAAAACGTAATTTAAAATTGTGATATCATTTGTGTACTGGACAAAATTTAGGAACCACAAAGTAACAGTTCTCGATTTTACTGATCGGAGTGTGTTGTCCTTCAGATGGCCCTAATCATTTTAAGAACTCAGGTTGTTCAAAAATCTTTTATATGAAGATTTTTTGGCTCTAAGCGGAGAGATCTTTTTTCATTGCTTAGATGGATGGACGAGCTCACATCCCACCTGGTGTTAAGTAGTTACTGGAGCCCATAGACATCTACAACGTAAATCTCACCGTAATACGGAAATTATGAGACATGACATTTTAAATTTTCAAAGTACAGGTCGAACTTTTAGTTGTATTAGAATAACAACAATGCAGGAAGATATGAAGGAATGATTGCTTCGCAGCAGATAAAGGCAGCATTGGGTACAACAGAGTGATTCTGGCTAATATTAGACCTCCAAAGATACACTTTTTAGACCTTATTTGTCACTAAATGTTTGTCATAATCGAATTGTAATTTAATGGTTCATCATTTAATTGTTAACAATGAAAAGCTTAACAATAACAATTAGTCTAGTTGGGAAAAAATAATAATTTGATTTAGCGTCTCAATCCGTCCCATCCTCTAACTATGCCATGGATTCGCGGTGCCCATTCGCCTATGAAGCCTTAATATACGTGTAGTTTAATTGGCAAGTTTGTTGGATCGCTTCAATGGATTAAGACTTGATTAGTTCGGGATTGGGCCGCGGTCGGTCTTTGAGAAATGCGCTGTAAAGGGAATTCCTTGGAAGATTTCTCATGGAAATGCTTAACGTGAGATGATGTTCAATTTCCATTTTACTATGTGATTGTATAAGCGTTGTTTGTTGTTGTTTCGAAGTCGTCGTGGCCTAAAGGCTAAGACGTCCGGTGCATTCGTGTTGAAGCGATGCACCGGTGTTCGATTTCGAGGCGGGTACCAATTTTTGTAATGAAATACGTACTCAACAAATGTTCACGATTGGCTTCCACGGTAAAGGAATAACATCGTCTAAAACTAACTAACTAAAAATCAAACCCGCAAAATTATAATTTGCGTAATTACTGGTGGTAGGACTTGTTTTGAGTCCGCGCGGGTAGGTACCACCACCCTGCCTATTTCTGCCGTGAAGCAGTAATGCGTTTCGGCTTGAAGGGTAGGGCAGCCGTTGTAACTATACTTGAGACCTTAGAACTTATATCTCAAGATGGGTGGCGTAAATGACGTTGTAGATGTCTATGGGCTCCAGTAACCACTTAACACCAGGTGGGCTGTGAGCTCGTCCACCCATCTAAGCAATAAATAAATAAAACCTTAAAATAAAGAGTGTGTTTGGTGGTATTAGGCACATTCCCAAAAACAGATATCAGTTGTATAGCTTGCGATTGCTGACATGACAACATTGGTGTTTACGTTCGTACGTTTTTACTTCGTTGATATAAAAACCGCAATTTTTTATTTTTTATTACATAGTAAGTGAGTTTATAACCCGCCTAGTGTTAAGTGGTTATCGGAGCGCATAGAAATCAAAGATACACCTTGAGAGGTGAGGCCTAAGTCCCAAGTGTTTGGTAAAGTTACCGTCTCAACCTTCGAGTAAGAACGAATTACTGTCCGCGGCAAAAATAGGAAACATATTTCAAATCACCCGAAGGCATGTGTTCCGTGATAAATTTTAATGAGTTTTATTATGAATTTATTGAGTTATTTGTTATGTAAATTTATTAATGTACTTCTTTGAATACTGTACAAACTATTACATGAGTGTGTATATGTATATATACTTACGCTTGTGGTATGTATGTATTTTTGTGTATGTACTTGTAATTTAATATAAATTTCATTGTACCTACCATTATTTACTCTGCCCTATCTTTGATAAACTATTAATAGTAGAGAATGCCTTAGACATTAAGCTCGCCAATGTAAATTTTACAAGAAGTGCAATCAATAAATAAATATAATATTATAAAGAGGAAAGATTTGTTTGTTTGTTTGGATTGAATAAGCTCCAAAACTACTGAACCGATTTGAGAAATTCTTTCACTGTTTGGAAGCTACACTATTCCCAAGTGACATAGGCTATATATTTGTATTTTTTTTAAATTAGTTGTCTTTACTAAAACTCCAATAATGTAACCCAAGGTGTAAAAAAATAGCCTAAAATATTCTTCACATCGCGTGTCCTGCGAAAACTATTGATGATGAATAAAATAATGTACTACTACTTTGTAGAACACATTATGAATTACAAAAAGTGTCGCGACAGCATATGTCTAACTATTTTAGTTATGCCGCAATAAGTGTTATTTTATTTAAAAAAATAAAACAACGTCAAATATCGTTGCAAGTTTTGTTAAAGTCCCGAGAGGAGTCGGAGCGGACCGCTAGTAAATAAATAAATTAATTAATAAAATAAACGCGGACCGAGAAGCCTAGTTTTTAATTTTCCGAAATTTGCAAACGCTAACATGAAGCTGAATTTCATTGTTCGACAAAGTCGATTGCCTTCGCCTCTCGAGTTAACAGAATTTCTAAACATCCATTAGAGGGTATTTACGTAATCTCGCGTAGTTTACGGGGTGGGGGGAGGGAGATAATAAAATTTTGGAACAACGAGTCTTGAGAGTCGACGGCAGTTCGTAATCGAGTTATACATGGAGAAAGGATGTGTTATTCACTTTCTCATAAAGGAACGTTAGTTTAAAGGGAAAATGGATTTTGTTGATAGTACATTAAAGCATAAAGCTATTTTTTAGGCGTCATATCGTGATGATCAGGGCTTAAGACGTATCGCATGTTAACTTTTGAACTAAAACTTTTGTTCTGAGAATCGAACAAAGCTAGACACAGCTTAAGCAAATTTTTTTTATTGCTTAGATGGATGGACGAGCTCACAGCCCACCTGGTGTTCACGGCAGAAATAGGCAGGGTGGTGGTACCTACCCGCGCGGACTCACAAGAGGTCCTACCACCAGTAATTACGCAAATTATAATTTTGCGGGTTTCACTTTTATTACACGATGTTGTTCCTTCGCCGTGGAAGTCAGTCGTGAACATTTGTTGAGTACGTATTTCTTTGGAAAAATTGGTACCCGCCTGAGATTCGAACACCGGTGCATCGCTCGACACGAATGCACCGGACGTCTTATCCCTTAGGCCACGACGACTTCAAAATTGCTTTATTAGCAGTAATAATAAGTCTTTGATAAGCTCGTTATTGACCATAATCGCTACCGCGGATCCTCGTTAGTCAGTCTGTACTTTTGTCACACATAATATTCAGCCGTGTTTTTTTTCCCCCAACCTCTTCGCTGGTAGCCTAAGAGGCTATTCCAACTACGCCCGAACGGGTAGGTGAGCTCACGGGCTCAACCTGACAGAAATTGCTAACACTAGCCCTAGCAAGAGCAGTGCTTCGCTGAATCTATCACCGGATCGGAATTTTTACTGATAGTAGGACCTCTTGTGAGTCCACGCGGGTAGGTACCACCGCCGTGCCTATTTCTGCTGTGAAGCAGTAATGCGTTTCGGTTTGAAGGGTGGGGCAGCCGTTGTAAGTATTCTGAGATCTTAGAACTTATATCTCAAGGTGGGTGGCGCATTTACCTTGTAGATGTCCATGGGCTCCAATAACCACTTAACACCAGGTGGGCTGTGAGCTCCTCCACCAATCTAAGCAATAAAAAAAAATCGCGACCCAATTATAAGATCCGGCGAGAAACTCAGTGGGCTGTATTTATGGGCTAGTGCGTTCTTCAAAATCTTCGTCGTAATCGACGAGTTCGACGAGGACGGTGACCAGTGCTTGAGAGGCCTAAAAGCACCGAGAGTAAATCCGGGGGATCCGACAAGACATGTTTTGAGCGAAGGTGGCTTCGCGTTGCCCCGTCTAGGTCGGTTAAAAGTCGCGTCTTCTGCTTCTACTATTGTGCTATATGGTTTTGTGAGATTCCTTTTGGAACGAAGTTCCATATGGGACGATCCGGAGGGGTGCCCTAACCGGGAAAAAACGTCCGTAACGTAAGATTTTTTCCTATTTAGTTTGTTATCAACAGATATCGCTGCACGTAAATTTAACAATTCCTGAATCATGCAGGCGGTTCCCCAGGGCGAGGCTACTCCATTGCACTGCAGAGTGGTTGACCCTTGCGATTATTTTTATTTTTATCAATAAAAATATCATTACAAAAAATGTGTACCCGGATAATTATTTTCTTTAAACCTCGAATAGAACTTAAAATTGATATTTTTATAATAAGGAACTTCAGTCCTATCCGGTGTCCCACGACACCATTTCAAGTTTTTTTTATATATTATTTTAATAGGTGATTAGTAGACAAGCTCACGAACTACTGTGATGGCCCACGTGTTGTTGTGTAAAGCCAACAAGTCTATGTAGTTGAAGGCTAAATTGCATTCCAATCACAACTCTTTTCGTTGGCTAGTAAATAAGGCCTTAGACATTAAGACCAACACTGTAGCCCATTTCTGCAAAAATTTCAATCAATAAAATCGTCATCTCTAAGAAGTCAAATTATCAGTAAATCGATAAAGTTCATCAAAAGAACCAAGCATTGAAAATATTTCTATAATATTTTCCAATGCTAAAATATAATATTTTGCGATAGGGAAAAAAGTTTATTATTAAATAGTTTTGCCTTTGTGATGCAGCAGAGAAGAATGCTTTTGTGCTTAAAGCTCAATATTATATCCACCTTGTTGATCCAAATACAAATTTCAGTAATATTTAATAATGACTGATTTTAAGGCTTCCGTGGCTTTACAAATATTTCCCAGTTTTCACTTTTTTTTTTTTTTTTTTTATTGCTTTGCTGTGTGGACGAGCTCACAGCCCACCTGATGTTAAGTGGTTACTGGAGCCCATAGACATCTACAAGGTAAATGCGCCACACACCTTGAGATATAGTTCTAAGGTCTCATATAGTCACAACGGCTGCCCCACCCTTCAAACCGAAACGCATTACTGCTTCACGGCAGAAATAGGCGGGGCGGTGGTACCTACCCGTGCGGACTCACAAGAGGTCCTACCACCAGTAACTGCTCCAAGCTAGGATGTTCTCTTTGATCGTTTTACGAGTAGGGCATATTTTTAACTATAACGGGTAGGTATTGTCATTCTATTTATTTATGAGACGAAATTATCTTGTTAGGCTTTCCGATCTTAAATTTGAGCCAGTGATTAAAGAATAAAATTCAACCTGACCTCAAGTCGTAAGCTGAGAGGTGGCATTCAAGTTATGAGATCTAGAAGCTTCGGTAGCTTAGGTAGTAGCAGTAGTAGTTGGAGTAGTAGAAAATGAAAAATAATAAAAAAAACTTCAGAGGTGTCAAGGGACACCCGGATGGAACGAAGTTCCTTTCAATTAATTAGTGAAGGTATTGTAATTTTTTTTTTAAGTTATAATAATAAATTACGGCATTATGAAGAAGAAAAAAACAATACTATGAACTAAATTACTATTGTTGAAACGCTATCTCGAGAAACTGTACTCATTACGCGGACCAATCGGATACGAGCAATGTCACGCGATAAGCGCCTACACGTTGATTAGTCAGAATGACGGATCTAAAAAGTGTCGTGACAACTTTTCGTAAGAATTTTTTCCGTCTAGCCCCCTTTCACAACGCGCGATAAGGAACTTCGTTCCAATATATCATCCAAATTTTGGCATTTTAACTGTAAATAATCCAAGCAAGCTTTATATAAAATTTGCGTCATTTTAAATCAACGTCAGAAATTCAGAAACTATTCTCTCAGAATCCTATTCTGCTACGTTATAACAAAGATCTCATTATCAACCCTCCAACGTCCGCAGACAAGTTAAATTGGAAGAAACCAAACGGTTTGATTACTGCCAACTCTTGATAAGCAATTTCCTGCCCTTTGTACCGGTTCCTGTCTCATACTACAAATACATTTAACGTTTTGGACTTATTTTGTTAAAATATATTATGCTATTGACATTTCTTTTTAACTTCTAACGTGTGTTCTTACAACTCAAGTCAAATTTTCTTCTTCTGCTTCGTCATCTTTCTGGGCACTAAAAACGTAACCATCTCATAACATTTATTAGAAAGAAAAAAACTTGCAAACGAAATTTAAAGTATTTTTACGGTGTTCTTAAATACAAGACTACCCAAAAAGCATAAGTATACCCAGAATTTCTAATTCTAATTAAGATTCTAGATTTCTAATTCTAATATTAATTCATAAGAATTCATTTCTAAATCAACTAAGCCCATTGTGGAGTGGAAATATGTAGTTTTATTATTATAGCATCTATATATTAATACGTGAAGCAAAAGCTTTGTATCCCTTTTTACAAAAATTGCGGGGACGGAGGAGTATGAAATCTTCCACACTTATAGAGAATATAGAGAAGAAGTGCACAAACAACAATTTTTTTTAAAAGAATGCATAAAAGTTACATTAAATTAATAAAGAAAACATTACACACACTACATACCATGTATTTGACGCACACACGCATGCATACTATTTATTGTCAATTTTTGTTCTTGGCGTCTGTTGTCAAATTGAGAATAGATTAAATATTGTTTGCCTTTGTTAATATTTTTTAAAGTGTAGTCTTGGCGAAATTTGTCATTAATCGTTCATTGTGGCGGACTATGGGAGAGGTCTACATCCAGCAGTGGAGATATACAGGCTGGTGTTGATGATGATGGTCATAAATTAGGTGAGCCCAAACTGAAGTCAGCAAAGTAATTGATGAGCGAAATTCAGCTAGGCCTCTACGCTCTTAGTGAAAGAAACATAACATATAAGAAGCATAAAGCTTCATGTTGGTAAATGTAAGAACGGTGTCGAGCTGCAAATGAATTGTGGATGAGCTGTAGCTGATATGACGTCACTAACGGTTAGCTTTCAGCTATGTGTGAAGTAGATAAGTTTCTTTAATTTATCAGTTTCAAAACAAAAAAGTTACTTCGAAAACTCACATTTAACGTATTGCGAGTCGGCATGGGTAGGTGCTACTACTAACCTGCTTGTTTATGTCGCGAGCCAGTCATGACTCCCAGCTTAAAAGTCGGGAGAGTAATTGTACCAAAAAAATTTGGAGTTCATGTGTCTATAGGGGTGGCGGTGATAATGTAAAAAACTTCCGGTAACCAGCTAATACCAGGACCATTAGACGGTCCAAGCAGTTAATTCAATATAAAATAGGGTAAGTAACCACCACCCTGCCTATTTCTACCGTGAAGCAGTAATGCGTTTCGGTTTAAAGGGTACAGCAGCCGTTGTACTGTTAAACTGAGACTTAGAGCTTATGTCTCGAGGTAAGTGGTGAAACTTACGTCGTAGGTGTCTTTGGCCTCCGGTAACCACTTAACACCAAGTGGACCGTGAGCTCCCCCCCCCACGTAAGCAATAATAATAATAAAAAATATCTTAATATATGATTAGATTTAATAAAGCTGTTAATAAATTATTGATCTGTTCTTTCAAAGCTTTTAAGCTAGTTATGGCAATGAGGAGGTTCTATGTATGGGCAATGAGGTATCAATCCTCTTCATTTCGCCGTAGTTGGAATTTAAAATGTTAACTTCGCAATACACATAATTCATTTTATTTATCGATAGTTAGATAGATATATCTAAATGCAAAATATTAGGACTCTGTAAAATTCATTTTATCTCAAGCAACCATTATGACGATTTGAGTAATTTTCGGGATAACAATAAAATACATTGTTTCACATTTGCTTTGACGAGATTCCTTAGCCACACATAGTTGCTTGGCTGTGGCCGCTGATGCCCATGAGCTACAGTAACCACTTACGGTCAGGCAGATCGTAGGCTCTTCATATAATGGCAATAAAAAATATATTAAAAAATATTAAATAAATTAAAATTTGAAAACACTCTTCATCGCAGAAAATCTCTTTAAAACCTAATCGTTCATACTATTACTTTGGAAACGGACCAAGTGGTTAGGGCGTGAGATGATCTGAATCATTTATAACGTCAAGATGACACTCTATTATTTTGTCGCTCAAGGAGCTCATAAATAATCCTCTGTTCGTGAGGAGTTCATTTTTAGCTTTTGACGAGTTAAATTTTGTATTTGTTGAGTGCTATTCTCACGTGCTTCATACTACTATTCTGCCTAATTGTGCGCTAATTGATGGTAGTGGTTCTACTATGAGATCTCGATCTCACATCACTAGGTAGATGGCGACATTCACGTCGCAATATCCGTGGGCTCTAGTAACTACTTAACATTAAACAGACTGTGATCTAGTTCATTTAGAGCAATGAAAAGGTTACTGGTGGTAGGACGTCTTGTGAGTCAGCACAGGTAGATACCGCCATCCTGCCTACTTCTGCCGCGAGGCAGTAATACGTTTCGGTTTGAAGGGTGAGGCAACCGTGTTACTGTTAAAACTGAGATCTTAGAGCTCATGTCTCAAGATGCGTGGCGGCATTTAAAACACAAACAACAAACACACACACAAAAAAACCATTGTTTTTATACATAAAATAGTGTCACTTATAATAATAATAAGGCTGAAAATATGGAACGAAAATATACCAAATTAAGCTATCATTGCCGTCGTTAAAAGCTTTAAAAGCGAGTGGGGAAAAAACATAAAGCTCACAACAAACTCAAGAGGCTGAAGTGCGCTCTCGTTTTCACAGCAGCCCTCTGGCACTCACGCCGTTACCAAGACAACTAAGTAGATTAAATGCCGTAATATAATCTGTTCCGATACTTTGGTTAATTAGTCGAGTATTAATGTCTGTTTGTTTATAGAGAACTCTACATCAAAAGCTTTTGCTAATTGATAATTGTATTTTTATCAGCTTATACTGGTAGAGAAGAAATTATTTTTGCTATATGTAGAGTAGGGTGTGCCAGGCCACCTTTTTAGTCATTAAAGCTTAATGGAGCAACAACAACCACAATACCTAAAAAAGCGGAGCTTCGACCCGAGGGTGTGGTGGGGAGTCAAAATATCAGCTTATGTTCTGCTCTACTCAATAATAAGAGTTAGTTGCATATAACCGATACCATTAAGGCATGTTTTTATTTTAGATTTATTAGTATTGTTTTTTTATTGCTTAGATGCGTGGACGAGCTCATAGCTCACCTGGTGTTAAGTGGTTACTGGAGCCCATAGACATCTGCAACGCAAATGCGCCACCCACTTTGGGATATAAGTTCTAAGGTCTCAAGTATAGTTACAACGGCTGCCCCACCCTTCAAACCGAAACGCATTACTCCTTCACGGCAGAAATAGACAGGGTGGTGGTACCTACCCGCGTGGACTCACAAAAGGTCCTACCACCAGTAAAAACTATTGTAATGCAGTGGCAGCATAAGTGTCACTCGTAGCCAACGGTTGCAGAGTGCGCATCATGCGTGTTCAAAATGCTCATAGTTGAATTTATTCTATATTCTCGAATAGTCTTGTTTTAGGGTAGAAATTAGTTAACTCGACAAAAAGCGTCATTTAATAAAAATGTACAGGACTAACGAATGTGTTTCTTTTTTCAGGTAAGATGAGTTTATTTTTATTCAACAACGTAAGGCAAGGGCTTTCGATGTGTATGTAAAATAGTCTTATAATAAAAATTTTTTAGATATGAATTCACACTTTTACTTTCGATTCAATAACATGGTTATAGTACAAGCATAAATATGTTAATTTGATTTTTATTTATTGCTGTGATTAAGTGTTTACCCAAGCTTATGAGTTCTAAGTCCTAGTTGTATAGGACAATGTCTGCGCCACCCTTCAAACTGGAACATATTACTGATTCGCGGCAGAAATTGCTGGGGTGGTCGTACCAATATGGGCTCACAGAACGCCCGACCACGACTGTTTATTCTTAATGTCTTCTATGGATGAGTTCTTAGTTTTTCAACCCAAACAAGCAGCTTAACTCTTAGTTGAAGGCAAACAAGATGTCAACCTCAAGCCGCTATATAGACTGTGACATTTATTTAAACACTAGCGACCCGCCCTTGCTTCGCTTCGGAAACATTAAATTTTATTATTAATAGCTGAGCCCCGCGATGTAACCTGCGGTTATTGTCGTACAACGGGTGACGCCGCGGGGAGAAGCTAGCCTAAAAGCCTAAGTTACTCCTTATATCATCAGCCACCTATCAGTGAAAGTCCCGTCAAAATCGGTCTAGCCGTTCCAGAGATTAGCCGGAACTAACAGACAGACAGACAAAAATTGTAAAAAATGTTATTTTGGTGTATGTACCGTATATATTCATATGCATGTAGTTAAAAGCGGCTATTTCAATATTACAAACAGACACACCAATTTTATTTATATTATAGAATAGATAACCAGTCAACACGAAAGAAATAAAACTCCATATACGTTTAAAAATTTCAACATGATCTCCGCAAAGGCGAAGATTTCCTAATCGCTTTGATTTTGCGCGACACCTCCAGTATCGTTTGGTACCTAACCCACCCAGTGCAAAATATTAAATAGCCTCGGAGTCTACAGAGACACTTCTGATCACTCTGTGCCATATACCACATGTTCACCGAAGAGTGTTCTGAAGAATGTTTCAGAACTTTACCACCGCATGAACCCTACATAAAACATAGTCCGTGCGTACTAACTAGAAAAGTGGAAGTTGATCTTTTATGCCATATACTAGCCGACTCTGGAATGAACTTCCCTCTACGGTATTTTCTATGTGCACGTGACATATCTTTCCTCAAACGCTATTCAAAAAAGATCTAAGCGATAGTCAACGGCTCTACATTGCACTTGGTATTCCTTTTATTCCATCAGTGACCTATATTGGCTATATAGGTAAGTTATTTTTATTGCCCTGGCAGACAGACCAACATGGGACCCACCCGATGCTGAGTGATCACCCTCAGTCATGGACATCAACAAAACCAGGGCCACTATTTGCTAAACAAATATTTATAACAATACTAGCTGATCCGACAGACTTCGTAGTGTCTCAATCGATAAATAAAAGACCTAAACTTTTGTATAAAATAAACTTAAAACAAACAAAAGAAATCTGTCCGACGGGGGACACATCAATCATCATCATATTTATCTACCTTTTAAGCCTTCTCTGGACTTCCACAAATAATTCAAGACCAAAATTAGCCAAATCGGTCCAGCTGTTCTCGAGTTTTAGCGAGACTAACGAACAGCAATTCATTTTTATATACATAGATATTTGCTCCGCGAACTTCAAAAGCTATAAAAAGTAATTTAGGGACCGATGGAAAGTCAAGTGAAAAAATACACATTGCACCTTTAGAGTTGAAGTGACTTCATACATAATTCTTGTTTTTTGGTAAACGCCAAAAATTTAATTGAAGAATTGGAGATTTTCGATTTTTTTTAAATTTAAGCCTTAAAACGCATATCTTAGAGTTTAAAGTTATGAACTGGTAGAATACATATTTATAAGTCGTTCAAAGTATAATACTTAATTAATACGTGAAGCAAAAACTTTGTATCCCTTTTTACGAAAATTGCGCGTATGGAGGAGTATGAAATTTCTCACACTTATAGAGAATATAGAGAAGAATTGCACAATGCTAATATTATTTAAAAATAATGCATAAAAGATACATTAAATCAATAAAAAAAACATTACACACACTACATACCATGTATTTGACGCACACACGCATGCATACTATTTATTGTCAAACTTTTGTTCTTGACGTCTGTTGTCAAATTGAGAATAGATTAAATATTGTTTGTCTTTGTCAATATTTTTTATAGTGTAGTCTTGGCGAAATTTGTGATTATAGAAGTATAAAATACAATCCTAATAGTGTACAAATTTACAATTTTAATTAATTATAGTCGAATTTCGACTACTGCGGGGCCTCTAGTAATACTTAATTTTTTTCAAATTTTGTCGAGATATTTCAATTCTAAATGTACGACATATAAGTCATTAGTCAGTTACACGTCACCGGGTGTGAGACCGTCAGACACACCTAGTATAATATGATCAATTAAAGCCTAAACATTCCCTTGCTTCAATAATAAACCTGTCATCAGCGCGGTATTGTGGATGTACCCTGGGGAGTAATTAATGTACCATTGATATGATAACACAATATGTCCTCAGATTATAAATTGTGTTTCGAGTAGGGTTGATCTCTACTTACATTGCGGGATTAGCTCTTATTTTAAAAGAATAAATATGACTTAGAAACACACACGCATACATTTTTTATCCTGGTCCTAAGCCTAGATCCTAGTCAGGATATCAGGCAAAATTAATTAAGTTATTGTCATTAAGTTGTTGTCATCTGTCATTTATACGTAGGCAAATATTGAACTTATTCAACGTCTTGAAGCTATTCTTTTTTTTTATATTGCTTAGATGGGTGGACGAGTTCACAGCCCACCCGGTATTAAGTGGTAACTGGAGCCCATAGACATCCACAACGTAAATGCGCCACCCACCACGAGACAAGTTCTAAGGTTTCAAGTATAGTTACAACGGCCCCACCCTTCAAACCGAAACGCATTACTGCTTCACGGCAGAAATAGGCAGGGCGGTGGTACCCACCCGCGCGGACTCACAAGAGATCCTACCACCAATAATTACGCAAATTAAAATTTTGCGGGTTTGATTTTTACTACACGATGTTATTCCTTCACCTGGGAAGTCAATCGTGAACATTTGTTGAGTACGTATTTCATTAGAAAAATTGGTACACCCGCCTGGGATTTGAATACAGGCGCATCGATCAACACGAATGCACCGGACGTCTTATCCGTTAGGACACTTCAAAATTACGTTGAAAGAATCTGTGACTTAAATAGAGAAATACAGATGAAGCTAATAAAAACTGCTTTAAGCTACCTTGCTTGAGTTGTTTCAGTTCAACAGTAAATTCATTTGTGAATCAGATGATTGAAACAGACCTCATGTCGCATGGTGGGTTGAAAGGTAAAAATGTCTTCTCGCGTAATGATTGATGTCTATGAGCTCTTAACATCAGATGGCCCAATGAGTATACTCACTTATTTATTCTATTAAAAAATAAAAATAAATACGTTATCTTAATAATTTTTTTTGGTCTTCATCGAATAATCCAAACAGTTTGTAGCTGTACTTCTTTAATCTATATATTAATACGTGAAGCAAAAACTTTGTACCCCTTTTTACGAAAATTGCGCGGACGGAGGAGTGTGAAATTTTTCACACTTATAGAGAATACAGAGAAGAAGTGCGCAATGCTAATATTTGTTTAAAATAAAGCATAAAAGATACATTAAATCAATAAAGAAAACATTACACACACTACATACCACGTATTTGACGCACACACGCATGCATACTATTATTGTCAATCTTTTGTTCTTGACGTCTGTGGTCAAACTGAGAATAGATTAAATATTGTTTGTCTTTATTAATATTTTTGTAATAGGGTAGCCTTGGCGAAATTTGTGATTATAGAAGTATAAGATACAACCATAATAGTGTACAAACTTACAATTCCAATTAATTATAGTCGAATTTCGACTACTGCCGGATCTCTAGTTACTATAAATTTATATGAGTTTTGCTTGATTTGGAGTGTGTAAATTGCCCTATCGGATACGCTTCGAGAGATCGTCCTCCTCCTATCCTCGATCGGTCAGTAAAGGCTGTCTTTCTGCATGTCATGAGTGTTAAGCGGTAGGCAGCGCTTTGACTCTGCCCCTGGCATTGCTGAAGTCCATGGGCGACGGTAACCACTCACCTTCAGGTGGGCTGTATGCTCGTCTGCTTACAAAGGCAATAAAAAAATGTCCGTAAAAAAATCCTTGTTTCTAGTCTGTAAATTCTTGTAAAAAATAATTTTCTTTTTCATAAAAATATATTTTAGTCCCACATTGTTATTGTTGGGCTTGTTATTTGTTATGTTTACCATAGTCAATTTTCGCCGCGAAACTACCGTCGGATTGAGCTCGGCATAGTCACATCACTCGACGAAAACACCCAACGTCTTAAAGTCGACCCAAATTACCACGAAATTACATAACCAAACCGGGCGTCTTATGATCAGGTCATGGACGCTACGAGTTATGTAGTGCTAACGTACAGAGAGACGTACAGTATACGTAATTCGAATTAGAGGAAGCGGCCAAGCGTGAACTACAATATGAATGACCTTTGTCAATGGGAGTGCCGCCCCCGCACACGGCCCGAATAATTTAACGAGACTCACTTTTATATTGTACGACTTTTTTATTTATATTTTATTAAAACTGTGTTTATTAAAAAAAATAAAAAACACTGAGAAATGAGTTCTAAGTCTCTGTTTTATAGTACAACCGCTGCCCCACCCTTCAAACTGAAACACTTCACGTCAGAAAAAGGACACCCTGTGCTACCATCTTGGCCCTCATCGTCTGCCTCTTCCTCTCTGGAGGCGCCAGAGTCCGACATAGCCCGGTCCATTATCCCTCTCGGCCGGAAATCCGACCTGATTGATGATTCTTATCACATGATGTTGTTCCTTCACCGTAGAAGTCATTTACTAAGCACGTATTTTATTTATATTGGTAAAGGCCTGCGAGATTCAAATACCAGCGTAGTTGCTTCTCACTATTCTAATGAACTGGGTGCCTAATCCCCTAGGCTATGATGACTTCAGATCTCTGCCAAAAGATAGTTGAATATTGTTTAGATTAGATGGGAGGGAAAACCTTTTTGACTTATTATTCACTAGCGACCCGCCCTCGCTTCGCTTCGGAAACATTAAAACACACACGAAACCAAAAAAATTCAATAAAAAAAAATTAAAAATAAGTAGCCTATGTTCATCAGGGACAATGTCGGCTTCTAATGGAAAAAGAATTTTTCAAATCGGTCCAGTAGTTTCGGAGCCTATTCGAAACAAACAAACAAACAAATCTTTCCTCTTTATAATATTAGTATAGATAGATTTGTAGGAATTTCACTAACAAATCTTCCATCGAAACGTAGAATTAAAAAAAACTTGCATTGGGAGTGCTCTGAGGAATTGTTTGAGATGATCTCGTCACCTCGTTTTTACCAAAGTACCGCCCGCCACCGAAGTAGTGTTCATCCATACTACCCGGAGGCACTGCACTCATCCACAGTGCGTTTCCAGCAATTTTTTTTGCCACTAAAAAAGTTATAGTGGTAACTAAATGTAGTTGAGAATACTATTACCAAAAAGTGAACCATATTCTTCATTTAAAATGACTTATACACTAAAAAACATCATAAATCGTGTCGTACACTCTAAAGTTCCTTTCGCAACCCCCTAGCGGATTTCCGACTGTCTTTTGTACGTACATTGGCGTCTAATGTTAATTAAAACGAATATTGTTACGGAAGCCGGCACATCATTCAAGTTCTGCTACAGACAGACATTGTATGAAATGTTTTATTCTAAATTATGTTTAGAACAACTTCAACAAGTTACCTGTGAATTTGAATTTTATCAGCAAACGAGATTTATTTAAAACTTTACGAAACGAGAGATACAAGCTTAGTAGAGTAAGAAAACATGATAGCGCTTTTTTTAAGTTCTGATTAGCTCAAGACCCGTTTGACTTTAATTGGTTACCAGAGTCATAAATAATACTACGTGAATGCAGTAATCTACAGAAAATTAAAGTTAGAATTACAAACCATGGCTCTCAAAGCCCTCTCTTTCCTTATCATACCAAGACAACGTATTTTTGCTTCACAAAATAGTTAAACTTGTTTAAACAATGCACTCAGATGGTTAAACCGTTACTTGAATATCATAAACTATAATTGAACCTAAAGCATGAAATAGATTATATTTTTATCCATATATACAGGCATCATGTGGAAAAGAAAAACATAGTCTCTCTTGCAACAAATTGCTTGCATATGATCTTGTTGTTTGGTGTAAGTTACGAGCGTTAAGACACTTTAGATTTATTTTATTTTATTTTTGGTAACATATTGCAAACTTGCGTAAGGACATGATAGAGATCGAGAGCAGATGAACAGAATGATGGTTAGTCAGGTGGTGGTTAAAGTCGCTTATTAATGTAGGAGCGGAACGGAACGGTATGCATGAATGACAGATATGGAGCATGATTGAGTGAGAGAGGTAGGAGACGTCGTGTTAGGAAGTAAGAAAGACGGCGAATGAATGCAGAGCACCTAGTTTTATTTTTTAAGCGAAAAGAGGGTAGTTGCCGGATGCGGCGCGGTGTAACTCTGAAGACGAAAGACGTTTATATTTTAGTCACATAGATTATTTCGTCTTAATCGTCACATACATTACGACGATTAAGACGAAAAAAAAAAAAAAAAAAAAAAAAAACAAGTTTGTGTCACTTCATCAATCATTTCACAAGCAATCGCAAAACTGAGGGGCTGTTTTACCCGAAATTATTCAAAGGCTCTTAAAGCCCTTTGGTGGATATATTCTCATAACTTTAAGGAAACACCATGGAAAAAAATTATCACACATGCCTGTTTAAAGGGTATATTAACCATATTAAATAAATTAGACGCTTTAAACCCATTGTTCCTGCTTCTCATCACTAGTAGCGGCCTTGCGGTAGGCAGCGGCTTGTCTTTGCCCCTGGCATTGCTGAAGTCCATGGGTGACGGTAGCCACTCCCCATCGGGTGGGCCGTATGCTCGTCTACCTTACAAGTGCAATAAAAAAAAATTTAAAATTGCAGACTGCGTGTCGCGGATTGAGGAGAGACCCTGCTACCAGGGACCTTCCCCTCTTACATACGAACCAAGGACACTCGCTCGATCGGATTAAGCGATTGCCTATATACAGTTAAAATATGTTTTTACATTCAATCTCAAACATAGAGATTGATATTAAAACACCCATTCTTCAAGTTAGTTGATGTAAATCACGTTATGATGTATCTAAGTCTTTTGGTGACAACATAATAATATTTATGAACCTCATCTATTTCAAAAATTGACTTACCTTTTAGCCGTGAATTCGTTCAATACTGCTGATAAATATGCCGTTTAAATATACGTTTTATTTCATGACTAATATGAATTACTATATGTTTAGAAAAAAATTATTGATCTCGCTTGCTCCCACGCTTCCGCTAGTATCGTACACCAGAGCCCATCGTTTATGTAAAAGAATGTGAGTGCAGATAGTTTTGCCGCATCTAGGCACGGTGCCAAGCCACGTCGTGTGTTATTTGTCTTCATAATGTTCCCAACAAGATCACCAGACCCTTCGGGGTTTCGTAATAAAACTGCAAGCTGTAAAAAGGATTGGGTTATTCTTATTGTAATATTAAAAGGGGTTCTAAATCAAATTGTAAATAAATATTATGTTTGTTACTGTGTTCTATCTCAAAATAAGTGGAACAATGAATGTATTATTAGAGGCGACTTCCTCTTAAGTCAAAGTCGATGGGCGGAGCCATTGATGACGAGCACTCACGTGGACTCGTGACGTCATCTGGAGGGGCAACCGACCGACCAGCGGGGACATCACGCCACCTCGGATCACTTTTGCTAGCAGCGTGCGCAGCGTTCACTTGTCTTAGATTTAATATTCTGTGTCGATCGTTCCTACCCACTTTTGCATTTTTTTTTATTTATTTAAATTATTAAGCCGTTGCTAAAAGTATGAATATTCACAGAACAATAAAAATAATTGTATACGGCGCTAAATTCAGAAATCCACCGAAGCGATAGGGTATCTTTAAACAATACCAGTGTATTGATAGAAAACTCATCGCTCTAAAAGCAAAACACGTATATCAACGAACTTAATGCTTTAGATTAAGCGTTTTTAATCAGTATATGTTGGTAGTGAAGTAGTAAAGATATTTCAAAAAACATACTACATATTGTTAGCATTGAATTTTTCCTAGAAGTTGATTTTTAAGTTGGATTTTTTGCTTGCATCATTTTCATTTGCTTGATGTTTACAGTGAGGGCACAACAGTAGTGTCCGCTAACTACTTACCAGGTCAACCGTGGATTTCTCTAGAAGCCGGAGCTAATAGAAAAACTCACAGTCAGAATCTTTAACATAACTTTTTACACACTTTTAGACTTTTAGGGGGTTGAAATAAAATATGAAATTTTGAAAATTTTGTAAATAGGAAATCTAGAGTATACGCACCTCTACTACACCTGACGTTACGTTAGTCAAAATGTATCACAACTAATTAAAAGTAAGTCATTAATATAGATATGGTAGAAATACTATACTTGTTACTAAAACTTAACGAAAATGTTAGTGGAAGTTATTGTTTTCATTTAATTAAAAATCCTTATGAATATCATGTTACCTATTGCTTATAACTAACTATGAGCTGAACGAATATCGGCTTACCCTCTTCTAGTTTAATTAGGCGTAAGTCTGAGCCCAGTGTCATCTTTCCTTTGGAATTAAAATCGCAGCCTAACATGGCAGTAACGTGATTCTTTGATGAATATTTACGTATATTTTGAATTTGGATCGAAGAAAAACAGATTGACTAAGTTTATTTCTGCTGCAAAACCGTCATTCGTTTTGGATTGAAGGATGAGACAGGTGCTCTATATTGACACTTCAACCTCACGGTGGGAGACGGGATTCACGTTGCCATGTCCAGCCCCAGAAACCGCTCAACACCGAATGGACCGTGAACTAATTAATTAATACATCTATATTAATAAAAATACGGTTCTGTAATTTATTTTTGGTGTAACTAAATAATACTGAGACTTTTTTGAAGTTTTTTTTGTTAATTGATTTAACTATGTTATCCAATGAAATTGTGATTGAGGATAGTTGTTTTTTAATTTATAATTATCTGCATACGGGAATCTAATTTCACAATTAAATATAATAATACTTTCACTGTACCCTAATTAACAACAATAACATGATTATTTGTGTCGAATAAGAGGCTTGAAATTCCCAACAATTCTATGTAACAAAAAATATATGCCGCTGAGTTTGTGAGGTTTTAAATAGACATCCTGCCTCAGGTTTTTTTCAAGTCAGATAAAAATAAAACTCTTTTTACCAACAAATAAGTAACACGTACATGGTCTAATCTTGACATAAAATATGTCAAAGCTGTCAACGTCATTCAAGTGTTAAACGAGATGACAAAAAGCGTCGGTGGTGGTCACTTTTGACGTCTCGTAATGGCCTGCCAACGAAATCTAACGATCAAGCATGCCTGACCCAAAATCATTGGTTTGACAGGTGAATGAAATCCTAATGTGTCTTTTAGCACGTGTTCTATCATTTCTTTTCAAGCGACAGCTAGCCTTTACCGTAACGGGAAATATCTTATTCCGTTATCGCTGTAAACAGTGCACAACCCGGTTGATGGTAAACGGATGGCATTTTATACCGTTAGTGGTAGGACCTCTTGTGAGTCCGCGCGGGTAGGTACCACCACCCCGCCTACTTCTGCCGTGAAGCAGTAATGCGTTTCGGTTTGAAATGTGGAGCAGCCGTTGTAATTATACTTGAGACCTTAGAACTTATAATATCTCAAGGTGGGTGGCGCATTTACGTCGTAGATGTCTATGGGCTCCAGTAGCCACTCTTAACACCAGGTGGGCTGTGAGCTCGTCCTTCCACCTAAGCAATAAAAAAATAAAAATAAAACTCATAAGATTAGCTCTTGCGGACTTATTAATACGCATACTCATCTCTGTTCTCTAAACAAAAAACAAAGAACGGTCCAAAGTCCAGTGACTTTTCAGTCAACCAGTCGCACGATCTTGAATTTCAATCTTCATTTCAAGTCCTGGACAGAAGCCAGCCAACAGGAATCAAGTAGGCATCGAGAATTGAAACCACACCTTCACAATTCTTGGGCCTTCTTTCATCTGGAGACTCAACAAGTGCCCACTGAAATTTGCAGCAGTACAGTACCACTTTGGCAACGTGCCACGCCACGCCTAGGCCCACTATTGGTTATTATCGTTAACCAATTGACAAACTCTTGTATGTGATTGGTTGAAATGCTTATGCGATGCAGGACACCTGCCCGGAATTAGGTCAGTGGGTGGCGGGAGGAAAAAATATGTGAGACAGGTAGCGTTGAGATAGCGTCAACAAGCATGATGTACTTTTGATAGAATTATATTGAACATGAAATTGTACTCTAACTTTTTCTATATTGTTGTTCTTTATTACAAAACAAATTGCAACGAGTGAGCCTGTCTATCCTGCTGGCGCCGGGAATCGATCGTGCGTTCGGGTTGAAAGAACCAATGTACCAATAATTTGTTTATTAATTTGACATCAAGTGGGTTGTAAGGCGATTATCTTCACACACAAAAAGACACGTGCTGAAAACATACAGCTTATGAGAAAGAGCACAAATATTCTACACGTGTACAACATAATTAACGATACCTTTTAGATTTGATAACCACCAATAAAATATACAAAGTACGACTCTTGATTGAACCCTCTTCGTTGTGATGTTCTATTTAAAGGTCTCACAAATTATTTGTGGTAGGTAGCGGCTTGACTATGCTCCCACCATAACAGAGGTCTACAAGCTACGGTAACCATTTACCTCTAATATTCCATAAAATGACGAGTTTGTGATACTATAATATGAATTCGATTCCCTTGCTTTGCTGGACAAACTTAGTGTGTTGAGCACGCTTGCTACTATTGTCTGACTGCTTAAAATATTTAGACGTAGAAATATGAGTATCTGATTTCTGTAGTGCGGGGAATTCTAGTTTGAAACTAGGGGAAAAGTTATTTATAAAAAAAAATCCTTGATATTTTTTCTCATTGTGGTGGGTAGCCATCATACAGCGCAAGATATTTGACAGATGCCTGAATCTCGCTTACAATATTTTCAACATAAGCTTGCATATATACAAATTCCGACCAACGACATTTGGGACCGTCGGTCTGCCGAGCAATATCACCCGCTCGGTGGAAGATCTTCCTTTCGTCGTCTAAGCCTACATCGTTATCAAGCTATCGACATAGCACAGTGGATTAGTGAGCTGAAGTGGCAATGGGCTGGTAATATTAGCCGAAGAAACTGATAGCTCTTTGGGTAAACATGTTCTTGAGTGGAGACCGCGAATTGGCATACGTAGTGTAAGACGCCATCAGGCTTGGTGGAGTGACGATCTATGCTTGTGGCTGGCAAGAGCTGGATGAGAGAAGTGAAAGATCGTGCTCAGTAGCACCCAAATCGAGAGGCCTATGTCTGGCCTGCTATGTAGACTGCTATTGACTGACGATGATGACGATGAAAAACATCTGTATATTAATACGTGAAGCAAAATTTTGTATCCTTTTTTACGAAAACTGCGCGGACGGAGCAGTATGTAATTTCCCACACTTATAGAGAATATAGAGAAGAAGTGCAGAAGGCTAATATTTTTTTTAAATTATGCATAAAAAATACAATAAATCAATTAAAAAATATTAGACACACTACCGTGTATTTGACACACACGCGCATGCATACATATACATGTTTGCATATTGTCAAACTTTTCTTATTGCTTATAGTCTAATGTCAAATTGAGAAAAGTTTAAATATTGTTTGTCTTCATTAATATATTTTTTTTTTTTTTGCTTTTTATTGCTTAGATGTGTGGACGAGCTCACAGCCCACCTGGTATTAAGTGGTTACTGGAGCCCATAGACATCTACAACGTAAATGCGCCACACACCTTGAGATATAGTTCTAAGGTCTCAGTATAGTCACAACGGCTGCCCCACCCTTCAAACCGAAACGCATTACTGCTTCACGGCAGAAATAAGCGGGGCGGTGGTACCTACCCGTGCGGACTCACAAGAGGTCCTACCACCAGTTTGCCTAAAGTTTAGTCTTGGCGAATTCTGTGATTATAGAATTTGACCATAGAATCATAATAATGTTGAAACTTATAATTTCAATTAACTATAGTCGAATTTCGACTACTGCGGGACCACTAGTAATATCAAATACATAAAAACCTCGATCAAAACAAAACAAAGTTTAAAGCTATATAAGCAACGCTAACTCAATGATCTGAGGCACTGAAGTAAATATTTCATGTCAATAACTCGGAATTTCCACTACCTTGGAAGTTATAACGATGCTTTACGCCACGGTGGTTACTGGGTATGCCGTAATTGTCGTTTCTCTGTGACCGCTCAATTAACACGGAATCAACTTTATTTTATTTTAAAATTCGTAATAGGGTTCATTATTTTGCTTGTTTTATAAAAAAATACAAAATTCGTATCCAAATTCTGTTCTGCATCACAGTCGAAAGATATATAAGTAAATAATCAGATCAGCTGGCTACAAAACTATATACTAATCTACCAAAAAAGTGAATGGAAAATAATATGAATGTAATAAAATAGAATATTATTATATATAGGTACAATATGTTAGTTATTCATTCAAATTTATTTTAAAACCTTCAAAGTATGCTCATTTAGGAACGATACACTTACGCCCACGAATAATCCAATCATCAAAATATTTTAAGCGATTTTTTTTCGGGGCAATTTTCAGTGAACGTTGCGAATTATGCCTTCTAACGGGTGCTACAAAGTGGTAATTTGAGTTTAGAACAGGAAGTAGTTTGTTGGAGCCATATCTGCTGTATTCACAGCTTATTAGTTGGTTACTGATAGTATTTAAGTTGAGTTTGGTTGAGTTTTTGGTCCAAAAATTCTTTCACAATGATGGGCACAAATCTTTCCACAAATGTATATATAAAAAGCAAGTAGACCTGTTTGATACTCGAATGTTTTTTTAAGGTAAGAATCGAACTTACGACGCTCGGCTTAGCACTCGGGAATGTATTACTAGTTTTTTAAGATCAAGATTACAAGACGTACTGTAAAAGAAAAAAAAAAGATAGATTTCTATATTACGTAGTTAGTTTTTAAATTCTAGATAAGCACACGGTACCTGCTTCCAACGTATTCTCACGTACTGCGGTCACATCGCTCGTAGAGACCCTGATAACTCAACGTAGTTGGTCAGGTTAACGGGAGAAGATCTCGCGGATGCTCACTTACGCGATGGGCTGATCTGGTAAAGACGCTCACCAACCTGCCGATAACCGAGGCTATAAGTCCGCCAGGTGTAAGAAGACGTAGGAAAGCATAGTACATTGAATGGTCAACATTTAAAACTAGACACGACCTTTAGCAATGAAAAGACCGACTCAGAAGAAGAAGAAGCACACGAATACACGGCGCTCGGTATAGTTCAGATTAAAGACATCATAATAACGTTATCGTTTAGTTGGTTTTAAAATACATATAAAACGTATTCATTTTTTTATTATTTATTAATGTGACTAATATGACAATTGTCGTAACTGTACGACTATCCATACTTAGCCAGCCAACGTCGATGTCAGGAGCCAGCAAATGAATATTTTACAGCAGTTGAAACTATTCTCAAATGCAGTGGAGTACGAGGATGCTTGCGATCTAAAGAACTCCTATTTGATCACAATCCAATTAAAGCATATTCGTTGATTAATATTAAATTCAGTTTGTCAGAAACAAACTACTGAAACTGACAACCCTCAACCTTATTTCTTGAGACTGGTGGTGGCATTTACTTTGTCTATGGGCCTAGGTACGCTCTTTAGTATTAGGCGGCTCGTAAGCTCTTTAGTAAAAATACAAAAGGTACAATTTTAAACACGGGTTTTAAGGGTAGGTGGAGTGACGCAGCTGATGCAATACCAAGAACTCACTACTGCATTATTATGTGGAAGATTTAAAAAGGTGCTTCATAATTTCGTATATTATCCTATTAAAGCCCTGCTTTAAAAATCGAACAACGTCTAATAAAAAAATAGTAGATAGACACCAATAAATAAATAATTAATCAAACAAAACTAACAACAATAACTGTAGTGCGAATTAAGATTAAAAAGTTGTAATTTAACAAGTGCAACAATAACGGCTTGTACAGTTGCGGTCGAAATAAATCGTAGCCTGCGCCATCTCTGTAGCTCTCTTCCACTTAAAACGTCCGATGCTTACACTGTAGCGTAATTTCTGATAGAGAGATATTACATTTTTTACAAGTGTAGAAGTCGTCGTGGCCTAAAGGATAAGACGTCCGGTGCATTCGTATGTAGCGATGCACCGGTGTTCGAATCCCGCAGGCGGGTACCAATTTTTCTAATGAAATACGTACTCAACAAATGTTCACGATTGACTTCCATGGTGAAGGAATAACATCGTGTAATAAAAATCAAACTCGCAAAAATTACAATTTGCGTAATCACTGGTGGTAGGACCTCTTGGGAGTCCGCACGGGTAGGTACCACCACCCCGCCTATTTCCGCCGTGAAGCAGTAATGCGTTTCGGTTCGAAGGGTTTGGGTAGCCATTGTAACTATACTGAGACCTTAGAACTTATATCTCGAGGTGGGTGGCGCATTTACTTTGTAGATGTCTATGGGCTCCAGTAACCATTTAACACCAGGTGGGCTGTGAGCTCGTACATCCATTTAAGCAATAAAAAAAAAAAGTGTTTCTTAGAGGATGCTTTTCTGTATCGGTGTGATTAAGTGACGCGCGTGCTGTTTGTGAACCCTAGCATCGTGTTCTTAAGGCTGAAAATTAATGATATTGTCAATATCACCTTGATCAATATCACTCGCTCAGTGGGAGGTCTTCCCTATGTCGTATACCTACAATCTTAATCGTAAGCGGTGCTAGGCATAGCGACTATTGTACCTTTCGCAATGTTCCCTGTCGCGACTACTTAGGATAGGAATTCAAGACATCGATTTTTCAAAACAATTGGTACTTAGATTTTATATCTGACTGACTCGGTGGTGCAGTAATTAGCGCTCCTAATTATTGCTTAGCATCAAACAGACTGTGCTTCTCAAACCACAGCCCATAAACGATTATGTTTTACTCTTAATCTATACTGTTTTCCATAAATAGAGCTTACTTATTTAATTCGGAAAATATATTTAAAAATTCAACTTCAATCCATAAAACGGTATCGTATTCTTAATCTATACTATTATTATAAAGAGCAAAGATTTGTTTGTTTGTTTGTTTGTATTGAATAGGCTCTTAAACTACTGAACCGATTTGACTGTTTGGAAGCTACACTATTCCCGAGTGACATAGGGTATAATCTTTCTTTTTTAATTAGGGATCCTTACTAATACTCCAATAATGTAACCCAAGGTGTAAAAAAATTACCTAAAATATTCTTTACATCGCGTGCCCTGCGAAAACTATTGATGATAGAATAAAATAATGTACTACGACTTTGTAGCACACATTATTATTTACAAAAAGTGTCGCGACAGCACATGTCTCACTATTATAGTTATGCCGCAATAAGTGTTCTTTTATTCAAAAAAAAACAAAACAACGTCAAATATCGTTGATTTTTTTGTTTAAGACCCGAGCGGAGCCGGAGCGGGCCGCTTGTTGAAAAATAAAACTTTACCTGTATTTGTTACGGTACGGTGTAACAAACGCCCGGCTCGGACTATTTTACAGCATCGCCTAGACAAATTTCGAAGCGAGATAAGAAAGAAACAGGACAAAGCCGCATTAAGGGGGAGCTTGTGGCGTTTAATGCGGATTAAAGGGGAACAGATGACCGTGCAAAGGGATTAGTTTTAGGCCAAGATAATGATAATGAAATGAAATTTTCGGCTTTCAGGATCGAGCCGTGTTGCATGGGCTTACGCATCACGAAATTAAAATTCATTGCGTATTTATTTAGTTATATAGTTATAGTAGCATTTATGTTGCAAAGAATGGATTTTTTTATTTTTTTTTTGTTGTCCTTGTAGGCAAACGAGCATACGGCCCATTGATGGTGAGTGGTTACCGTCACCCATGGACTTCAGAAATTCTAGGGGCATTCAGAATTAAAAATAGTTTTGTGCTTCAATTTCTAATTGGACTTTCGAAGCTGAGTACTTTAAGTTTATGTAGATGATCAAACAAGATCAAAACCCAACTGTTAACGTGATTTCATTAAACAATAGATGCTATACTATAAAAGTTGGCGTCTACTATGGAAAATCAGACTGAAGTTAGAGCCTGGTGGGCCGTGAGTAGAGGATTCGATTCCCACATCGGACATCTGCCCAAAGTTATTTGCTTTCTTTCTGGGTTTTAAATATCTATATTATTATTTTTTGTTTATTATAGATTAGGTGGGTGGACGAGCTCACGGCCCACCTGGTATTAAGTCTTACTGGAGCGCATAGACAGCTACGACGTAAATGCCGCCACCCACCTCGAGACATAAGTTCTAAGGTCTCAGTTTTTACAGTATTTATTTACACCTATGTAAGTATGTGTAAGTTCTCATATAGATATATATTTATTTTGATACTCGATATTTATTTATCAGGTTTAAATTATAAGCTTTCACAAAGAAATGTGATTGTGATTTTGGTATTGCTGATAAAAATTAAATTAATGAAATTAAATTAAAAGTCCGCATTTAAGATAACAAAGGTTGCAAAAGTATCTGATTATCGTTAAAGTTTATTCAGAAGCCTTTGGGTGATATTTAAATATACAAAGCAAAAAATTGAGATGAAATATTTGGAAAACAACATTATAGGAAATAAATATAAAAATGAATTGCTTTTCGAGAACACGAGAACGGCTGGACCGATTTGGCATATTATGCTCTTGAATTATTTGTGAAAGTCCATAGAAGGTTTAAAATGTAAATAAATATGAAAATGCTCAGAATTAAATAAAAATAACAATTCTGTTTTTCCTTTGATGTGTCCCCGTCCCCCATTTTATACAAAAGTTTAGGACTTTTATTTATCGATTAATGCACTACGAAGTTTGCCGGGTCAGCTAGTAGTAAATAAATAATTGGGGCTTAATTCATCATCTGCTTCAAAACCTGCTACTTCAACTACTGCTCAAACCAAAGGATGATTGATATACGTACTTATGTACGTTCAAATAATAAAAACCATATAAGTTTTGTAAACAAATATCATCAATATACAAACCCACGTCTGTTCCAGTTAGTAGAATCTCTCCGCTTACATCCTCAATATTCAATAAAGCGGAAAATGTAAGTCTTTCCGCAGCCGACTCATTTCCACGCCGATGTTTAGTTCCCGGACGGGCTGGGAATCGAATTCGCGTCGTCGCAATGTTTCCGGTCGTACGAACACTCAACAATGTGTGAGAGTTTTATCTTTTTTTGAAAACATCATTATCACAGCGAATTTAGGTTTCCAAGGTGCTCAGAGGATAGCACGTAACTAGATTTAATGGCGATTAAATTATAAAAATTATAAAAAAATTCAATGGAATAACTTTTTTTTATTGCTTATATGGGTGGACGAGCTCACAGCCCACCTGGCGTTAAGTGGTTACTGGAGCCCATAGACATCTACAACGTAAATGCGCCACCCACCTTGAGATATGAGTTCTAAGGTCTCATAAGTAGTTACAACGGCTGCCCCACCCTTCAAACCTAAACACGTTACTGTTTCACGGCAGAAATAGGCAGGGTGGTGGTATCTACCCGTGCGGACTCACAAGAGGTCCTGTTTTAATAATAACTGGGAGCAAATTAAGCACGGTCATTTAGCACCAATTTAGGATTCCCTGTATTATGAGTACCAGATTATGATAAACATACTTTATATTTAAATATATATACATATAGATAATACACCCAGAAAAAGAGCACACAATCGTGTTCGTCACACAATGTTTGTCCGATGTTGGAATCGAACCCACAGCACCCGGCGCAGTAGTCAGAGACGCTAACCACTGCACCATCAAGTCAGTCATCTATACTAATATTATAATATAAAGAGGAAAGATTTATTTGTTTGTTTGTTTCAAACTACTGAATCGATTTGAAAAATTCTTTCACTGTTTGAAAGCAACACTATTCCCGACTGACATAGGCTATAATATTTTTTGTTTTTAAATTAGGGATCCTTACTAAAACTCCAATAATGTAACCTAAGGAGTAAAATTTACCTGAAATATCCTTTACATCGCATGCCTTGCGAAAACTATTGATTCTACGCTTTGTAGAACACATTATTATTTGCAAAAAATGTCGCGACAGCATATGTCTAACTATTATAGTTATACCGCAATAAGTAATATTTTTTAAATAAAAGAACGTCAAATATCGTTGAAATTTTTGTTAAAGACCCGAGTGGAGCCGGAGCGGGCCGCTAGTCGGTTATATAACATGTATATTGAAAGAGTGAAAATCGGAAAGAAAAATCATTACGAATCGATAGAGCTAAGCGATTAGAGATCGCCAAGGTACTAGTAATTCAATTTATATTTTTAAAGTGAATGCAGGCAAGATAACCTAATTTTTGTTCTATATTTTGCTGTGGTTTGTTTGGTTTAAATGGTTATCTTTCCAAGCTGCACAAATGCTTTGCGATACAAATAGATGGTTGTAATCTCACGATAAATTCTAACTTAAGTTATTGTATATCTAATCTTTGCTGGTTGTGTTTTAATTTTATGTTAATGTTTAACTATTAGATTGATACTACTAGCGAAAGAGAGGCATTTCAGTTATACTAGAAAACTTGAAAATATAATAACTTTAAAAAGTGAAAATGTAATAAGTGAAATCTATTTAAAAATCCGGTATCTAGTATATCAAAATGCAGAAAGAGAACTGAAACCACTCAGCTGAGTAACGTTTTTCAATTAAATTTCCATAAATATGCTTCATTTTATTTGTTACGTTTTTTTCCACTAGTCCGTTCAATTAGTGTAAAATTGCATCGCATCAAAACTGTAACGTCTGCAGTACAAGTTTTTGAAAAAGGAAAGAAGTCTTTGTGCATAACGGTTTGAACGGTGATTTTCATAAAACAACTAACTGATACATACGACCTTTTGTATAGTTCTTGAATGGTATGGTATTGGAAAATATTGAGTCTTAATACAATCCGAGTTTTACGTTTTGTTTGCTTTTCATTTTGAAATTGTTACTACAAGTATTTTTTGTTTCATTGTTTTTAGTTTAATCACTATCCATTTCGTGCCCATTTTTATGAACGTAGCTTGATTGAATATCGATGGCCTGGCTGATCCTAAGAGTTTTCTTCCACTCATAGACACCAGCATATTTTAATCAAACAAACAAACACAATCAATCACGAAGATCTTCTTAGATGTCGTTTGAAAGACATTATGTGGTCCTGAAGATACGTCACGAAGCCAGAATTTATCACTACTGTTCACCTCAAAATAGGAGATGAAAGTCTCATTGCCATTTTAATATAGCTGACCTTTTCATCTAAATGCCATCTATAGAATCACCTATGGTATTTACATTAAAATACGGTACTACTGTCAGTTGAATCACAGACGGGAGGATAGGAATAATTTGGAAAAGGTAATTGAGGAATCAGTACTACTGCTACGATTGAGTTTGAGTAAGACAAGAAGATTGGCTAGGAGATGTCGTAGCAGGTGGAGGTGGCTAGGGCTATATACTCATATCCCATTATGAACGATCAGGTAGACTCATATTATTAGTATCTTATGGCTTTAACTGGTTGTGAGCCATGTCCTTTTCTTTCTATTGTGGTAAATCCTAACTACTGAAACTACTTCCAGAAATGTCATCGCAATTAATAAAAAGACGGATCTCATTGCAACAGTTTTTATAGTTATTATCTTGTCTTTGAACGAACGCAAAAATCTGACTTTAGACTTAAAAAGTCATAAAATCATGCGTGGAACCTTATAAGATTTAATCTAATAATCTTGGAAACGCTAAATACGGTTTCAGAATATAGATGATGAATGTATTTAGATTGAAGATTATTTTCAACTACCTTCGAAGGCGAATGTATACCATGGTCGTCGGTTATGGACATCAGTCAATGACAGAGGCAGGGTATTGCTTTTCTTAAAAGATGTGGAAAAATCGTGAGGGAAAGACTCTGAAAAGGGTGCAGTGCTTACAAGCAGTAAAGATGGACGCTACTCTGGGGGTCGGTGGTGAAAGTTTAACACTATTATCGAAATTATACTCTTGACCGAAGTGATCTTTGCGATACAATCGTTATATAAAACTATCAAGAAAAAAGTTACAAGAAAAACATAATATCCTAAAAGAAATCTCTTTAAGCCTATCCTTTTTTCATATCAATGTCAGTACAGGTCACCCGGAGACCTCACGTCAGACCAAAGTCACGGGTCAAAAAATGTATAAATATTAATATAAATTGAGCTCAAGTCCGAAGGCTTCGTACTACATTTATCAGCTTGCTGCAGACGCGGTCTGGTTCCAAGACGACACCTTTTTAGTAGCCCGACATTTATAAAGGAGGTACCCAGACATAGATATATGCTAGATGTGATTGTGTGAACAAATTCATTGTTGAATTTAAAGCTGTAATTTTTTCTTTGTTAATGATATAATAATGATATAAGGCTCATATTTTTTAACCGACTTAAAAAAGGAGGAGGTTTGTTTTTGGTATGTTTTTTTTATGTTTGTTACCTCATAGCTGTTTACTCCATGAATCGATTTTGATGATTCTTTTTTTATTACAAAGCTGACGCTTCACGTGTCGTCCCATATCAATTTAGTCCAATTCTGATAACGGTATCCACGAGAAAACCATATAAGCCTTAAATTTGCATTAAGTACGTGTGCCACAAATAGATGAATAGCTCAATAGCTCAATATCACGCCAACCGATTTCGATGATTATTGTTTTTAGTAATTTGTTTTAGAATATCTTTTTTTCTATTTGAAGTCTGTTTTTGTTAAAGCATGTCTATTTATAACTATTTATTTATTGTTGCTATTATTATTTGTTCGAAGGTTTTATTATATTAGAATAAAAACAGTACTATCCTATCTTATCTTACTTCCTACGTTCCAACGGAAATAAGCACAAAGAAAGTATTTTTTTCTTCAAACACCCTGTAGCTATCGTCAGTAGCATAGTGAAATGGTTATATTTCAATATGTAATTTCTTTAATACTAAAATTTCTAGCACTGGCTTCAATTAAGTTAAAAAAACTGCTTTCTTTCTTCTTCCTTCCCCTACTTTCTTTTTAAAAATCGGAAAATTGTGAGAAACATAAACTTAAATAACTTCAAATGTTAAAAGTCGCATCCATTATTTTATATATCAATGCAAGAAATGACTTTAAGACTGAAATAATTTATCTTGGGAGCAATCAAGACGGTAATTTTAGGAAGGAGTTCGTTCTGAAACTATTCGACTGTACTTCCAAGTTTTAATATTGTCGGACAAATTAGTTTTTTTTTTTTTTGCGTACCTGAATTTATATATTTGCAGACTACGGATTTATTAAGGTTTTTTGTGTGAGTTTGCTTAATATTTGCACAAATCGTGCCGCTAAGTTTTCTTTCTTTGTTATGTTTATTGTTATTAAGTCGACATGCTTAATAAAATAAAAAAAAACTGCAAATATCTTCAGTTTGCAGATACAGATTGGCTTAAGCTCATTAAAATGTTACAAACATTAAAAATAGCATTGTTAATATTATAATCTGTACTCATATTAAAAATAATAATAAATGAAATCAATAAAATATTTGCAAGACTATTTTAATGAGTAAATTCTTAATAGTGTCTTTTTCATACAATTTTGTTCTTCTCACATTTACCATTTGAGTGAGTGTGTGAATCGAAACGTGAAGAATCAATAGCTTTTGAGCTTTAGAGCTTCGATGTCACGTAGTTCATATTATGAGAAAGATATAAGTTTCATCGTGGTCCTTATGACCTTTTAGAGTTTATTAGTACGAAATATAAGTTTTTGGAATAAGTTTTTAATATTGGAACTGGCTTACCTGGTCTCAAGCGATTACCATTACTCTTAGGTATCTTAACATGAATATCGGGAATAACTTATTTTTGTGATGTACATTTTCTTGGTAACCGCATTTTATTCAATTTGTTGATTCTCTTGTCGCCGTCGTTGCCCAAAGGATAAGGCGTTCGGTGCATTCGTGTCTAGCGATGCATTGGTGTTCGAATCCGACAGGCGGGTACCAATTTTTGTAATGCACGTATAAATGTTCACAATTAACTTCCACGGTGAAGAAATAACATCGTGTAATAAAAATCAAACCCGCAAAATTATAATTTGCGTAATTACTTGTGGTAGGACCTCTTGTGAGTCCGCACGGGTAGGCACCACCAACCCGCCTGTTTCTGCCGTGAAGCAGTAATGCGTTTCGGTGTGAAGGGTGGGTAGCCGTTGTAAATATACTGACTTAGAACTTATATCTCAAGGTGGGTGGCGCATTTACGTTGTAAATATAATGGGATCCAGTAACAACTTAACGCCAGGTGGGCTGTAAGATGATCCATCCATCTAAGCACTAAATAAAAAAAAATCTAAGTTAATGGTTCTCGTTTAAAAAAAATATCAATTATTAATTAATCGTTATCTAAAAAGTCTGTCTAAGTCATTAACAAGCTACGCATATTAAATGATTTTGAAAACTTTCGGAGTAGTCATAATTTATCAAAACTCGGCATTTTCATAAACATTCTCGCCTCAAATCCCTTCTCACTCAAGGATCGTTGATGCAATTTTACAGCCAAATTACGTCGATGGTACCGTGAGGGGTGGAAAGCGTGAAACTTAAGCCGTACTCCTCTGAAGCTGCAGGCGACGATTTAATTTCGACAGATACCGAATTCGACGTAGATATGGGCAAGCATGTTAAGATGACGACTAATAGCCAAATGCACAAAATTTGGGATTAGAGAAATAATAGGGGTCAAAGTATGAAATTGCCGTTCTATTGTAATAGATACTTCGAATTGACATAGAACCTTCATGGTTTGAGATTTTTCAGTAAAACTTTTATATCAGATGTTTTCACTTTCGTCCGTAGCTCTTATCACCGACTCCTTTTTAAATTATCCGGCTATGGAATGAGCTCCCCTCTACGGTGTTTCCCGAGCGCTATGACATGTCCTTCTTCAAACGAAGCTTGTGGAGAGTATTAAACGATAGGCAGCGGCTTGGCTCTGCCCCTGGCATTGCTGACGTTCATGAGCGACGGTAACCACTCACCATCAGGTGGGCCGTATGCTCGTCTGCCTATACGGCAATAAAAAAAAGCTATATTTTACTGTTTATTTTCGTAGTGTTCCTATAACCTTTTAAGGCTAAGCAATCCGTGGGCTAATCTGCGATACACGTGTCCAAACACAAAGCTATTGAATGTTTTAAAATTCATCCTCAAATTCTGATCCAGCATCCCTGACATCATGCAATGCAAATTGCATGCATGCGTGGCTCTGAATTCTGGTTGCCAGGCTGTAAATTGCTTTTGCCCGGCTGATCTAAACATTGACTGCAGGGACCCTTTTGATAAAGCCGCTCCACTGTTTAACTTAGTGGGCAGAGACTATTGATTGGATCCAGGCTTAGCACGAGATTGATCGTCGCAGATTTCAAGAGCACCTACTAGTAATTCTCATTTGTTATCCTCTTATACAGTATCCAAAATGTATGTATATTTGTATTTTTATTTTAATGTATAGATGGGTGGACGAGCTCACAGCCCACCTGGTGTTAAGTGGTTACCGGAGCCAATAGACATAGACTACGTAAGTGCGGCCACCCACCTTTCTATCTGGCGGTAGGACCTCTTGTGAGCTCGCACGGGTAGCTACCACCACCCTGCCTATTTCTGCCGTGAAGCAGTAATGAGTTTCGGTTTGAAGGGTGGGGCAGCCGTTGTAAGTATACTGAGATCTTAGAACTGGCGCATTTGCATTTTAAATGTCTATGGGCTCCACTTAACACCAGGTGGGCTGTGAGCTCGTCCACACATCTAAGAAAAAAAGACACGAGTTCTAAGGTCTCAGTATAGTTTCAACGGCTGCCCCATCCTTCAAACTGAAACGCATTACTGCTTCACGGCAGAAATAAACGGGGCTGTGGCACCTACCAGTGCGGTCTCACAAGAGGTCCTACCACCAGTAAAAAATATTTTATACACCTATTGCCCACTAATGCTGAGGGATCGTCCGACAATTTGTAGCGTTCAAGGAAACTTATTAACATAAGCGAGTTCATAAATAAGATTTTATATTTGCAAAGCACTAAAGTAAAAAAAAACATGAATGGATTCAATTCCATAACCGTGGTGCTTTGGAAGAATACAGTTGTTTGAACTTAATAGTCCATCCCCAGTCTGTTCCAGTATTGGCTGGTGTAAATCACCAATTATTTTGGTAAATACGCATGACTATACGAAGTATACGAATGACAATGATGTCGGAATCATTTAAGGAAATTTAAAATCAAATATTTTTCACAACCAATTTATTATGAAACAAAAACATTCGTAAAAAGCGTATCAAACAAAACTTACTAAAACTAATAACAGCTTTTAAACATAATTTTAATTATAAATTATAATATTGCAATACACAATCACAGTACAATCATTATTATCATTAAATTATTTTACATCATTCATTTACTTTCGATCGGTTAACAAGACTCGTCTACTTTTTACAGAATTTAATGGTTCGTTCCTTTATCATATACAATAAATTTCGAAGAAAACTTTGAAAGGATCCTCTGAATTCGATGAATTCATAATTTTGTTCATGCTGCTCCTACAAGTATTGTTTAAAATATAAAATAAAAAATCGTGAATTTTTTTCGACGCTAACATTAAAACCTAAACAATACTGTAATTAGTTCAGCAGTAAAAAATTATTACGTCATAAACCTTGTACTTAGTTAATTAACAGTGAAAAAAGCATAGTTGAGCGAAACAATCTTTAATCTTCGAGCAATTCATGAATTTCCCATCAACAAAAAAAAATTAATCGAAAATACCTATTTTAATTTTACGTCGCAAATTTTAAATTTACCAACAAACCAACTTGAACCTAATAAATTGTAATAGTTAAAAAAAATTGTCAGCATCGATTGCTCACATAATTGCTCAAAAATTGCTCACGCAAAAAAAAATCCATGCTAATTCAAAACGCAAGACTCGTAGGTCGGTATCATGTATTTAATGTTTATGAATGCGTCCGGACCACCGTAGCGTTCCAATATCTGTAGCGTGTCCTCGATGAGGTCGCCAACGTTCTCGCCTCTCGTCGTCGTGTGATCGATACCGGACCCCATGTTTCCTAAGAACATAGCCTTAAGTAGAATAGAGCTGAGATTCTTTACGAATACAGACAAATATAATCATCGCCTTAAGAATTAGACGCCCAATGTACTTGTATCAAGAGATGCGAAATTCAAATCAATAAAGTAGATATAAGTTTTTATTTATTTATTGCTTAGATAAGTGGATGAGCTCATAGCCCACCTGGTGTTAAGTGGTCGGTGGAGCCCATAGACATCCACAACGTAAATGCGCCACCCACCTTGAGATATAAGTTCTAAGATCTCAAGTACAGTTACAACTGCTGCCCCACCCTTCAAACCGAAACGGATTACTGCTTCACGGCAGAAATAGGCGTGGTGGTGGTACCAACCCGCGCGGACTCACAAGAGGTCCTACCACCAGTATGTTCGACATTATCATTGTATTTAATTCATATCTTTAGAGTGTCATAGAAATAAGCATGTCAACATCACAGCACTACTAGTAAAAAGCTAAAATTGTATCTGAAAATATTTGTACGATTCCCAACGATACTTTTGGTTGGAATCCCGACAGCATCTATATTGGTTACACGGTTTCGCATCTCAATTGACTGCCATCAATCATTCTCGGCGCTCAAAATAATTGACACGCGCGAACGCCAGACGTCGACATATTGTTTTCGACCTAATAGACTTGTCAGAACATCCCGAGTAGATTAATTACAAAAGTAAAATAGTGTTGGGCACGTAAAATCGATATTGTTTGAAATAAATATAAAACAATGAAATCGGAACACTTTCAAATATTTTGAAGGAGCCTTAAATATTTATATAGAGCAAAAATTAGAAATTAATTTATTTAAATTAATTTAAATTAAAAAAAAAAACATTGAAATATTTCATAATATATTAATTATTTTGAACGAAAATCAGTAATAACTTAATTTTTATTAAATCAATAACTTCCTTATTTAAAGGAATTTGAAAGAACAATGAAAATACGTTTTTTCATTTAAGCCAACGCCGCAGTTCTAATAATTTATTCTTTTTTGAGAAAGCCTAAGAAATTAAATCTACAATGCCGTAAAGACACATCAAAAAACATTATTAGCACAGTAAATCGGGTGACGATATGTCCCCACGTCCCTAAACGTTGTTGTATCAGTACAGTGTCCTCAGTGTGAGTTTTTAACATTCTCGATAGCGTAAAAGTTAACTGATTTCGTGTCACGTCACACGAGCGGCGTGCCACTCAACGTGGTCTGACACCTGACCGCGCATTGTTACGGGAATCCGACGAACCCCACCGGCTACCGGTTTTTGTTCAATGCGTATTGCAGACGAGCGATTTGAAAAGCGCATTTATATCCTTTTCATTGTTAAAGAATTGGACAAATTCAGAAATTTGTAAAGAAATTTGGCTCATATCAACTTTGTTTTTTTTAATAAATATTTATGTGCTTATTTTGTTAATTAAAAAATTTAAATTATTTTTTTTTTTTTTAAATTTAACACTATTCCCGGTCATTCCAGATGTACTATAAATACTATTTATCGCGATAATTAAGACCATTAAGTTTATTATTTTATAACATAACCTTGAAAATTGAAAAAAATAAAAAAATATTATAATTGCATTTTCTATCAAATTGGAAATATTTCAATAACTATCGTAAAGGTATTTCTCAAGCATTCCAATTAATTTTATCGAAACGACTTTTTCGTCGCCCGTGTGCTTAGAACGGTTGCAGCCCATTTTCTCTTGTTGCAAAATAGTTGCGGCTGGGGTGTCATGTGCTCACCGAGTTTCGCTCATTTCGCGACAATGTAGCGTTTCGGGAATTGTTTGTCGTTAAAGGTTGCTTGAACATTTAACATGTGCCATACCATCTTCAGGATTTTTTATTGCTTTATTTAATTATGGATAAGATTTTTTATTTTATTATCTAGATAGATAAAGTAACTAGGGTTGCGAAGGACCTGATTTGGTTTGACTCTCATTTTCAGTTCGGACAATTCATAGTACCGTGTATTCTGAATTTACTTTCCTGTTTGTTTCTATCAAGAATCAATATTGGGTTACTTTAGATCAAATTACATAATATAAACTGCTTGAACTATCAACAATATAATGCCGTGACACGAGGTAAACATAGATAAATTTCCCAGAAACAATAATATAAAAAAATAATAATATATGTCAGAAACTTTTCATTAACAAGATGAGCCACTGACTTACTGCTAATATTTATTAACAAACAATTTAAGCATTATTAATAAACATCAGTAGTAAAATGGTATAGTTGTAGTCATAGTTATAGTAAAACTTTAAAATTTACAAATTAAGCTCGCGCTCCAAACCTACTATTATTCGTAACCGTAAAATATTTATAAACTCGGAACATTTCAATTGAAAATAGTAAAGAAGGGCTTTACAATATTTTAAATCTAGTAGATTAGTACTTACGATTTCTATCCTTGAACAAGTTTAGTACCGGTAGGATCTGTCTGTAGTAAGGGACAAGAGCTTCGCCGACCCTATCAGACCCCGTCACAATCATTTGAATGCATTTTAGGGCGTGACAGATGACTGCAGGGCGCTTCGTCGCCAAGGCATCTAAAATTTCAAACTTGAATTAGGAGAGAGCTTTAGTGGTTTTTAATGGTTTTAGTGGGTTAGGGTTAAATAGCTAACCTACATTAAAGTAAGTAACCATTCACCCCGGAATGGGCTGGGCCTCTTAAACAAATAAAAAACCGGCACTTACTCTTTATGGGAATGATTAGCTGCGGGACCACGGGAAGTATCTTGTACGAGCCTTTAGTCACAAGGTCATGAATACCACGTTCGACGATGAAGCTGTAAGGATAAGTACCCTCGGCTAGCCCATCAAAGAACATCGGCAGGTAGTGATGGAAGTCCAGTTTCTCTATGGGGACCTAAGGGAGAATAGGAATGGTTCGAAAGTGAATACCCATGCAGCGAACTATAGGTTTTTTTTTTTCAGATCGCATCCAAAAGGATATAAATTCATTACCGTAGCCTAAATATGCCATTACGCTAAAGACACAAACATTAAACGACCTTAAGAGTACATCGACGATTTCAATCGTGTCTTAAAAATAATAATGAACGATAACCTTACTTAATCTATACTAATATATAAATCTGCACTGGTTTTTACGGATGTTCCGTTATAACTATTGAACCGTGCATCCGCTAGACTTGAAACTTGGTACCCATGTAGAAAATACATTACTTAATGGATAGGCTGATGGTAGGACCTCTTGTACTGGTGGTAGTACTTTCACTTAATCTGTCCTACGTGGTACATACATATTTACTGGTGGTAGGACCTCTTGTGAGTCCGCACGGGTAAGTACCACCAGCCTGCCTATTTCTGCCGTGAAGCAGTAATGCGTTTCGGTTTGAAGGGTGGGGCAGCTGTTGTTACTATACTGAAACCTTAGAACTTATATCTCAAGGTGGGTGGCGCATTTACGTTGTAGATGTCTATGGGCTCCAGTAACCACTAAATACCAGGTGGGCTATGAGCTCGTCCACTCAACTAATCAATAAAAAAAAAGGCTAATATTTATATGAGTGTTGGACTCCCTAATAATAATGACAATAAATAATAATGTTAATTTTAAATGCCCAACGAAGCGGGCGAGTATGGCTAGTATTATATAGTTTTCTTATTTGTGTCAAAGACTAGACCCTCTGTGCCTCACTCGGTTTCATCAGCATAAATTTACCCACACATCTTGCGAGTTGACTACATCACATTTTCTTTTTATATTTTTTATTGATATAGAACTTACAACCCAGCCGGCAACACATGGCTTTCAAAGCCACATATACCATAGCGACAAGGCCACTACACCCTAAGACACGAGCCCAAGGTTTCAGTTGTGGTTACACAGTCGTTAGACTGTCCCGCCCAAAACCCCGGAAGGATCATTGCTTCAGAAGCAGGCTTGATAGTGGTACCCATCCATGCAGAGTCTGATTAGCTTTTTTTTATTCTGTATATGGGTGGTCGTACTCACGGCCCATCTGATGTTAAGTGGTTACCGGAGCCCATAGACATCTACAACGTAAAAGCCGCCACCCACCTTGAGATATGAGTTCTAAGGTCTCAGTATAGCTAAAACGGCTGCCCCATCCTTCAAACCGAAACGTATTACTGCTTCACGACTGTCACGGTATGCTGATATAATAAACTAAAAAAAAAAAAACTCAGAGGACGACGGTACTAAACCAGAAAACTCAAACACGCTTTCTGAGAAACAAAACTAAAATAATAATTATTAGATTCATTCATCCTTTCTATTTTCAGGAGTATTTAATAGCCTCCAACATTTTGCCACTTGACCGCCATCTTGTTTCCTTTTAAAACAAATCTCTAATACTAGCTATCATGAAAATTCAACAACAGATTAAAATAAGTCTCATAATTGTAAATAAATGACGGGCTAAGCTATAATCAATAGTATTTTCAACCATAATGTACTCAAATTTTTCAAGTGCCTTTCCCAGTTAGTCTTAGAGTACCAGAATAAAACACATTGAGGCTAACAACCTTCCAAGCCAATTGTTTTCCGGTAATAGTGAACTCGATGCAGACGGGAAATTCGCCTCTTTGATAACATTTTCTGAACATCGTCGGTCTCGGAGGCAGGGGATCGAAGACGCCACATTTTGGAGGTGGCACTACTTTTGTGTTCTTTTGTAATGCTGAAACAAACAGACGTTATAGGAACTTTTTTGATTTAAATCATGCAGTGGCAAGCGAAACAGTGGCTACACACAAATTTTATTATGGAAACAATGCCCACTTTAGATTCTGTTCTAGTATTAGATTATATCGAAAAACTGCATATATTACTTTCTTTTTATTTATTTATGTACACACAAAAAAGAAGACATAGTACAAAGTAATAGGAAAATAATGTACAAAGGCACTGTTTATTTCTTTAAGAAATCTCTTCCAGCAGACCTGCAAGAGAATTATGAGAATAATAATTAAAAGTGATGAGAGTGTGTAGAACAGCTAAAATAATAAATACAACATGAGAATTATAGTAATGCACGTACATATAGCAAATATTGTTAGCAAATATTATTAGTAAATTTTTGAAAAAAATATATATTTTCATTTTTAAAGCAACGTATATTTATTTAGCTTTCCCAAGCTGTAGTCATATGAACTGTTATATGAATTAATCTAATGGTACATAACAATATTATTATAATATTTATTTGTCAAACAGCTTATTTTTACGAAAGTCGGCTCTGAAAAAGACTATTTAAGCATATCCAATCAACAAAAATATTTTAGTTATATATTATGGTCCAGTGTACTGGAAACGCCTGGAAATTCCAGATCTGGAAGCGCATTTAGGGGGAGGACAGCTTTCGAAAACATTGAGAACCTACCGAATGCTTCCGTGTATACATTATCCACTATCCACGACAATAATGCTGAGATCAAAATGACAGAAGCATTTGAAAATCGTATTTAAATATTACCAAAATATTCCTCTAACCTTGTATCGTAAAAGCCGGAACGATTCTTGGCTTCCTCGTCTTATAGCCATAAGGATAATTAGGGCTCGGTTTCTTCAGAGAATTCCTGAAATCCTTTCCGCAGCTCTGTGGCACACAAGGCGGCAACAGAACCATTTTAGCGATAATAAATCAAAAAAACATGATACACAGTGTAAAAACGTCTCAAGCAAATAATCTGATAATATCGATCTAAAATGTTGACACAAGTAATAAAATAAGAAGGTAAATTTGTTCAAGGGCCGGCCTCCGATTCTGATTGTTTATTTTGCAACATGAGCGTTGCTTGGCAACCGGGGCATATCGATTGGGCGACGGTAGCGCCGCGGGGTAGCTACCGCCGAACCTCATGAAAACATACGGGATGAATTTGTGATTAAGATAGTTGCGTTTTATTCAACCAACGGGCCCGTTAAGAGACCAAACAAACGCATAATCGCATGTGCAAATATTACGTTTAATATCACACCTATCATTTTGCGTTGAATGATATTAGTCGGTTACCGGAGCCGACAGATATCAGACGTGAACGCCGCAAAATACCTTGATACATGAGGTTGATTTCTCAATTATATTGTAGGTATGCCACACGTAAAATAGTAGCGCAGGACTTTTCTGCTTTATTATTTTGTTTAAAGTCGTTTACACCGATTTTATCATGTAACATCAATTGCAAATTTTTTTTGGATAAAACTGTAGATTGAAGCTTCACATCATCTGTTGTAATTCGTAGTCATTCTCAGATTGTAACACTGTAGAGGCCTGCAATATATTTTGTATTCATCTGAATGCTATAATCACTTCAAACTTTTATCGTAAAGCGGAAAACCTAACCATTTAAATATTAGGCGGATTGAGTTGGTGTAGAATATACATAATATAACATATTTTTATATGTATATTTTTTTAGAATAGGTATGTATGTAATGAGGGGTTTTGTTACAAATTGTATTTATTTTGTTATGCCGTATTGGGGGCTTAACGACGAAAGGAAGATCTTCCACCGAGCGGGTGATATTTGCTCGGTAGACCGACGGTCCGAATGTTGTTGTTTGGAACTAGTATATATGCAAGCTTGTCTTGAAAATTTCGTAAGCGAGATTCAGGCATCTGTCAAATATCTTGCGATGTATGATGGCTACCCGCCACACCATATAAGATATATCGAAATCATTGATTGCCAGGATAAATAAAAATGTGTGTTTTCCCAAAGCAAGTAATATTAATAAGCCCGCCGTTATTAACCGAATTAATTCATGTACATTCCACTCGCCTTAGGCGCGGTCCACGCCGCAGAATTATATTAGCGAAGAGGACTTTTATTACATTTTAATATAAGGTATTCCCTCAATATCTTCTATTCGGAGAAAATCATCTGAATTTTGATCGGTATTCGCTTTCATTGTATATGGGCACAGATGAGTTAAACTTTTAGACGTTGACTAGAATTACAGTTTTACGTTTTGATGCAGTTTTGTTTCTATTTAATTTATTGAAATTGATTGGAATTTTCATTTTTTTTAATTTTTAGAATCGATAAACTTAATGAACATTTATTAAGCAATGTTAGTCGTTACTAATTTTATTCAAAGGATTTCACTCATTCATGTTTCATTAAAACTGCTAATATTTTATACAAAAGTAGGGATGTTCTAAAAAAAAGTCTAGCTTAAAAGAGTAATTAATTAATAATTTACACCGTTATTTTTTTTAAAGTACCTATCAGATTTCACTTCTTAACTAACATTTACATTATCTATGCCATCTTCCAAGGAATTTTAATTATACATTTTAAAAAGGATCATATTCAATAGAGCTTCTCTACAATATAATGTATACAAAGGCAAAGGAAGGAAAATTTCCAGTAATTCACAAAACCAAAAACATTTCATGAAGATACTTTGGAATCAAAATATAATGAAATGCGAAACCCCAGCAATGCAATTCATTCGAAAATTAACGTGATTTTCCGAAGTGGTAAAATTTTCCAAGACTGCTTATGATGATAGAACTGACAATACCTTTGTATGTAAAAGTTTTTTTTTTTCAACCACAAATTATTTATAGCTGCTACACTGGGATTATAATATATGAAAATATTTGTTACGAAAATAGATTCTTATCGGTCGATATAAGGTGAGCCCGCACTGGTTCGAAGTGCGGCACAGACATCAAACAACTTAAACTTTAACCTCATATTTCAGGATGTACGGCGGCATTTGCGCTATAGAGTCTACGGGTTCCGTAGTGATTGATGTTAGATGATCCGTAAACATATCTGTCCATTGTAAGCAATAAAATGTCAACAATACTTTATTTATTCTACAGTTGTTTTATTGACCCGTATGTACAATTACAAACACTACACAACGAAGTTGTGGAGCTATAAAATATGTCGAACTCGCATTAAATTTGGTTGTTCTATATTTAAATTCGGACACATTTATTTCTATGCCACAATAAAAAGATGCTACAAAGTTTGATTTGCATGAATTGAAAGAGGCCATTTTAATAATATATACAGGATTTTAGTGTAACGTCTAGAATAAAACAGAGTGTCAGTCTGCTTTTTTTTTAAAGCAAGATTCCCTATTTAATCATAGGTTGCCTATAGGGGTATTCTAACCAACGCCTGGATAGATAGGTAAGCTTACGGGCTGAATTAAGAGAATTTGCTAACACTGACCCTAGCTTCCCGGGAATTTGGAAATTCCCGGGAATTTGGAAATTGGGCAAGGTTATCGCCTTGCCCAAACCCGGCAAGGATAGGAGAAATCCCTCCAGTTACCGTCCGATCACCTTGCTGTCGCATGTGGGCAAGTTGTTCGAGAGGCTGCTGCTGAGAAGGGTGTCGCCGCACATCCTTCCCAGACCCGAGCAGTTCGGGTTTCGCAGCGGTCACTCGACAACGCTGCAATTGGTCCGCGTCATGCATCACTTGGCGGATCGGTCCAACGCGCGCCAGTACACGGCCGCAGTCTTTCTCGATATCGAGAAGGCCTTCGACCGTGTCTGGCATGCGGGACTGATCCACAAGTTGGTGCAGAACACGGACCTCCAGCACGCCTACGTGCGACTGCTGGGGTCGTACCTGGAGGGAAGATCCTTCTTTGTCGCGGTCGAGGGCGCCAAGTCGTCGGTGCGCCCAGTCTCGGCCGGAGTTCCCCAGGGAAGCGTCCTGGCTCCATTCCTCTACGCTCTCTACACCAACGACATTCCCACGCTCGAGGGTAACCTCCAAGCGTGGGAAGTAGACGTGAAGTTGGCGCTGTTTGCCGACGACAGCGCCTACTTCTCGTCATCCAACATCCCCTCTGCGGCCATTCTGAGGATGCAGAGGCTTTTGGACTTACTGCCCCAGTGGCTGGACCGATGGAGGGTCGCGGTCAACGTGGGGAAGACTGCGGCTATCCTCTTCGGTCCGGTCCGCACAACAGTCGTCCCGGGACAGCTCAGTCTCCGTGGCGCTAATGTCGAGTTTAGATCCAGCGTCCGGTACTTGGGGGTCGATATCGACCGGAGTTTGAGGATGACCGCCCACGCCAATAAGGCGTTGGCGGCCGCTCGCTGTGCGAGATTCCTCCTCCGGCCGGTGTTGGCCTCTAGGTTGCCGGTCAGGACTAAGCTCGGCATTTATAAGACGTATGTCCGTTCCCGTATCACGTACGCAGCTGAGGCCTGGTATCACCTCATCCCGCAGGGTATGCGGGCGAGGTTACAGGTCCAGCAAAATCTGGCTCTTCGCACGATAGTCGGAGCAGGGCGTTACGTCAGAAATGACGTAATCGCCCGGGATCTGGATGTGGAGTCGCTCGAGGAGTTCATCCGGAGGCTAGCTCGTAATCTTTACGAGCGGGCTGACGGTGGACCCCACGAGCACCTCCACAATATAGCTCCCTTGCACGCCAGACCACCTGATGGTCGGGCGCTACCAAGGGAGCTACTGGAACCCCCGGCTATGGTAAGATAGTCGGGTTAATCGGAGTGATATGGGAGTGCTCATAATGAGTGCCCCCATGGGACTGAGCTGTCCACACTCGTCATGTCCCCCCACATCGTTGGGGTGCCCCCTTATGGGGACCCATTTCCCACCCCCGTTGGGTGGACCACTCCCCCGTCTGGGGAGTGTTTAACATCGGTCCCTCCCCGCGACGGTCTTCCCCTTCTGGGGAGCCCCTAGCGGGTGAGCGCCAAACCAGTGCCGCGGCTCCCCCTCTGGCTTGTAGAGGTGGGGCCGCGACATGGGGCCGGTGGCGGGCCCCACGGTTGCTGACTGTTGTCCTGGCTTATGTATATAGTAGAGTAGTTAGTTTTTAGTTAGTTTAGTTAGTTGTGTAGTTAGTTGTAAGGGAAAAAAAAAAAAAAAAAAAAAAAAAAAAATTATAGCATTAGGAAGCAGAGGACAGCAGCCGGCGCCGGGGTGCGTCGTCCGCGGGCACCACTCCTCCTGCATCATCAAGCCCGTCGTATTAAATATATGTATGTATTTTTGTCGATGTGAGTGTGCCGAAGCACGCTGCGAACAGCCCCCCCCAATCCAGTCCTGCATCCATTTCACCCCTGCCCTATGTGGCAGGGAGCGTCTGCCCGGGTAGTGGGGTTTACCCCGAGGCCCGCTCCGTGCCCCCGTAAGGGAGTACGACGACCCCGAAGAAGAAGAAGACCCTAGCAAGAGCAGTGATTCGTTGAATCTACCAACGGATCGGAATCGCGACCCACTGAGCAGATCCGGCGAGAAACTCTATGGGTATATGGGCTAGGCAGCACGTTGAGCTCTCGAAGAGCTTAACGAGGACTATGACTGGTGCTTGAAGTGCCTAAAAGCACTGAGACTGGATTCGGAAGATCCGTAATGTTTTGCGTTGCCCCGTCGCCTGAGTCGGATGTGTAGTCAGAGTCTGGTGCAGTGGTAAGTGACATGGTCACTACACAAGGGGGTCGCGGGTTCGAATCCCGCCAAGGGAGGATATTTGTATGATAAATATAAAAATGTCTTTTCCAGGTTTATGGATGTATATTAAATATATGTATTTGTATAATAAAAATATTACATTTATATCCGTTATCTGGTACCTGTAACACAAGTTCTTTACGAACTTATCACGGGACCAGTTAACGTGGCGTGATTGTTAGTAAATATTTATTTATTATTTATTACTGTCAGGAAGCGAGCAGCGTCATCCATACCACGCGCAACGCAAAACAATGACTAAACCATTGTGAACGCTCCGAAAAAATGATCTTCTTCTTCTTATCAGCCTACAGACGTCTACTGCTGGACAAAGTGTTAGGCCTCTTCCAAGCCACGCCACAAAGACCGGTCTATCGCTGTCTGCAGCCAGCGGATCCCCGTGAATGTCAATAGATCATCGGCCTATCTTGTGGGAGGCCTACCCACGCTACGTCTTCCGGTACGCGAAATCTATCTATATCTATTTATATAAGTATATATAAAAATGAATTACTGTTCGTTAGTCTCGCTAAAACTCGAGAACGGCTAAACGGATTTGGCTAATTTTGGTCTTGAATTATTTGTGGAGGTCCAGAGAAGGTTTAAAAGGTAGATAAATATGAAAATGCTTGGAATTAAATAAAAATAACAATTTTCTTTTTTCTTAGATGTGTCCCCTGTCGGACGGATTCCTTTTGCTTGTTTTAAGTTTATTTTATACAAACGTTTATGTCTTATATGTATCGATTGAGGCACTACGAAGTCTGCCGGGTCAGCTAGTAATAAATAATTATTAGCCAGAAATAAACGAGATAAAACAGAAAAATGGACCAAAGGAGTGACAGAATGTTGTCCGAGATATAAAAAGCGAAATAGAGGAAGACAGCAACGTAGATGGGAAGATGACATCAAAAAAGTGGCAGGAACGACTTGGATGAGAAAAACGCAGGATAGAATATTATGGAGAACCCTTGGGGAGGCCTATGCTGTACAGCAAGACGATCAAGAAACCGGTGACGAATAATAAATCTAGATAATAAGTGTATTAAAAATGTAACTTAATTTTTTTTTATTGCTTAGATGTGTGGACGAGCACACAGCTCACCTGGTGTTAAGTGGTTACTGGAGCACATAGACATCTACGACGTAAATGCGTCACCCACCTTGAGATATAGTTCTAAGGTCTCAGCATAGTTACAACGGCTGCCCCACCCTTCAAACCGAAACGCATTACTGCTTCACGGCAGAAATAGGCGGGGTGGTGGTACCTACACGCGCGGACTCACAAGGGGTTCTACCACCAGTATAAACTAGATTGTTAATAAAGGCTATCTTATATTATCTTATTAGCCTGAAGTTGCAGCGTCACATTATGATCATCCTACGGAGCCCCCTGGTTATTTGAAAGCGAACATTTTTTTAAATACATAATCGAATATCGGATAGCACCGACCGTTATTAACGATCGCGCCGCAGAGTTTAAAAGCATTAAACCGACTCGCGTCTGTCCCGCAACCGGTGACATAAAAATCTTCATAATACCGACGACCGTATCAATATTAAATTCTGTACTATGCTCTCAGGGGCGCGCTACGAGGAACTGAGTTTGATATTAATGTCCCAATGAAAAGCGGTGTCATATAACGTCTCCATAAATACTGATTTAACTATTCATTTATATTTGATTAATGTTTTAACGGGTAGCAATTTCTCACCTATTCGTGAGGTCAAGCAGAAATGTATTTAAGCTTTGAGGTTTGAGGTGAGGAACCTATGATGGCATGTTGTTTAAAATGATGAAGTCGATGATTTATAGTAGAAAAGTAGTAAGGTAGTTTGTTCAGAAATTCTATTGAATAGTATATTAAACAATTGTTGCTCTACCGTTCAATTGTTGTCCAATATTTCTGCCGTGAGGCAGTAAATGTAGTTTGGTTTGAAGGGTGGGGCAGCCGTTGTAACTATTACTGAGACCTTAGAACTTATATCTCAAGGTGGGTGGCGCATTTACGTTGTAGATGTTTTTTTTTATTGCTTCTATGAGTGGAAGAGCTCACAGCCCACCTGGTGTTAAATGGTTACTGGAACCCATAGACATTTACAACGTAAATGCGCCACCCATCTTGTGATAGAAGTTCTAAGGTCTCAAGTATAGTTACAACGGCTGCCCCGCCCTTCAAACCGAAACGCATTACTGCTTTACGGCAGAAATAGGCAAGCTATGGGCTCTGGTAACCACTTAACACCAGCTGATCCGTGAGCTCGTCCACCCATCTAAGCAATAAAAAATATGCATCGCGAGACACACGATAATATATTTTGTTTAATACTTTCAAGAATATCTATTGCTGTTGTATATTTTGATTGCTTTAGAATTGTTTAATTGTTGAAGGTTGAATCAGATCCCGATCGGTTAATGTGAGTTCACTCTGTGGGTACACCTATCCCAATAGCCGCTGCCGCGAAATGATAATATTTTGAACTTATATCAGATAATATAGATTATAGATGGTATTTACGGTGTGTTTGGATTTCTATAACAGCTTAATACCACAAGGACTGTGTAATAGATTTAAATTACTGCAATAAGTAGAACTGTGGTACCGATGAAAATTTGATGTTATTATAATAATTACGTTTACCCCTATATAAGGCACGCGCTGTATATCAACAATCTCAAATTCACAAGCAATTTCCTCAATCAATATCAACACTTGCAATTATGTACTAAATCTATATATTAATACGTGAAGCGAAAACGTTGTATCCCTTTTTACGAAAATTGCGCGGACGGAGGAGTATGAAATTTTCCACACTTATAGAGAATATAGAGAAGAAGTGCACAATGCTAATATTTTGTAAAATAATACATAAAAGATTAATTAAATTGATCAAAAAACATTACACACACTACCATGTATTTGACATACACACGCATGCATACTATTTATTTATTGTCAAACTTTTGTTCTTGACGTCTGTGGTCAAATTGAGAATAGATTAAATATTGTTTGTCTTTATTAATATTTTCCTATAGTGTAATAATAGTGTACAAACTTACAATTCCAATTAAATATAGTCGAATTTCGACTACTGCGGGACCTCTAGTTATAATAATTGCGTTTACCCCTATATAAAGCACGCGCTGCATATCAATAATCTCAAATTCACAAGCAATTTCCTCAATCAATATTACACCTGCAATTATGTGCTAAATAAGAAGTTTTTCTCAAAAAAGCGAATCGAGACACATGCCTCAAATCACAGATAATACATATAACAAATAATGATTTCTTGAAAATCACTCCGAAAACAAATCTATTATCCTATCACACGCCAAATTTTCGGAACACATGCTGTGAAAATACGTCTTAGTTCTCATTAGGAAAATGAATATAATACATACTTTGATATTCATACGTAAATTGGTTTGCAAACAAGATAATAGAGATTGTATTTATGTTGAACAAATACATATAAATTATAATTGAGTGGGTAATATGTTTTTTTGAGATTATCGAGATATTTGTTTAATTTCAAAGATAAATGTGCGTAATTCGTAGGCAAATTAGTTTTGAAATTTGATGTCAACAAGACTCGTGGATTGAAGGGTAAAGTTTTACACTCGTTTCGTCCGTCTCTGGGCTTATAGAAGCAAATTCAGTATATACGCTGATCTTTTAGTTACAACCGCTTCCCTCAAAAACCTTGAGTGGAACGCAGTCTAGAATCACAGAGGTTGATGTCATAGTGCCTGTATGCCGGTGTTTTATGAGGGTTATAAAATTGTTTCTTATGGTGACTGCGTCTTGGCTTTTTTTTATTGCTTAGATGCGTGGACGAGCTCACAGCCCATCTGGTGTTAAGTGGTTACTGGAGCCCATAGACATCCACAATGTAAATGCGCCACACACCTTGAGATATAAGTTCTAAGGTCTCAAGTGTAGTTACAACGGCTGCCTCACCTTTCAAACCGAAACGCATTACTGCTTCAGGACAGAAATAGGCAGAGTGGTGGTACCCACCCGCGCGGACTCACAAGAAGTCCTACCACCAGTAATTACGCAAATTATAATTTTGTTCTCTGGCTACTAGCTTTCATGAGTAACAGTGATCACTAACCATCAAGCTGGTCACATGCTAGTTAGCCTGTGAAAGCCATAAACAATTTTAGCCGTTCAGAATGATAGCTAGAGTAGTATAATAGACTGGAGTCTCACATGGCTAGAGGCTTAGACGTCATCTTAGACCTAATCAAATACCCCATTCAAGTATCACGGTGATAACATCATATAATAAAAATGAAACAGTATTTTCAGTCATAGTAAAAAAAATATGCCTTCAATCAAATAGACGTTGGATAAATTTATTATGATGTGAACGTTGCGTAATTGTTACAAGAACGTTGAGCTGGGTGATAATATTTCTCGAGGACGTGTCATTTGTTGCCGACTCACACATTACCGCTTCGAGCGTGCAAGTCTAGGACATAAAATATAAAAAAAAATCACTAGATGTGAAAAATAAAACTGAAAACTTATATCTAATTAAATAAAATGTTTGCTTTGTGACAAGAAAACGGTGAAAACATTGTAATTTTTATTTACAAAAAGTTTACAATCGAATAAAAATATAATTTAAATTAATTTTACTACATTAATTTACTGACGGTAGGACCTCTTGTGAGTCCGCACGGGTAGTTACCACCACCCCGCCTATTTCTTGCCGTGAAGCAGTATTGCGTTTCGATTTGAAGGGTCGGGCAGCTATTGTAACTATACTGAGACCTTAGCACTTATATCTCAAGATGGGTGGCGCATTTGCGTTGTATATGTTTATGGGCTCCAGTAACCACTTAACACCAGGTGGGCTATGAGCTCGTCCACCTATCTAAGTAGTAAATAAAAAGGATTGAATAATCAGTTTTCGTAAATAAAAAAATTAAGACAACAAGAAAAAATATTTAAAAATTTAAGTCATCACACCGTTTTCTAACTATATTATAATAAAGGAAGATGATTAGTCGAAGAGTACTTACATTTATCCTGCATAATATTTTGTTCCAATTATATTTTGTGTTTCAGTATAAAATGTTCCTTTGCTTCGAGTCGCTGGCTTATTACAGAGAGACGTCATGAACTTGGCTCAGTTTTACAGTCAGACAATTGGCACGTCAGTAATTTGCGTTAAGTTGCTCATACACTCAGTCGGACCACTACTTCGGCCGGTGTCTCCTAGACATTTTCCTGTATAACCTCCATGTTCCCATCATTAATGAATCATTAAAGCGATTCCAGTATCGTAATTCAACGGGGTGATTTAGACTCGTACTGGTTGTGAATAAGCAGTTTGCATATTATCATAATTGGCTTTAGGTAGTTGTTTTGTTGCCTTTTATTAATTTAATATATATTTATTTTTATTTTGTTTTAAAAAATAATAATAAAACAAAACATACACATGTAAAGAAGAACCATTATTATTTAAAAGGATTTTTCTTCAGTGTCATGGAGTGAAGTCATTCAGTAAAAAGAAGTCACTTTTGTGTAGTTTATTGATACTATTTACTGTTTAATTTTTAATATTAATTTTAAAAGAAATTAAAGGTTTTAAAAGTTGTTTTCTTATTATATCACAGAAAACACAATTAAGTCTTTTATTGTTTATTCATTCTGAAATACTCCATATCATATATATTTATTTGATATTTTACGTTTACAGTTGGGTAATTGTAGACTGTAACTTGAGGTAGACCATCATGTCTATTTTTACAACGATTTTTAAGAATATTAAGTGTGATAGTATTCACTTAATTATGTAGTTATCATTCGAGTTTTTTTTTATTGCTTACATGGGTGGACGAGCTCCCAGCCCACCTGGTGTTAAGTGGTTACTGGAGCCCATAGACATCTACAACGTAAATGCGCCACCCACCTTGAGATATTAGCTCTAAGGTCTCAAGTATAGTTACAACGGCTGCCCCACCTTTCAAACCGAAACGCAGTACTGCTTCACGGCAGAAATAGGCAGGGTGATGGTACCTACCCGTGCGGACTCACAAGAGGTCCTACCACCAGTGAAATCTTAATTGCTATAAAATTTGATGACTTCATACAATAAATCAAGGCAATCAAAAGAGAATAAAAATATTTATTCGTAAGATTGCTGAAACATCGTAACATCGTATTAAAGCTTTGAAAACTCGCTATTAAAATTAATCATTTGAAAAAGTCTTTAAGCTTAAACTTAGTTATAATTTTTTTTATAAGTAGCTATACGTCACTTGAATAGAGTGCTTGTATAAACTACCTAAGAGCAATAAATGGCTTTCACTGCATCCATTAAGGAGATGAAAGTATGAACTCTCAGATTATCCACTTAATGCAAGTGGGGCTTATATTTGTAGCACAAGCCAAAAGCGTTGGCGATGAATAAGCAATTATTGCTGCAGAATTCAATTTTGAGATCGGTTTTAAAAATCGTGCGATGTAAAAGGAGATAAAAATATCTTTAAAATCATCTATCTATGTAAACGCATTCTTATTAAATCATACGTATACACTTAATGAGAATATTAGTTGATTATTCAAGAACCTCCTGCTTTTCGAGTTCAATATAAGCCAATTCTGATAGTACCATAATATTATATAGATATTATTCATTTTCATTACGGATTATCACGATGACTTCATGTAAATGCAAAAATTCAATCGGGGTGTTAATTTGTTGTTTTAAAAAGTTATAATGCTGTCAAACAAAGATATTAAAGATATTAATCACGTCATCCATTTTATCAATTAACTAATACGAAAGTGAGTTTGTTTGTTGCACTTTCAGGCCTTATCTACTCAACCGATGAGTATGAAATGAATACATTTTATCTACAATTTTTTTCTTTCTAACCTGTCTGCTCTGACAAACCCTGCTACGGTAGTGAGCAGTGTGAAGGTAATATCTCAAATAATTCCACTGAGCACTCCCCATCAAACGTACGGTACAAAACTTAGCGAGGAATTGAAGTGCTTCCGTAGACCCAGAGATTCCAAACGGTCTCTACGAATGGAATCATTCACAATCCGTCAATAAGCGACGGTGACCACATACCAGCTTTCTGATCGTCTTTTGTTTATCAGGTTATGTCCTTTTTTTTCTATCCTTGTCACATCTACCTACGTTTCTGTATTGAATTTCATTTATCATTATATCACGTCATTTTTATTTACTAGCTTGTAACTTGATTGGAGAATAAGTGTGCCAAGTATTGGTCGAATTTAGAAATATATGCATAAAACGCTGTAATTTCACGTATTGGACTACACAAAAAAGTTTTACCGTATGTTCACGTGAGTTGTAAAGCGAGCCCGTAATTTATCGGCCATGAAGGCAGGGGCAATCTTACCTGCACTTGCGCGGATCTCTTGATGAAGCCCCAGAACTTTTTAAACTTCAGCCCGTGAACTTCAAAAACGTTTGAGCAATTATCAAACAGACTGCGGGAGTCTGAAATACCACTTTAGTCGTGCTATTGTAGTTGTTAGTTCTTATGAAGCACAAATAAAGGTTTGCTATATGCTTTTTATTATTATTTTTGTTAAAGAAAATATTAATTTAATTAAGAACAATATACACTATGTATTGTACTATATAACTCAAACTTAGAACTGAGATTTAATGGATCGCGGAATTTTCGTGGTCTTCATCTATGAGCTCTGGTAAACACTTAACACCATGTGGAGTGTGAGCTTGTTCACTATTTGGGACGGAAGCTCACTTTTGCCATTGAAGGATTTTGGAGAAATAAAAAATCACTAAATTCCTATATAGATTAAAAATTTTGTGATACATTATTTGGGCTGAAACTTGTATCGTCAGTTGAGGACTAGCTTAGGGCAATCGAATTAAAAACGACGTCACTTCCTTCGCAGACCACCAAACCAGCATTGACGGATATAAAAAATACTTATAATTAAAACCGCAAAATAAGCTTTAATTTAATTTTTTTTTAAATCAAAATAGTTTTACATAAATCAATTGATACAGTAGAACAAATCTTCCAATGCGCTTGAAGGAGTCACAGTTCCCAAGATACTGGCTGCCCTACCTCGTTGGACAAACTCACTCTGTGCAAAATACCAGCCAGCCTTAGCATCACGTGTAGCTTCCTTCAAGCGTTTTGAGATTTCTGATAAAAATTTACTGATTACATTTTCTCATTTACAATTAAAATAAAACAATCTCACAAGTCTTGATGAAAAATTTGCAAATATAATTACATTTATACTTAAGCGATATATGCTTTTATCGTATTATTATTCTGTATACTTGAAGTATTAAGATAATCATAAATCAGGATCCCTTTGAGGTCTATGTCAATAACTAATGGTGATTTAATACTCCAGCGCGTAATAGATAGGCGATAAGTACAACATTGGCTATTCCTATCGCGAATCAGTATGTGTTTCGGTTTGAATGGATAGACAGTTGTCAAACAATATAACTGAGGAAATGACCTCATGAACTGTCTCCGCTACCCACTTAACACCGCATGAGCCACGAAATCATCCATCTATCGAGTTCAATCTAGGTCATCACCAGTACAATTAATTTAAGCACATAATATCAATTTACATAAGAAGCTTCAATCAGAAGTGTTTAATTTAAAACAAAATGAATACTCGTTTAAGAGTTAAGCTCAGAGCAACTAATTAATTAAAAACGGCACAGACGGACAAAACGAAGCATTGCTAATTAAACTGTATTGTTATTGTTTTACTGAAGTTTTTTTTTTGTTTATATTTTTACGATGTCTTAGGATCTTGCTCTGTTGTTATAACGGTTAGTGAGCCTACTAAGCCACGGGGTGCGGCTTCTATTATATCGCCTGAAGTCCTTATTTGTGTTTAAGATTACAGATAAGAGAAAGAGAGAGAGAGAGAGAGAGAGAGAGAGAGAGAGAGAGAGAGAGTGACTGAGTGAGAGAGAGAGAGGGAGAGAGAGAGAGAGAGAGCGCTAGGGCATCATTCGGTAGGCAGCGGCTTGACTCTGCCCCTGGCATTGCTGAAGTCCATGGGCGACGGTAACCACTCACCATCAGGTGGGCCGTATGCCCGTCTGCCTACAAAGGCAATAAAAAAAATAAAAATAAAAAGTTGGGCCGTATGCACGACTGCCTGCAAGGGCAATAAAAAATAATGAAAAAGGCACTTCGTTTGTCTGAAATGGTCTTTAATGTTTTAACAATTTTCAAGTTAATCCAACGTCTTAAAGATGATAAAAATTTTGGTGAAAATTTCAGTTACAGATATAGGTTCATTAAAAACGGAATCCACCAAAATTACAGATTTTGTGACCTAGATGAAATGCAATTCGACTCAAAAAACAAATACCTTATTTTGCAAAGCTTATTCGTGAAAGCTCACTATAGTAACTTTCCCAAAAGCTATGAAATCTCTTTTCGTAATACATCGCTTAAATCAGAGTTTAAGGTTAAGCTCCCTTATATAATAAGACCGTGCGTCCTAAAGGGAACTTTCAAAAGCTTTCGGTTAAAGTACAACAAAACTTTATGGGCACATGCTCTTAGCTTTACCCGACTCTATCATCGTCAGGTAGAGCCGTAGAGTCGTTCGGTTTCATCGTTACGTTTCTGGGTGACTTTTTGTGGAATTGCGTTTAAAGACTTTTCTTTGTTTGACTATTCGGAATATATATTAATAAGTCCTAATTATCATAAGCAAACTATAGTAATGAAAAAATATTTGACTTCGTTACTTAACGGCATAGTAATTATTAAGTATTAATAAAATAATTAATAAGTCGCTTGTATAATAAGTTGAGTAATAATTAATTGAGCTCTCATACTTTTTTTATCAATTGTAAATATTCTTGTAAGCACTCTAATGGTAGATAGTCTTCTGATCTTATGGATATCGGCCACTGGCGATTGGATCATAGCTTGCCTGTAACTGAAAATAAACATTGTCCAAGAATGTTGAAAGAGTGTTGCAGGCAAACGTTGATGAAGAGATACCGTGTTAGAGCTACATAAACAAACCTGTAAAATATTACCATAACAGTGAAAACACGAAAATTAATACAACATTACACATACATACATACAACATACAATTAATAAACATAAGTGTTCTACTTATCATCAATCATTCATCAGAAGCTGTGGCAATCTTACCTCCCTAAATTACTCCTCCCACTAATTTCTGTCTTTAACGCAAATCGCAACTCTAAATTCCAAAATACTTTTAAACAAAAAAACACAAATTTAGTAAGGCTTTTCACCGTGCTATTAAAAGAAAGCTCTACATACCTAGAAACGCACACGTAGACATCTACCCCGCAATACACAAATGCATAATGATAACAACATAAACGCGACGAAGCCTGCAACATACACAGAGGCGGCGTTACCATGGCAACGCGTGATGCTCTGCGCAAACTCGTCCAAACCCCGCCTTCGTAGAGCCTGTTGCTTCCTAACAACCGTCAGTCTATCTCAAAGCCTTCAGCTGACTATCAATCGCTTTAAGTTCATATTGAAAAATATAACTCCTGTGTTGACTCTATGGACTCGAACGGTGGCGTCAGAGGCTATTTCGCCGTCTCCCTCCAACGCATGTGGCGACGCGACTTTGTGCCTGTCGACCGCGTTAATGAGTATCTGCATGATCAGGTATTTATGCAATTCAATTTTACAAAAAATAATAATTAAATAACAACAAAAAACATTCATTAGAGAGAGCGAGATAAACAACAAGAAAGATTTATTAGGGAGAACGAGATAATTAAAATAAAATTTACCAATCAATGCTAACTTTTACAAAGAAGTATATTTCGTAAACATTTTTTGCGAACGATATATCAACAGGAGAAATTAATAAAATAATTAGATCCAACTAAAACTAAGTTTTCCGAACAAGTATATGATTAAATAATTAGAGACTTATAATAACTAAATTTGCGTAAAGCATTTGAAATTCACAGTTCTTTTAAGTATAACTGAAGTTTAGTCAAAACTTGAAATAATAATATTAAAAGCATCAGAAATTTATGTCAAGGCCAAAATCAAAATAGTAATTTACCAAAATTACAAAGTTTTATATGAACACATACTGTACTGACAATTAAAATATTTTTTTTATCTTAGTTACACATAAGTATTTGCACAAATTTTAATCAGTCAATCAAAAGCTAATCCGACATTATTAAGTGATGAAGTCCGTTACATTTTATTTAAAGACAGATACAGGTTAATCTAATAAAAATGCATTAATGTATAATGTTCTTCGGCGTAACAAAAGTTCCCCGTGATCGAAAGCTCATAGACAAGAATAGTGCATTGAAAAAAAAACATTTCATTTAAAAACACTGACCGCGTCTACTAATTAAATTTAAAAAGTTTTCTATTCACGAGGGCTTATCAATATCCCGCCAAAAAGGTCTTTATCGAGTTTTCAAAAACAGTCATGCATTTAGCGCAGATTTGAAATGCAGTTACACCACTGAACGGAATCGACTAATTCAGGGCTGGTTTATGTCCTATAAAAGTCATTTAAGAGTCTGAAATAAAAAAATTGTGTACCAAACACATTTACGAGGTAGCTCTATATGAGTTCAATCACAAATATAAATTTCGAATTTCGAAAATCCTTCCCAACGAAATTTACACTGAACATGCAATAATATTGCAACAGTTAAAATGTAAATGAGCCATCTTTTTCAATCTTTTTATTTTCATAACTAGTTGACAGCACCTGAAAAAAAAATGAGAGAGAAGAACAGTTCACTATTAACAACTCTTGTGTTTCCGTTTTAAAACGACACAACCCTTAAACATAATATCAAACCATGCATAGACCTAAGAGTTTTCGAGACAGAGGAAATTGCCCCCATCCGTCTGAAGGGGCGCTTAAATTAGATTGTTTGCGGCCTCATATAAATTGCTAGTCTTCTTGTAGGTGCTTCATGTAATATCAGAATGGAAATTGTTTCTATTTAGTTGTTTGCATATGTCTTAATACTAGAGTGTGTACTATAGTTTTGACGTCTGCTTGTTTAAAAATGCAATATGAATCTATTGCAGTAACCTTGTAAAAAATATTTTGGGCCGTTGCTTACTCCAGTCGAGAATAGTGATTCTAAAAATTAATAAAATATTTTAAATGTTTCAAAAAATGTAACGAAACAGTGCCAAACTACACATAAAAATGTATAATTAAATTAACTAGTATTCGTCCAATTTTTGAAATTCCATCGTAACCACTGACTGATATTTCAAGATTTATAATACATTCATGATGATGAAGCTAGCACTAGCCAGCTCCTGGAGGCTGCTCACTGGCAGACAGGAAAGCCAAAAACAAAAAAAAGTTTTTTTTAATGCCCTTGTAGGCACACCAGCATTCGACCCACGTGATGATGAAGGGTTACTGTCGCCCATGGACTTCAGCTATGCCGAAGGCAGAGCCAAGCGGCTGCCTACCATTAGTACTCTTTACAAGCCTCGTCTGAAGAAGGATATATCATAGCGCTCGGGAAACACTGTGGAGGGGAACGCATTCCGAAGTCGAATGGTCCGTGGCAAAAAATATCTCTGGAAACGCATTGTGGATAAATGCAGTGGCTCCAGGTGGTATGGATGAACTCTATTCTTTTTTTTTATTGTCTTTGTAGGCAGACGAGCATACGGCCCACCTGATGGTGAGTGGTTACCGTCGCCCATGGACTTCAGCAATGCCAGGGGCATAGCCAAGCCGGTGTCTACCGTTTAATACTCTCCACAAGCCTCGTTTGAAGAAGGAAATGTCATAGCGCTCGAAACCACCGTGGAAGGGAGCTCATTCCATAGCCGGATGGTACGTGGCAAAAAAGATCTCTGGAAACGCACTGTGGATGAACGTAGTGGCTCCAGGTAGTATGAATGAACTCTACTCCGGTGGCGGGCGGTGCGATGGTAAAAGCGAGATGTCGGTATCATCTCGAACAATTCCTCAGAGCACTCCCCATCGAACATACGGTACAGAATACAGAGGGAATCGAAGTCCCTCCGCAGACCCAGAGGTTCCAAGCGATCCGTGAGAATGGGATTATCGACAATCCGAACGTAATCCAAACCATCCAAAGTAATAGTGGTTATGACGATTTTTTTTACTTTTATCTTCTTCTATGTGACCCTTTACTCGATTCAGCTATAGCTGTTGATTGTATTTCAAGAAGATTTTGTTGTAGAGCCATAATTAGGATAGGTCAAAAAAAACGATACTTATGATATACCTAATTGGCGATGCAGAACGTTACCGGATTTCACTAGTATATTAATATGAATATGTATAGTAACATGTAATAGGTACGTGAGCTACTATTAACGTAGAATCTTTTAACTGATGGTAGGACCTCTTGTGAGTCCGCACGGGTAGGTACCACCGCCCCGCCTATTTCTGCCGTGAAGCAGTAATGCGTTTCGGTTTGAAGGGTGGGGCAGCCGTTGTAACTATACTGAGACCTTAGAACTTATATCTCAAGGTGTGTGGCGCATTTACGTTGTAGATGTCTATGGGTTCCAGTAACCACTTACCACCAGGTGGGCTGTGAGCTCGTCCACATATCTAGGCAACAACAAAAAAAAACGGAAACATAAATCTTATCGTAGTGTGAATCGTATTCTCTATCGAGAATTAACTTGGGAAATATTCCAGGTGCTTTTATAGTCTCTTTCTTACTACACCACCCATCATGAGAGCAAACCGAACTATCGATACTAAGTAACGCGTAAATACTATTTTAATTATTTTCATCTTTGCAAACTGTTTTTTTTAAGTAGCTCTAATTAAATCAGATTATTGGACGAAGCGAGAATTTTCAGTTTATTTAATTATACTCACAATATATTGACGGAACTGTTGTTTCATCACTGAATAAGTGAAGTAAGCTTTAAGTTTGTGTATTCTTTTAAATTAAATTTGTCTAATTCAAATTAAGTGAAGATTGTTTTCTTAATTAGCATTGTATCCTGAAAATCTGGGATACGTGTTCTCCAGCTATCAACGATGCTGTGTGATAGATATTATTATCATTTTATTAGAATTTTATATTTATTAAATACTTTTAATTTATGATGTATGAAAAGAAATTGATGGGGTATTTTGTTTCACATGAGAAAAGTCAAACCAAAAGAGTTGTGTTGTTTGATAGCTGCTGGAACTTTTCAATTACTCTGTCTACTAATAATATCTAGTTCACTTCGAAGTACTTTGGAAGTTGAATTTTGAAGCTGAAATTTTTATTGGGTAATAAAACCATTTTGATATTTGAAATGATCATTCTTTTTTCTCGAATAATTTCAGCGAGGTACTAAAAATTATTTACTGACATGGTTAGACCATCCAAGTAGTATCCTCACGAACTTATCTAAGCCACATAATTCCATTTGGATACATATCTCTTTTAAAGCTTCCGTTTTCTATGCGCTTGTGTGATGTAATCATCTTTTTTATTCGACAATGTCATTATAATTCCATTGGAGTGACTACGAAATCGATATATATTTAGGTTTGATGTCATTAAATTTAGCGTAAGGAAACATTTGCCATGTCCCCGAACAAAACTAATTATACTGTTGGTCAAATCAGCACTATTCGTATATCCAATAAACAACCAAAAGCTTAATAAAACAAAAACAAATATAACACAATATTAATATTATTTACTTGACGTCAGAGAAATTCAATTTTGAACTCAACTACAAGTTTGCAAAGTTTCGATTTTACCTTGACAAAAGTGAGCTTCGTTTGTACCGGCAGTCGTAATCCGAAGGCTTCGCCGAAACCTGTCCCAACAATATCAAAACAATATCGGATCGTTTCAATAAAACATTCGGGTTTCTGACAGCCAGTTACGTAAATAATTACTGTCGAATTTCAATCAATGCAATGCAATTAAGCGGTGGTCGAGCGTTCTGTGCGCAGGTATCCCTACTCTGCCTATTTCCACCGCGAAGCAACGATGAGCTTCGAATTGAAAGGCCACCGATTTGGACACCATATAGGCCGTGAACTTTTCACTCAATTAATAATATAATAAAATAAATTGTTCCTTCACAAATATCAAATCGGAAAGCCCGGTCCAGTCATCAAGCGGCAGTCTAGATGATATTGCGCAATATTGCGAATTGGGCAATATTATTGAATGCTTAGGGTTAATATTGAAGATTGTGCAATGATTGAGTGAAAGTTAGTGCTAATTTCATTTTTATTGCTCCATATTTTGTCATTGTATCGTGTCGAGTCAGTATTGCGCAATATTTTTCAGTCTGTGGTTCGTCTTGATAAAGAGTACACGTGCTGACTGAACACAAAAACATTGTGCAGTTCGTATTATTGTGCAATTGATCGCTTGGATTCAGAGCGTCTTTCAGTCTTATTGTAAAATAAAATGTATTCTACAATGTTATATATACATCATATGTATATATTATGAATTACTTTTTTAATTAGCATCAGTTAATGATGTAAAAGCTTTCTCTAAAATTTGCTCTATATTTTTTGACAAATCATCATTCGTCATCGTATATCATTTTGCCAAGTAGGTAGCGTTGAACTGATTAAACGAAATAATACTTATACAATCTTAATAATAATACAATCATTGACAAATAACTATAATACAAAACATTTGTGCTCTTGACTCCCATTGAAACACAACCAACATAAAGATGCCTCCACGAAATGTGATATTGCGAAAGTTGGCATGTTTATTCCCACTTCATAGGTGTGAAGATATGCGCCAACGTTGCGTGTGGAGCACCCTTTATGCCGGTGCGGTTTTCCGCGGAATTCTGAACTACCGTAATAAATTAGTGTACAATCTTTGAGTTTATTTTCATAAATAATAATAATAATGATAATATACCTTTTTATTTAGCACCACATGTACAGAGTAAGCATATAAAACAAATATTAGACGGTGACATCAATTGGCGGCCTTATCGCTGAAAACGATCTCTTCCAAGGTTGCCCTTGCAGGGAGACGACTAAGCAAACTAGCATGGTCGGTGCTATATCTTAACATTCACTGCGTAACAGGCCGATATCGGCCTGCCGCGGTATTTCAGCTGATGCGGACGAAGAAAACTTTGTCCCTCTTGCTTGTGCGAAATAATTATCTCAGGTGTTTGTAAAAATTCGACAGAGACAAATATATATTTCATCTTGCGGTCAAAATTGTATTGTGATCCCCATCAAAACATATACGCAGGCTTTTATCGACCTACCAATGCACTGACGGTGAAAAACATCCGCTAAGTGCATTAGTGGGTCTATTTTGGCCCGCCCTCCCAACAGGCAGCTAGCGACCCGATACCGTACAGAGCGCGCGCCTCGTCATTTAGTGTTGTGCTATCTAACTGATCTGACGTAGCGTTCGATATAATCAACGATGGCAAGCAATAAAAGAAAAATACAAATTTTGGAAAATAGAGTAATTCACCCTGCAGTTATTGACAGTGATAGTGACAGCAGTGAAGAAATATTTTCCACTAAGAAAAATAGAAAGAAGTTGGAAACAAATGTGGACGGAAAACAAAGCACAAGCGGTAAGTTTTGTTTACTACCTACATATATCAACATATCAGCCTTAGACTCATAATGACGTGGGGTTTTTTTGTGTAATACCATCTTTGCTTTTAGTGTTATAGTATCTGCCGATATATTTCGATGTCGATATTATGTTATAGTATCTAAAAATATATTTACCTAAAAATATTTTTATCTACTAAATCAGTAATCTGGTTGTCAATTTTGTAAGGGAGGGCCAAATTTTTTTTTCATATTTCGACCTATGTTATCTGGGGAAAGTTGTTCAGTTTCGTGAGTTCTGTGTCAAACTCATAAATAGTTAATTAACCACACGGAATGAAGAAAAAAAAAATTATTTCAGAAAATCAAGTAAAACCTAAGAACAATGACCATGTCCGTGAGATGAACGATAAACGAAGAAATTGTACAGGGGGCTACGACAGACTGGAACCGGACCGGAAAACTAAAGGTTTTCCGCAGTCTGTCGTAGCATAGTACCCAAGCAAAAAAAGTTTAAGAAAATAAAAAAAATATTGCAGAAAATGTAACCGAAGCCTTTGCATAACATGTTTGCAAGACAGGCATAAATAAATGAAAGCATTCTTCAGTTATTTTACGATAATTTTGTTTTATTTTCGACATCCCCTTACTTTTTTTCTGTCCCATCACTACTAAAAATACTTTCTAGTGCGGTTCAGGTCGATATCGACCTGCCGCTTTTCCTGCTTTGTTTATCATTTCCTATTTGGCAGATCCCGGGGCGAATCAAACCTAAGGAAGTAGGTTTCAAGGTCATTCTAACAATATAAAAAAATGTATACATTATGTTTCCACAAATTTATGGCAATTTTTAATCTATCCTAGTGCTGGTGGGTCTAGAAAGACCTGCCACGCTCTGGCGGAAATATCATTGGAGCCGCATTTTGGCCCGTCGCTGCACCAGATGAAGAATGATGTGGCTAATGCTTTTGAAAAGTTTTTCTCTGACATTCCAGTTTCAACTACCACTTCTCTAAATTCATCCCCCACAGCAGCTGAAATATTATTGCATAACCATGTCGACAAATGTAATGAAATTTTTAAATTTAAGGAAATTAATTCAAGCAATATAATAAAAAGTTTTAATAGCCTTAATGTAAAAAATACAGTTGACTTGTGGGGAATATCAGTAAAGGTTTTGAAGTCTGTAATAGACATTATTGCTCCTCATCTTGCTAGTATTTTTAATGATTGTATTAGGTGTGGTGTATTTCCTGACTTAATGAAACATAGTAAAGTGATACCTCTTTTTAAATCTGGTAGTACTGATGACCCCTCTAACTATAGACCTATTTCAGTACTCCCTACGTTGAGTAAAATATTTGAAAAAATTATTTTGACACAACTTTTAGAACATTTTAATTCAAATAACCTGCTTCATAATAAACAATTCGGGTTTACCAGGGGTCGCTCTACAACTGATGCAGGTGCTTATCTACTCAAAAATATTTTTAAATCTTGGGAGGAATCGCATGATTGTCTTGGAATTTTCTGTGACTTGTCCAAAGCATTTGACTGTGTTGAACATGAAACATTGGTGAGGAAACTACATCACTATGGTATTAGGGATGGTGCATTGGAACTTATTACTTCCTATTTATCAGGAAGGATACAAACAGTAGATGTGAAAGGTAATAGATCTTCAGGCACCTTGTTGAAAATGGGTGTACCTCAGGGTTCCATTTTGGGTCCTTTTTTTATTTCTAATATATATAAACGATTTAGCTAGTTTTATTGAGTCCCGACACGAGGTCGTATTATTCGCAGATGATACATCTTTATTATTTAAAATTAAACGACAATTACAAGTCTATGACGAAGTGAATGATGCGATTTCGTGTGTGGTTCATTGGTTCCGTATCAATAACCTATTATTGAATAGTAAGAAAACTAAATGTATTAAATTTACTTTAAAATGTATTAAACCATCTTTAAATGTGAGACAAGTGGAGAGTGATGTAATTGTTTCTGAGGAATCATTATAGCTTGTTGAGTCAACCGTATTTCTTGGTATAACAGTGGACTCCAAACTGCAATGGGGACCTCATATTCATAAATTGGCGAGTAAGCTCAGCTCTGCAGCATACGCAGTAAAAAAAATTCGAATGTTAACAAACGCGGACACGGCTCGTTTAGTTTACTTTAGTTACTTCCACAGTGTCATGTCCTATGGCATTTTGCTATGGGGCAATGCGGCCGATGTAGAAATGATATTTATTCTGCAGAAAAGAGCTATACGTGCTATTTATAACATGCACTCAAGGGAATCCCTGAAGGAGAAATTTAAAGAAATTAAAGTTCTCACTATGCCATCCCAGTACATTTTTGAAAATTTGATGTATGTTCGTAAACATATTGAGGAGTTTCCTAAACAGTCGGACATACATAATAGAAATACTAGGAACAAACACAAGCTTGTTGTGCCGATGAGTAGGTTACATAAGATACGAAATTCATTCGGGTGTTTGTCTGTGCGCCTGTACAACAAAATCCCACAAGATGTTCAGAACCTACATATACATAGGTTTAAGAAAACTATTAAAGAACATCTGTGCAATAAAGCTTATTATAAAGTCAATGATTATCTAGAAGATTGCACAAAGTGGGAATGAGTTGCTCGCTCCAGGCATTTCAATATTGTAGTAATTGTTACGTTATATTACTCACTAGCGACCCGCCCTCGCTTCGCTTCGGAAACATTAAAACACACATGAAAACAAAAAATAAAATAAAATAAAAATTAAAAAAAAGTAGCCTATGTTCATCAGGGACAATGTCGGCTTCTAATGGAAAAAGAATTTTTCAAATCGGTCCAGTAGTTTCGGAGCCTATTCGAAACAAACAAACAAACAAATCTTTCCTCTATATAATATTAGTATAGATAGTAAAAAATTTATATTTAAAAAAAAATCTAATATTAAAAAATAAATAAATAATAATTTCATATGTAAAAAAAAAGACATGCCCGCTGAGTTTCTTGCCAATTCTTCTCAGGACGGAGGCTAGTTCTTGTGAATTGGCGGTAGTTCTTTTGACGTTCAACAAGTATGTACTTTCATTTATGTTGAATAAAAAATTTTGATTTGATTTGATTTGATTTGAATTATGATTTTACTTGCCGCAGTGAACGTGTTAATAAACTTACGTAAAAATATATACTTATATACACATGTGAAAAATAAATACAAAATAAGTAGCAACTTGTACAGTTGTATCGTAAGAGCCATATTATTGTGCAAGGTAGTGCGATTTTAATCTGAACTTGAAAATTTCCGGCGAGGACGATTGTTTGATGCTTAAGGGTAGTGCATTCCATAAACGGACTGCTTCAACCGTAAAGGAATGGTCATAAAATGGCATTCCGTGAGCCGGAAACTTCAGCATTAAATTCTGTGTTATTAATATTTGATCACACTTCGATGCTTGGTGGAAATCAACAGTCCAATTTTTTTGTTTATTCCATAAATGAGTGAACTGACTCACGGATGGTTTGATGTTAAGGAACAGCAGCGCCCATAGACATACAACTAGAATATCGCCATCCGCCTTTAAACGTGAAATGTAATTTTCAATTGTAAAATAATCAATTCTCTCAATTTCATTAAAAGCAAGCTGTTGACCAAACTGTTTTCGACACGTGAAAATTCAATTCAATATATCCGTGTCAATTGACAATTTATCCTGCTATCAATTAAAATGCACTAAAATAAATAGCTAAGGACTTCGTGATTGACAATGATTTAAAGCCCAGCCGACGGAGCCTTCGAGGCGAATCGAAGGCTCTGAAACATCGGCCGTCTCGGCACGGCAGGCCGTGAGGCCGCCCAGGCGGTGCCGCTGGTGTCCCGGAATACCCCGCTGGACCAGAACCAGCCTGCCGGGTCGGGACGCGATACACCGTCAACCGGTCGCTCTATTACTCCACGGCAGCGCGCTAGAGTGCTGGTAGCGCGCCGCGCGGCCTCTGCCTCCTCAGTGGCGATTTCCTCCTGACCAAAAAAAATATTGTGTGGTTTTATGAAACCACGGTAAAAGTGAAACTTTTTTCACATTATAGACATTTAACTCTGACAAACGAAATAGCGTGGAGCACTGGCACAAATGAGTAATAGTCTATACACTACACGGTCAGCTGCCGCGAACTATAGGCGCCACCATATTGGCCTTGGCTACTCTGACGAGCGCCTTTCACTTTATCCCTACTCCGCGGCCGACCGTCACGCGACATGCAACACACAGACGGAAAAGTTTGAGACGATGTAATAAAAGTTTAACTTTAAAAATAAACCTGCATGTGTAGACCCGTTTGATATTTAGTACAGTAAGGTCTATACTAAATTTCATCATCACAATTACTAGTTATGTTTGCCTGGAAACAGCAATCTGTTAAACATTACGTGCTTCGAATTGAATTTATCGCCATTTAATATGCAATCCCAAATTATAATGTCAATGCGATACAAACGTACTGCGAAGATAAAATCTCTTTGTAAATTTCGATCGGAAATTCGATCCTTTGTAACGATATCATCCAGAAGTTGCAGAGTGCAATCAGACTAATGACGAGAGTTGGACAAGCCGTGTTTGTCACTCTGTTGGACTCGAGCAGTGAACTTTCTGTGTATAGCAGAGAATCTTATCCGGTTAAGACTAATTAGTTTTGTGTTGAAGATTTTGAAGTATTTAATTTAAGTCACTATGTTATTTCAGTAATTTTGGGACAATAATCAAATGGCTTTCAGTATTTATTTTGTAAGCATTTTTCAACCTTTAACGAAATCTGCTGGAAATCTATGTGGAAATTAATAAATACTTATAGTAACGTAAAAATAGTAAACTGTCGCTCCTTTTATTATCTGTTTCCGATATTTAGATGTTTCAGTGACTATGGATAAGAAGAATATTCAAGAAGTTTCAAACGACAATCCAGTTTTATTTTATTACCATAGCTATTAGCATCATCGATGGTTCTAAAAGAAAATATCTCAACAAAAAACATTACTATTCAAACAAGTGCCATTGCACTTACATCCACTGAAGATTTACTTCCTCTTAAAGCCTTTAGTCCGATTTCGTTCACAAGGCAACGGATGTGCGGACTTTAAACTTCATTTCCTGGGAAAGGATATAGGGTATTAAAAGTTTCGCTAGCCTAAACATTGGAGTGACTGCAGTATTCCAAACTGTGAACTCTTTGTTTATAGTTAATAGTTCAATGTTTGTTAATTAGTGGTATTGACCGTGCTATGTGAAAATAAATGTGCTATTAGTAAATCAGTTTTGTGGTGAATTAGCTAAAAGCACTGAATACTAAAATGGAATTAAAATTGCTTTTTGGTAATAGGACTATTAATGGAAAGAGAGTTGCGTTTGAATGAAATCATTTTACTATGATTTGATCGTATTTGAATGTATCCAGATGCCGACAGCAAAAGAAACGAAATTAAACACTCAACGATCAGGTAACCGATTACGCAATAACAAAAGCCGAAATTAATTCGGGAAAATGAGATAAATTCTCAAGTTTTATTTTAAAACAAAACTCTTGAACAATTTCAGGAAATTTGCGAAGCGATTAAGATTCATTATGCCTGTAAAGTTTTATCTTGAGAGGCAACTCGCCGAGTTCGTGGGAGCAATAAAGCATTTTGGCAGATTTTAGAGATTAAATGTGCATTACGATCCGTCTGCGACAGATGTAGCCAGACATTTCTAGACTGCCGTGCTCGGTCGGCCTCCTTCGAATCTGTACACACTGGTTTTAATTTTATTGTATTGCGATTACGACGAAGAGTTCGACGAGCGAATTAACCCATAGACATAGCCTACTGAATTTCTCGCCGGATCTTCTCAGTGGGTCGCGATTCCGATCCGGTGGTAGATTCTGCAAAGCACTGCTCTTGCTAGAGCTAGTGTTAGCAAATTCTCTCAGGTAGAGCTCGTGAGCTCACCTACACGTCCGCACGTAGCTGGAATAGCCTCTTAGGCTAAAAGTTCGTAGGGAAAACTAGTTATTGTATTGATCACGATCCAACCTTTGTTACTCAATTTTACACCGGGTGTTTGAGGAAGGCAACTGGCAACTGACCGGAATCGATGGAGACTGGTAGTCGACAGGCTGAAACGGAGTCACGATCCTCAGCAATGAGGGAGCGATGGAGAAGAAAAGTTTGAGGAAGAAGCACTTGGCATTACCTTTTCAGATTACGTTAGAAGCCCCATAAAGTATCAGAAGGTGAACCCATCTCGAAACATGGATCACGAAAATTACTTTTCCTCTTAAGAACGGGGCGTGCTAGTTTTGATTTTGGTCACGCACAAATAAATCCATGTCAAGTTACATTTACCTGTCGCAAACAAGGGCACAGGAGATAACATATTTTTTTGATAAGGAATCATTTTAATGAACATCTGAAAATATCTACAAGAAGATAAATAAAGTTCTTCCTTGAAATGAACAGACGTTTTTACCAACAAATTGACTAACGGGTGAAGAAAGAAAAAAAACAACATTTATTAAATAAAAAATAACTATGAGTTGACAACCTTACAGAGGTCGCGCCGGAGTCATGCAGTAAGCAGGACCATGTCAGTAATACGAGACTGTATTTTTTTTTATTGCCCTTGTAGGCAGACGCGCATACGGCCCACCTGATGGTGAGTGGTTACCGTCGCCCATGGACTTCAGCAATGCCAGGGGCAGAGCCAAGCCGCTGCCTATCGTTATTTTTAGCCGCTTTAATTTAGATTCGAAACTATTTGCTAGCTATAAAACATTACTTTATTTACTAACAGTTACTAACATTTTACTGGTGGGGGGACCCCTTATGAGTCCGCACGTGTAGGTACCACCACCCCGCCTATGTTTGCCGTGGAGCAGTAATGCGTTTCGGTTTGAAGGGTGGAGCAGCCGTTGTAACTATACTTAGACCTTAGAACTTATATCTCAAGGTGGGGGCGCATTTACGTTACGTCAGTTAGGGAACTGAAGGACCAAGGGCCAGACGACGCGGTGTACAGAGCACAGGAAAAAATAGAGCGGTGGTACCTACCGGCATGGACTCACAATTAAAATATTTACGAACGCCACACAATAAACAAACATAAAAATTACAGCGCTACGTTCTCAAACATATTAATTTACGAATGCGTAATATATTTTTTTAATAAAAAAAACACCAGGAAGCCTTAATAATATCAGTAAACGATACCTTTCAGCTTTCAACCATCATTTCAGCGGAACCGAGCCCCGCTGAATTTTAATTAACACGACTGATCTGACTCGGAACGAGTGTTTAATTACACGAGAGATACCAGTTTTGCGTATTAAATCACGTTAAATTTCTATTGAGCTTTCGATCGTATTTGTAGCGCTCCGGTTGAGGGCTCTACGCAAAACGGTCGTCGGTAGCTGCGGTATTTTGTTGTAATGCATAGATTGATTGGCAGCTGACATATTTGCAATATCTGCCAGCTAACTTAAAAGTTGAAAACGTTATTAAAAACTGTGTCCACATTTCATGGGAATCCCACGTATTGAATAATGCTATTAGCATCTTATATGCTTTCTCGGTGCTATGTGATGTCCTGCTTTCAGTGGGATCTCAAAAGGTATTTTAGCGGTAGGCATCGGCTTGCTATTGATCCCTGGTGGCTGATAGAAATCCTTGTCTGTAATGACAGTATAAATCTGTTTATTATAAAGGAGCTCATAAGATATTTTATGTCAAGTGTATGATAATTGTGAAGTATTTAACGCATAGGATGAAGCTCAATGATTTCTTAAGTTAAGATGAGATTACCTATGTCTCAAGGTTGAATCGGCTTTCTTGTTTTCTATAGCCCCCAGTAACCATATCTTATAAAATCCGGAATTTTGAAAAAGGTCTTCTTTGAAGTGTACATGTTTCATAATAATTATAATATAAAACTACTTATATTGTATCATTTCGCGTTTATTTTTTTTATTATAATAATTATTTCCGATGTTCCGATTATTTTATAGTGTTCATGGTATTGGACGACTGTCAACCGATCACGGACGATAGTTTATAAAATACAATGTTTTAATGATTTTACTATGTTGTACTCACGAAATCTACATTCCAAAGACCAAACTGAATAGCGTACAATTTCTGTGCAAAAAAAAAAAAAAATAACCGCCTCACAAACGTCCGCGTCAGTTTTAGACTAATAAGGAAGGAAACAGTTTTTCCGTTTTCACTGAATCTCACGGAAAACGTGAAAAAATAAACTAAACGGAAAAGAAAAAAAAGTATGTAGTGGAAAGGCTTTTTTCGCAAACGTAACGGTTCTGCGAATGAATGCGAAAATGTTTTTCCGGTATAGAAAAATACTTTAACTGCTTGGCGAATGAAAATTGAAAATTATTAGTTGTTTTATTTGAAAGAGATGTAGCAGAAAATCGATTGCTATGCCTTGTTTTAACACGCTTTAACATTAGATTGGTTCTTTTTTTGTTTATATGTAAAGTATATTTGAACGTCATTTTCACCGACTTTAAGACGTGTGCTTAGCTTGAAAATTTGCACACACATTAAGGACCGATGGCAAAACCATAATCGTATGGTATCACTATAATATCCTGACCGGTATGGACAGGAAAAAAGAGAATAATAATTATTTGTCTTTTAAACTAGATATATTTTATTCCAAATACACACAGCTTTTAGGTTAGATATTATATCATATATTATAACAACAAAAAAGCCCGATTAAGTGCGAGTTTATAATGAGTGCTGAAGGTTTCCCATCGCTACTTATTTTGTTAGGCCAAGTAACGTGCTTGCTTGTAGTCGTGAGATATGAGAGGCCTGCTAATTAATTTTTTGTATTAGTTGCTAAATATTAAGTCCAGATGAGTACATCAATTATTTAACATAACCAAAAAGTCATTTTTCTTTACTTTTGAAATTCAAAGCACACTTTGACTGTTCACTCTTTTAGTTGAGAGTTTGTTTTCACCTCTCCAGTGAGGTCAGGATTCAAAACAGCGTGGTAGATAGTATTTTGATAAAATTAAGAACTATTTGCGTATTCATTCTATATTATAGTATTCGAATATTTCAACGCACTGGCACTGGCTTCTTGTAATTACACAGGCGAGTTCTGTAAAATAACCTAAATAATATGATTAAGGGCGTGAAAATACCTGAAACGTCGCAGCGGCTGACAGAAGACGCTCATAATTGTATTAGGGAGCCGGAGGAAGCACTCTCGAACCTCAGACATGCACTTCCTGATACAATAAAGTAAACGGAATTCACCGAACGTAGTTTTAGAAATTGACTTCTCAATAAATTTGTTTTTAAATTGGAATTTCTTACGTCAATTTTAAGATTTCAGTTATTTCAGATATAGTTTCAATTCTAACTAAAATCTATATGTTAATACGTGAAACAAAAAAACTTTGTATCCCTTTTTACGAAAATTGCGCGGATGGAGGATTATGAAATTTCCCACACCTATAGAGAACGAGTGCAGAATGTTAATATTTTTCTATAATAATTATGGATAAAAAATACAATTTATCAATAAAAAAAAAATTACATTAACTACCATGTATTTGACACAACACATATATACATAAATGTATTTAATCTTTGTTTATTGTCATACTTTTGTTACTGTTTAAAGTCTGTAGTCAAATTCAGAATAGATTAACATTGTTTGTCTTTAATAATATTTGTCTATAGTGTAGTCTTGTTGAGATCTGCGATAATAGAAACATAATAAACTTGTAATTACAATTAATTATAGTCCAAATTCGACTATTGCCGGACCACTAGTATGTATAAATATCGTAATTGATCGTGAATTGGGTATGTGACTTAGAGAGGTGGTTTTATCGCTCTTTAATATGATACTAGAGGTCCCGCAGTAGTCCAAATTCATCATTCCCGAAACAATTGCTCTTGAGTTGTTAGGTCTCCTTCGGAGGCGCTCGGGCAGTTGTTAGCAAATCCCACCCCTCTTGGCTGAGCCTTTGCTCGCCCACCTGTCCTGGTGAAACTGGAAAGGCCTTCGGGCCACCAGTAAAGTTTCAATCATAAAAAAAAAAAAAAAAAAAAAGTCCAAATTCGACTATAATTAATTGGAATTGTAAGTTTGTACACTATTATGATTGTATTTTATTTTTCTATAATCACAAATTTCGCCAATAAAAAATATTAATAAAGACAAACATTATTTAATCTATTCTCAATTTGACAACAGACGTCAAGAACAAAAGTTTGACAATAAATAGTATGTATGCGTGTGTGCGTCAAATACATGGTATGTAGTGTGTGTAGTGTTTTTTTTATTGACTTAATGTATCTTTTATGCATTATTTTAAAAAAATATTAGCATTGTGCACTTCTTCTCTATATTCTCTATAAGTGTGAAAAATATCATACTTCTCCGTCCGCACAATTTTCGTAAAAAGGGATACAAAGTTTTTGCTTCACGTATTAATATATAGATATCAGACGCATGTTCATCCATAAACCATGTTGTAGTTTACCATTTAAGCTACCATAACCATACATCATATACGTATATTCTTACTAACTACTAACCTACTAAAATAATTGGTATACATGATCACTTGGTATACTGGTATTCTCACATGATGCCAACAATCACTCATGAACAACAGCAATGCCGGAGTCAAGCCCATTCTGCCTGTTCATTTTAAAACTATTTCACAACTTTTCTTTTTTATCACCTCAGAAATTCAAAATATAAAACAAAATAAAAGAATTGTTTTTTCAAATCCGGAAAATTCCTAACCCGTGAACACTGAATACGTTTTGAAAATATTTATGAAAATTAATGAAACGTTTTCAATTAAAATTTAAATATTTGGTTAAAATCCCGGGTGTAATTAAATGTGATTCTTTGAATTGTTTCGTTTTCCGGATCTATCAACAGAAATTCTCGCAAAGATCGGGATGCTTGAAACAAACAATTTTTGCTGTCAATCAATTATGCAAGCTACTGATTATGGTTCAGCGTTTATATTTGTTTAAAAAGCTTTTGGAGCTTGCGACTGTTTGTGATTGTTGTGAATGTGAAGTATTGACAAAACTCCTGCGTGAAGGTGATAAAACATTAATTGACAATCCAATGTTAATTAAGGTTTCGTTAGAGACACATGATGGTTTCTTTCGGTTCAAGTCAATTACTTTCTTTTTTAATGTTTCCAATGACAGACGAAACATATTATTATACCCTCTCCATGAATGGGGGTTAAAACTGGGTTTTTTTTGTTGCCCTTGCAGGTAGACGAGCATACGGCCCACCTGATGGTGAGTGGTTACCGTCGCCCATGGACTTCAGCAATGCCAGGGGCAGAGCCAAGCCGCTGCCTACCACGAATCGTGGGTCGTCGTTAAAATTTCTATTGATCAACGCGTGTCCGGGGTCCAAAGAATAGAACGCCCGATATCTTTATCTCAAGCAATGCAATTATGCCAGTATTTAAATCTCGCTACAATTTTTTTTTTTGAGGAGATACATAAGTACTTAGCAAAAGCTCATTATTTTCATCATTTTCACAATGAGGGAACAACAAAGTCAATCAAATGAATAAGTTATGCTTACCGCTTCATTTACGTAGTGAAGCAGTTATGTGCTTAGTTTGAACATGATAATGGAACCATTGAATATTATTATTATTATTTATTAATTAAATTTGATTTGAATTTAAATTGAAATTAAATTTAATTTGAAACTACTACCTCATGTCAAGTTGGCACTGAGGTTGTGGCGACTATGAGCTTCGATAACAATCTACACTGGCTGTGTTCATCACATTCACCCATTTATAAATAAATCAAGTATGAGTTTTTTAGAATATTAAGATCTAAAATTTGTCACAAAACAACACCTAGTGTAGTCCGGAAATACCACAGTGTTTTGTCTTCGAGCTCAATGCGGTCTGAGCTGCATTAAAATAGTTGTCTTTGGCCTTTCAAACCAATGATTGGTTGAACGCAACATTTATTAACTGCAGCATAAATATAAAATCAAAACTTATTTCACGAAACAAACTCGGCAGCTTTCTTCTTTAGGCCAACATCGCCGAGCGAAGGAAAACTTTTGATAAAGTTGAAAGAGAAAACTTTGCGATACCATCTAGAAATTGTCCCAAGCCTTGAGATCGCTTCGACGAGGTTTTTCCTTTGACTATGATTCTTTTCTGATCACTCTACATTATCAACTTTGACGACGGTAAGTAATAGTTACAAAATATTCAAGAGTATTTATATATATATATATAGCTAAGTAATAAATATATTATATAATTAATAAGTATAGTAGTAACCTTATTACCCAAGGTTTTGTTTTTAAAAAAGCTGATGAATAAATCTGTTTTTTTTTTTGCTTAGATGGATGGACGAGCTCACATCCCACCTGATGTTAAGTGGTTACTGGAACCCATAGACATCTACAACGTAAATGCGCCACCCACCTCGAGATATAAGTTCTAAGGTCTCAGTATAGTTACAACGGCTACCCCACCCTTCGAACCGAAACGTGTGACTGCTTCACGGCGGAAATAGGCGGGGTGGTGGTACCTACCCGTGTGGACTCCCAACAGGTCCTACCACCAGTATTTATGAAAAATTATGATAACTTATGTTTTGGGCTCTCGTTTTGGTTAAGTTTCTCTGTTGTAAATATAGACTACCATGCAAACTACATAAATCCATAGTTCGTTTCCAAATATATTTTCGGTTAGGTATCATTGGAATCTGCAATGATTTATCATTGACGCAGTTTTTTAAGGGGTATGAAATTGGCTTTTCAAATGAGGTCTACCATGCCCTTTGCATTTTTGATGTCCACGGACATCGTTGACCACTGAGGTCGGTCGGATGCTCACCTGCGTAATAAGGTATTAAAAAATTATTAAAATTAGTTCCGAATGATTGTTTTACAAAGGATTTACAAAAAAATATTTTAGCTGTGTCACTTTAAGAACAGGAATGCAATTCAAACATTCATATCGACCACTAACCCGCGAGTCTGAATACAACTAAAGAACTGCCAGTTAAAACATTCTTTGGAACACACCAACGTGTCGATCCTCCAAGAAATCCAGATAAAGACGAGGCTTTCTACCATCTGCTTACGTAGAGTTCTGGAATACTTTGGCCACATTGCAAGAAAGGATCACGGCAGCTTAGAGAAGCTAATGATGACTGGCAAGGTGAACGGAAGAAGACCACGAGGTAGAGGCCCGACACGTTGGACTGACCAGATTCGCACTACCCTCGACACCACAGTTAACGACGCTCTACACTCGGCGGCAGATAGAACCAAATGGCGTGGAATGGTCCGTAATAAGCTCTTGTTGCGAGGAGGTGGTCACGACCCTCAGTATTGAGGCAACCGAAGCAAGAAAAAGGACGACACCAATTTAATTTCATTTTTTTTTTTATAGAAAAACAAAACTAAACGGAACTAAATACGTTTTCCACAAATTAACATCACATTATTTTCCACTAAAAGCTACAATTCAGCAACTAAACTCCAACACGACATAATCGCATAACTACAAGCCAAGTGCCGACTCGTCGGTTCCGAAACGCCGTAAGTCACGAAGCCGACACCTGGTGAAGTCAGAACCAATTACAGTAAGACTGCTTTCGTAACGAGCGCGACACACGGTCGTAACGAACAGAAAATTATTTGATTCTCACATTTCGGATTATTTAAATGTGAAGTAAATAGGTGAATTGTTTACTTCAGAAAAATATTCTATGCGATTGTAGCTGAAAAATGTATTTTCTCAATAACACTTATACGCGCGTCATTCTGATCTTTTTTATTCTAAATTTCATGAAACTATGTATTTTCTAGATATAAAATGAACCTTAATGCACACGTGGTCACTACTATCCTACTTATTTCTGTTGGAAATCTATCAGTCATTTTTAATAGCCTTATCTGAGAATCCGAATTGGCTCTCTGCTATGGGATCCCAACATCTTCTCTTTACTAGTTGCCATTGCAGCTCGGTCCTAGTGACTAATGAAATTATTTTGCCGATTACCATAGCGCTTACAGGTTCAGAGACCTGGGTATACCTATAGCATACTGGTGGTAGGAGCTCTCGTGAGTCCACACGGGTAGGTACCACCACTCTGCCTCTTTCTGCCGTGAAGCAGTAATGCGTTTCGGTTTGAACGGTAGGGCAGCCGTTGTAACTATACTTGAGACCTTAGAAGTTATATCTCAAGGTGGGTGGCGCATTTACGTTGTAGATGTCTATAAACTCCAGTAACCACTTAACACCAGGTGGGCTGTGAACTAGTCCACCTATCTAAGCAATAAAAAAGCAAAGAATAACCTTACTAGTAATACCAATGTTTGGTGCGATCCGTTGTCTACAAACTTCGGTAAAGGTTTGATGATCCAGTTTAAATTGGTTATTCGATTGTGTAAATCTATAGAATTTTTTATTTTGATATAAGTTTACCTTTTAATCACAATCTAGGGATCATTACAAGAAAAATAAGGCTGTCAATGTTTTTGTATTTTTTAAAATAGCACCAACAATTATTAGACTTCGAGCTCGTCATCCTTCACGACCGTCTCTCTCACCCTAAATCCGGCGCGCGTAAATCATAGCTGAACTTAAAACACACAAATAACAAGTTTGATACAGCGCTCCCAGTCTGCGCTTCCAAGTTAAAGGTAATTTGCATACATTATCATCTCAGGTGGTTCGCGACTAACGCTTCAGGGAACGAATCAGACACGCGTGCCGTCTGTGTGTATCGAAGAGCTATTAGCGTTTGAAACTGATTACTTGTGATATGTAACTGTTTTACGTTTGTAAAAAAAATCATTATGTAACGATTTTATTTTTTGGAACCAAGTTCCTTATGGGACGATGCGGAAGGATATCCTAACCGGAAAAAAACGTCCGTAACGTAAGATTTTTATTAGTAATGCACACAGTGTACAACTTAACTCTGTGATAAAGAAAAACAATTTTTTTTTTGGTATTTTCGATGGACAGAGTTTTAGATTCGCTAATTCCCATTAAACGACATTACGTGAATGCCACCATATCTAGACACGAAGTCTCAATTATACTGTGTGTTGATGGCTGCTGTCTATCAGTTCTTTTTTTTCCCCAACCTAAGCTGGTAGCCTTAAGAGGCTACGCCAGCGTAACCTAACAAGTAGGTGAGCTCACGGGGCTTAAGCCTGACGACGTTGACAACGTTAAATTTATTTTAATTTAGAATTTATTGTCAGCCATACATAAAATACAATTCAAATGGCCGGTATTGTAAACGGAAATTTCATAAGTAAAGACCTATTATTATTATATACATAAACATACATGAGTGATCGATCTACATAATAATATGCTCACTACCCACTTTATGTGAAATCATGTTTTTCGAGTAACCGTTCACACGTGATCAAGTAAAATCGACATAAATATCACTTCATATTTAATGCCATGCAAAAAACTACGAATGAAAAACAAATTTCAAAGAAAATAAACACGTTTTTGCGTGAAACCTAAATTAAACTTTAGAGCCTTGTTCGAAATCAAACAATTATTTTAAGTAAATTGCATTCCCTTTGCGTTAACGGTACGAAATTAAATCGAGAGGTACACTGAAAGACGAGAACGGAATCCTCGTATTTTCTCAGTCCAATTAATTAGGAGCAAACCCTAAATTGAACTGTGTTTATTAATTTCAGCGATTAGTATTATGAACGTTAACAACATCACGACCTTTATAGCTCTACAACTGGAAAATTTGGTTGTAGTGCTCTACGTCAATGCTCTATCATCTAGTTTAGTCTCTAGTATTTTTCATGAAATTTTAATCAAAGGTACGAAATAGAATAGAAAGCAGCTTTCAAAATGTAAGCAAGACTCATTTTATATCTACACTATATCGAATATTACGTATAAATTATGTAAGAATCTGTCTGAATAATAAAAATGTTTGGATGTTTTTTGCAAAGATAATTTACTCTTGTGAGTCCGCACGGGTAGCTACCACTGCCCTGCCTATTTCTGCCGTGAAGCAGTAATGCGTTTCGGTTTGAAGGGTGGGGCAGCCGTCGTAACTACTTATACTGAGATCTTAGAACTTATATCTCAAGGTTGGGTGGCGCATTTACGTCGTAAATGTCTATGGCCTCCAGTAACCACTTAACACCAGGTGGGCTGTGAGCTCGTCTATCCATCTAAGCAATAAATAAAAAAATGTTTACTGTTTCATCATTTTATTTACCAACAGAGCTATAAAACAAGTGACAGATAATTATCCACGTAACTCCTATATCCCGGGAAAATGGAACATATTATTCCATTGATTCTGATTTGCAAATTTAAACGCTGTTGACGACGGGATATTCCTAGTAAATAATAAAAACAAATATGTGAAAACTACCCTATAACTTTTAAGCCGTAATCCACACTCTCGTGTGCGCCAACATAGAATGTACGAATAAATTGGAACGAATGACGCGCGTCGCTCGTGAAGACAAAACTATGTATTCATATTTCACGCGACCATGTTGCTATTCGCGAATTCTCCCTCTGATATTTCATGTGAAAAACAAACAAGTTTATGCACTATACTCTAAAACTGTCACGAAATAATGTAACGTTTTGTTAGAAACATTTCGCGCTGCGAATGTTTTAGTGGAGAAGCGGCTGTGTGGATTTAGCTCTCACATACCGAGCCTACGGTCTGAACATTTAAATTGACGATCATGTGATTTCGGCAGCGTTAATTAAATTCAAAGCTTTTAACAAGCAAATGGGCTGTAAGTTCTTTCAAATAGTTAAGCAATAAACTCAGCATACTTAAACGAAAAACTTGTATTATTTTTAATATTTTTAGTCGGTAATGATACTGAAATTAATCATCATAGTTATTTTGAGCTCCGGTTTCAATAGAACGATGGTGATTATTTCAATATATTTAGCTTTGTTTTGAGGTGGAACTTTCCTAGCCCGTGTGCTTGTTTTTTCTTTCACGGTAATGAAACAAAGTCCAATGCAAATAGAAAATTTTGTTAGTTTACTTAAACGGTATTTTTTCAGACGGACTAAATCACTTTATTAAAAATATTTGATATAATATATGTGCTCTTCTTACTAGCATGTCCACTCTTATATCCATCCAGCAAGAGAAAATCCAAACTTGAGATTTTAGAACTTTGAGATATCCAATAAAACCCAAAAAAGCTCATTTGTTTCAAGACGCCTACATTTTCGTCAACCACCGCTCTAAAACGTATAGAATAAAACACTTAACATCTAATATCTCGTAGTCCATTTTTAGCTAAAATATACTTTATAATACCTTAAAAGCCTATTCCAGAAGCCCCGTGCCCCCTTTCAAGACTGACGGTCGAACCTCATTGTAACTTGTAATTTGTTTCCAAACGCAATTACGAACAGGGCGCCCGTCTAATACCCGTCAGTATTCACTGAAAATTCGCCGTGAGAATGTGTATGTGCTTAAAGTCTTCATAAGTTAATTAGCTCTACTACCAGTATAGTATACTCCTCGACAAATGTTCATGATTGATTTCGACGGTGAAGGAATAACATCGTGTAATAAAAATGAAACCCGCAAAATTATAATTTGCGTAATTACTGGTGGTAGGACCTCTTGTGAGTCCGCGCGGGTAGGTACCAGCACCCTGCCTATTTCTGCCGTAAAGCAGTAATGCGTTTCGGTTTGAAGGGTGGGGCAGCCGTTGTAACTATATTTGAATAGAACTTATATCTTAAGGTGGGTGGCGCATTTACGTTGTAGATGTCTATGGGCTCCAGTAACCACTTAACACCAGGTGGGCTGTGAGCTCGTCCAACCATATAAGCAATAAAAAAAATAAAAAAGCCGGTTATTTGGTCCTATCATTTACCAAACAGTAATGAGTTCGGCTCTAAAAAATCTCTATATAGATGCTGCCACTTTAACTGAGAGCTCTAATCTCCTCTGACTTTTTAAAACTATTTAAAGTTCTCGTTTGATCTACTGTAGTAAATAAAAGATATTGGTATTATATTATTATGTATTACGATCGAGATATTTGTTGAAACAAAGAACATGTACACGAATGCTCAAAGTAAAGCCACTGCTGTTTCCGGATTCGTAGGTTCAATGACCACACAAAAAAATTTCAAAGCGTAAGTAGGCCCACTTAGAAAGCATTAAGGCTGTTGAATAATTTACGGGTGTACTTAATTTTTTATCAGCTATTCATTAAGGTTCATTAACGGGAATCGCTTCGGTGTTTTGTTCGGGATCTTCAATTAGTTGTAATGAAATGTTAATGTGATATTTTGAATACATAACCGTTTTTAGGGTTCCGTAGTCAATTGCAAATTTGTATTTATTATCTTAGTACAGTTCTTACTTGGAGATTATTTGTACTAAATCACATTTTGTAGATGTGTGTAACTAAAATGTGAAAATTATATAGGTGCTTAATAATGTTATCCAAAATGCCGATAGTTCTGAAACAAATTCATTTTCGGCTTTTGCAAGCAATCGAATACACGTCTCACTTGATGGTAATCTCTATTTGATCTAATCATCGCTCTTAGACGTCAACAATGCTAGAGGCATAGCCAATTCATTGTCTAACAATTTAACCAGTAATGTAAGCTTAATAGATAAATGGTTAAAGTTAAGTTTAGAATATATTTTATTTGCATTTTCGTTACCAAATATCTTGTACTAAGTAGAGCATTGATTCAAAAGACGAAAATTTCAAAACATCCTTATTTATATCTATATATATAAAAATGTATTGCTGTTCGTTAGTCTCGCTAAAACTCGAGAACGGCCGGACCGATTTGGCTAATTTTGGTCTTGAATTATTTGTGGAAGTCCAGAGAAGGTTTAAAAGGTAGATAAATATGAAAATGCTCAGAATTAAATATAAATAACAATTTTGTTTTTCCTTTAATGTGTCCCCCGTTAGACGGATTCCTTTTGTTTGTTTTAAGTTTGTTTTATACAAAATTTTAGTCTTTTATTTATCGATTGAGGCACTACGAAGTCTACAGGGTCGGCTAGTTACAAGATATTTTTCCGTACCCCGTATCCAATTATTTTTGATTAAATCATATTACAAAAATAAGATTCTTTTTTTAATCTTGTAAATGAAGCTCTGTGTCGAAAGACATGTGTTGGAGTAATCCTAGCCGAACCTCATGTCATTAAACAACTATTTATCCGAATATTAAGTTCGCATTTAAAAAGCTTTGTTGGTAACGCGATCAGACATTTAAAGCTCATTTAACACAAACGACATCTTCTTCCTCGTTTTAAGACTTAAAGGGAAAAATCTAGTCATAAAAACAAACCGTCCAGTCTAGGACAGGAATAAAGTCAGATTGAATCACTTCACACGCCATTAGGGCGTCTACGTGGCTGTGCGCAAGCAAAAACCGACCTTATTGCTTTTGTAATTCAAACGATGAAGGCCATTATTCCTTTGATCTTATGTGCGGGAATCCGGTTACATTTGTATGGATTAGGATCGGCCCATAAAGTTAGCGGTAAATGCGTTAAGTGATTTGTTGTTGTGCATTGAACCTAGAATACAGTAGAAGTTTATTCAGTAAAATTTTATCCTGTGATTTATTCATTGATATTACTGAAATTAAAATATTCAGTTCATTCTCTTTTTGTGTGAAATAATTTAAAATAGAATAGATCAAGGTAGTGTCAAAAAGATAATTAGCACACAATCGCCTGTCAAATAAAACCCAAAAAAATCGAAATGATTTTTTGTTTGTTTCATTAGTATGGATAAATAGGCTTATTGGCCTATATACCATTATTATTTAATAAGAACTAGTGGTCCCGCACTAATCGAAATTCGACTATAATGAATTGATATTATAATTTTGAACATTACTATGGTTCTATTGTCAAAGACTAACTTAATTACTTATTTAGCCCCAGATTTTGCCAAGACTACACTATAGACAAATAAGATTAAAGATAAACAATATTAATCTATTCTCAATTTGACTACAGACTTTAAGCAATAACAAAAGCTTGACAATTGACAATAAACAAAGAGTATATTTATATGTATGTGCTGCGTCAAATACATGGTAGTGTGTGTAATGTTTTATTTATTAATTTAATGTAATAAGAATGCATAAATTAAAAAAAATAGCATTCTGTACTCCTTCTCTATATTCTCTATAAGTGTGGGAAATTTCATACTCCTCCGTCTCCGCAATTTTCCTAAAAATGGGTACAAATTTTCTGCTTTACGTATTAATATAATATATCATAATAAAATGTAAAAATAACGTATATAGCTTTTGTAATCCGATCTTATAATGACCTATGAAGAAGCTGCCCGCCTCTTCCATGGCTCCACGTGGCTACTGGTTACAAAGCTCAGTAGGTAAACAATTAAGCAGTTATGACGAAGGTGTTATAACAAAGGGCGTCTTAATAAGAGACAAGAACCCTCAACTAAAAGCTGCTATTGTTTGCCTAAGGTGATGTACACGTATCGAGTTCCTCTTGTTATTTTTCGACGACATTTTATGTTAACATTGAGATGAATCTGTCGAACTGAGAAGATAATAGATTGTGTGCGAGACATTTTTTTTTCTTCCATATAAATAGTTTTATTTGATACTAGCGACCCGCCCTCGCTTCGCTTCGGAAACATTAAAACACACATGAAACAAAAAATATAAAAATAAAAAATAAAATAAAAAAAGTAGCCTATGTTCATCAGGCACAATGTCGGCTTCTAATGGAAAAAGAATTTTTCAAATCGGTCCAGTAGTTTCGGAGCCTATTCGAAACAAACAAACAAACAAATCTTTCCTCTTTATAATATTAGTATAGAAAACAACTAATGCATCGTATTCTTGACCTATTGCTCAATGTTTATATTTAGAGAAGAATTAGACTAATTCTTAGTTTTTAATTTGGTTTAATTATTTTTACTTTAAAATTTTGGAATATTTGACTATTTTCGTGGTCTCGAACCATTGAGGTGCTATCTATCGAACTTTAAATTTTGGGCTTAGCAGGGATACTTGTTTTTTGACACAAATTTTCATTTTTCGAAAACATTATCTATATATATAAAAATGAATTGCTGTTCATTAGTCTCGCTATAACTCGAGAACGGCAGGACCGATCTGGCTAATTTTGATCTTGAATTATTCGTTGAAGTCCAGAGAAGTTTTAAAAGGTGAATAAATATGAAAATGCTCGAAATTATATGAAAACAAACAATTTTGTTTTTCCCTTTATGTGTCCCCCGTCGGACGGATTCCTTTTGTTTGTTTTAAGTTTGTTTAATACAAAAGTTTAGGTCTTTTATTTATCGATTCAGGCAGTACGAAGTCTGCCGGGTCAGCTAGTGTTTAATAAATAAAAGATTTTCCTAACACAATCTAAGTGGCTTTCATAGATGTGGGTGTTACTAAGCTGACTTGATTATTACGCGACTTATCGTCGCTTACAACCTACAATTTGCCTACAACTGCAATGCATCGACAACCTCAACCAATTTCCTATCGACGCAACCACTTGGGCTGTAAACGGGAAACGGGAATCGCGGACCAGCTCTATGACCTGCTTGCGATCCAACCGACGCAGCCTGCAATCTCCGTTCTCAACAGAATACGATTAAAAACAAATTAAGCTATAAAGCGCTTTGTGGTTAAGCGCCGGAATTACTTGTGGTTGCAGAAGAACGGTGCAATCAAAGGGTCTGCGGTGATCTGCGATTGGATTTACGTTTCGCTGCGGTCGATTGTTTGTCGACAACTGTCTGCTGTGATTGAAACTATTAATTTTGTTCTGGCGTTGATTAGGGATGGAATTGTTCAAGAATCATTCAGCGCTGTCTAAGAAAATACTTGTAAAGTAATTAAACGAAAATGAATCTTCTATAGCGATTTGGTTTTAATGTCGTTGTAATTTTCTGTAAGCACTGTTAATACTTTTCTTGATTTTATTTTAGTGGTAGGACCTCTTTTGAGTCTGCGCGGGTAGGTACCACCGCCTTGCCTATTTCTGTCGTGAAGCAGTGATGCGTTTCGGTTTAAAGGGTGGGGCAGCCGTTGTAACTATACTTGAGAGTTTAGAACTTATATCTCAAGGTGGGTGGCGCATTTACGTCGTAGATGTCTATGGGCTCCTGTAACCACTTAAAACCAGATGGGCTGTGGGCTCATCCACCCATCTAAGCAATAAATAAAAAAAGTTCATGCTTTAAAATAATGGATGTAATTATTCAATCTTTTGAACATTATTTGATTAGTGGAACTGGATCACAAATCACGTGGATAAATCGCACTACCATATTTTGATTTACAGGAAATTATGTATAAGTATTAGACATATGTATTATGTACTATCGTTTCATGTATATTTTTCCAGCAGTCATGAATTATAGGACAAATCAATTATAGGTTATCGGACTCCATAGACCCACCCACTTTAAGGTCATGAGTTCTAAGTCTCATTTTAATTACTAAAGCGGCTGCTCCAGCCTTGGTTTGGCATTTGATATGGAAAGGGCGGTTGCATCTGCCCATGCGACGATTTTTAAGTCGTCATGGCCTAAAGGATAAGACGTCCTGTGCTCGAATCCCGCAGGCGAGTACCAAATTTTTCTAATAAAATACGTACTCAACAAACGTTCACGATTGACTTCCACAGTGAAGGAATAACATCTCTATATAAGTATATAAAAATGAATTGCTGTTCGTTAGTCTCGCTAAAACTCGAGAACGGCTGAACCGATTTGGCTAATTTTGGTCTTGAATTATTTGTAGTATAAGTCCAGAGAAGGTTTAGAAGGTCTAGATAAATACGAAAATGCTCGGTATTAAATAAAAATAACAGTTTTCTTTTTCCTTTGATGTGTATAATTTAAGTTTATTTTATACAAAAGTTTGGGTCTTTTATTTATCGATTGAGGCACTACGAAGTCTGCCGTGTGTCAACTGGTTGTGTAATAAAAATCAAATCAATCAAATCAAACCCGCAAAATTATAATTTGCGTAATTACTGGTGATAGGACCTCCTGTGAGTCCGCACGGGCAGGTACCACCACCCTGCCTATTTCTGCCGTGAAGCAGTAATGCCTTTCGGTTTGAAGGGTAGGGCAGCCGTTGTAACTATACTGAGATCTTAAAACTTATATCTCAAGGTGGGTGGCGCATTTACGTTGTAGATAAAAAAAAAACCGTCTATCAAGACGCCCTAATAATGGTAAATACTTTTACCTAGTCTAGTTTTTAAGCTCTACAGCTATACAATAGGACCACTCGTAAATAATATAAAAAATTGATGTTGTCCGTTTCGGAGGCGCTACATTTTCCTAGTCTGTGTACCTAGACTCGCCACACTACACGATACATCACAGCACTATTGGCAGGGTCTGGCTCCCGCCCACCATTTGCATGTAAATTGAATAACGGTGGCCGTCCTTTCCTCACTTAGTTTGTTTAAGATGCAGCACCCTCGACTCTATGCAAAATATACAAGAAAAGTTACTTTTTATCGAATTTCGAAAGATTGTTAGATGGAGATTTATGTAAAATTCTCGACTGGTGACTAGGACTGGAAGACATATGGACAATCTGTAAAGGCTGACTTTCGTTCTTGTATCGAGTTGTGGGATTGTGCCAAGAGTCGAAACATCTGGCAGTTTAATTTTTTTAAAATAAATGTCGCAATGTCCATCATAATCTAAGCAATAAAAAAAAGATGTGTGGTGTAGTGGGATATCGGATAGGAACGAAGTTGCTTATTATAAAAATATTAATTTTAAGTTCTATTCGAGGTATAAAGAAAATAAAACTGGAGGTTTCGCAACAACCCACGGTCATTCGGTAACGTGCGAACTTATTGTGGTACACTTCATTCACGGTTGTTTGCATAAGAGTTAGTGTATTGCGCAAACGAACGCTTTGATCGTGGTCAATGAATGATAAAAAAATATGTAATTTTATGTACGTTATTATAAAGTTAAGTCGTACACTGTGTGCATTACTAATAAAAATCTTACGTTACGGATGATTTTTCCCGGTTAGAGTACCCCTCCGCATCGTCCCATAAGGAACTTCGTTCCATAAAAAAAAACTTCATGAATCACTCAATGATAACGAAATGATAAAATTTTGCATATTTCATCAAGATTGAAATGACATCTCTATTTACGTAATAACTGGTGATAGGGTGCACGTTCAAACAAGCGAGGTACTCACCCTCTTTCTTATTCCACTGTAAAGCTGTCACGCGTTCCGGTTCCATAGGTGGGGCAGCCGTTACAAAACATAATTTAGTGTTCGACTTTGCGTGCTAGTCTGCATAAGTGCATAATATGAGCAATAAATTATAAAAGCTGGGTTGTTTTTCAACTGCGCTTGAATGGAGTAAAAGTCACCGTGGGCTTGTTGATAAGCTTGGTTATTTGTTCAATAGGACGTCTCAAATGACATCTTAATATGTTTAATATAAGAGATAAAGATGTATGGTATGATACATTTGCCTTTCCATTTGGAAAACTATTTACTTATAAAGAAATAAAAAAAAATATACTACAATGAACCTAAAAATAAAAACCTTAAAAAATATAATACAATAATAATTACAACCAAGCCGTTGGTCAGATCAGATAATTGCGCTCACTGAACTCTGTGTTGCGACCACTCTGAGAGAAGCCGAAAACCGAAGGAAATGGAAGCTGACGGTACAAAGAGGCACGAAGGGCTTTCAGGGACACGACCTTCAGCAATAAAGTATGCGACTAAGAAGAAGAAATACAATATATTATTATTATCAAAAAGAGTCCCTTTAGGCAAGGTTCCGAAGATACTGGAAGCGTTCCCCCTTTGAATAGCTAGACTAATTCTTTGTCCGAGGTAGCTGCCAGCTCTTCGGTCTCCTGTGATGTCAACTAACCTTTTTGCTATTTCCTTAAAAAGTCTTATAGCGCTAGGACCCCACGGACCACAGATGTCGACACCAAATAGGACAAAAACATATTCAGAGCCTGGACCCCTGCATTTGCATGCTGTAGGTTTTTCTTATATATAATATATATATATATATAGCCGCTTCACAAGCCGCACCAGCTCTGTTGTTGGTTAATATAATAAAAGTAAATGAGCTTAAAAATGTAAATCATTATTTTGTCATTTATTTTTTCTTTCCGCGACCATTATATTTATAAAATTACGTTTCAAATACTATTTTAAAAAAAAGTAACGCTTCAAGTCTGGAATCGGTTAATTATTTTAGGTAACTTTTTTAATTACAACGTACGAATAGTGTTTTGTTGTGAATAATTGAAATTAGCGTAAATATTATATGTATGTCGAATATGATATGTATTAAGGTTCTAAATCTCAAGGCTCCATATTCGCTTAACATCAAGTGAGCTTTGATGACTCTCTCTCTCTCTCTGTCACAAAAACAAAGTTGCAACTATGTTAAGAAATCTCAACTTTCCAACAAGTTAACTATGCACTATTAATGAAATTAAACTCAAAGATCATTTGAAATAAAATTACGGAAACAAAAGAGATTTTGAATTAAAGATGACGATTCATGAATCAATTTATAAATGAAAGCAATTGAGATTATCAATTCAATGAGATTTCACTTACATTAGAGACAGTCCCTTTTCACGAGGAGACCGAAAGTGAAATTGCTTTTAGCTACGCGGGTGCTACGCCGTAGCACTTCTACATCATAGACCTGTTACAAACTTAATTTGCTTTTGAAACACAACGTTAAAAAGTAATTTTACTAGACTCCTTTTGATCTAGATTTTTATTTACCTTTTTACTTTGAGACATAATTCATTTTACTTATAAAATAAGCTTACAGAAACAATCATGGCCGTATACAGCCAAACTCAATAATATAATAAAATTAGACTGAGTTAGTTCGTGTATTTTAAGGTAAAAAATTAATAGTAGCTTAGCTTTTGTTAGTAGTTAGCTTCTTTTGAGCCCCCATGGGTACTTTGCCTATTTTCCGTGAAGCAGTAATGCCTTTCGGTTTGAAGGGTGAAGTAGCCGTTTTACTGTAAAACTGAGACTTAGAACTTACGACTCAAGGTGGGTGATGTCATTTACGTTTTTGATGTCTATGGGCTCTGAGCTGGCCTACATATCTAAGTAATAAAAATTAAAGGAAATCTGATCTAGTTGAGTCTACTTGAGTCTTTACTACTTTACTCTTACTACTTTATTGTTGTAAGGCTTATGGTAACAACGTTCCACAAATGGCTTGTTTTTCATAAATCATTCGATTATAATCAAAACTACAATAATTATCGTGAAAAATATCTCTTATTCATATTTATATACCAACGAGTATTTATTCATTTATATTGTACGATAGACATTTTAATCAGCTCATATGACACTTTACAGAATATGCTAATATTACAAAGTGTCAATCCTTCCATTGATAAGCCGCTTACCCTGAACAATATGGTTGATTACAATAACTGAACGTGTCGCTAAGAGCATTAAGTGACCCTTTACATTTTATTATCAGTTCCCGTAGAACGGTTGGTCGTCTTTGTTATATATTCTCAAAATTCTATTCACAAACATTATATGTGGACCTTTCTCACGTTGGATTTATGAGATTTGTCATATATTTTGGGAGAATATTGAATTAAAAGTATACGAACGAGATATAATGTATTTTCCTGGAAGGAATGAATATCAGTTTCTTAAAACGTACTTTCGTTTGAAGCTTTTATTGAGGCTTTAAAACTTATTTATGAAGGTGGGTTACACCGTCCATGTTATAATCAATAGATTTAATAATCACAGAATACCGGATAGAGCAGTTTCTTTTCACCGAAATCAGACAAAAAAAAATACAATAAATGAAACATAGTTTGGTGAAAACACACAAAAAGTTGCCTTTGTACTTCATAAAGTTGTATCTTGCGTTTGTAAAAAAAATGTAAAAATATTATTTATTTAATAAGATTACTTCTCTTTTACAGGTAAGCTTTCAGTATTTTGCGTAATCGAGTGGTGAGTCTAGAATAAAAAATAATTATGTTTTTTTTTTAATAGCTTGGTGCAAAACGGTGTGTTTGTTATATTATTTATATACAGGCTAAAACTGACTAAGACGTGGCATCTTGAGCATACTGAAGTTAAGATAGACAGCGGCTTGAGTTAGAAGAGAAGAGAGAGGAGAAGTTAAGAGTTAAGGAAACCAGTGAATACTGGATAGCCGGTCTTATTGTCGACTAGCGACCCGCCCTCGCTTCGCTTTGGAAACATTTAATTTTATTATTGATAGCTGAGTCCCGCGATGCTACCCGCAGTTATTGTCGTACCGCGGGTAAAGCCGCGGGGCAAAGCTAGATCTAAAAAAATGTAGCCTAAGTTACTCCTTATATCATCAGCTACCTATCAGTGAAAGTCTCGTAAAAATCCGTCCAGCCGTTATAGAGATTAGCCGGAACAAACAAACAGAGAGACAGACAGACAAAAATGGTAAAAAAAAAATATTTTGGTGTATGTACCGTATATATTTCATACACATGTAGTAAAAAGCGGTTATTTCAATATTTCAAACAGAGACACCAATTTTATTTATATGTATAGATGATCCCATTTTCACGGATCCTTTGGAACCTTTGGGTCTGCGGAGGGACTTCAGTTCTCTCTGTATTTTGTACCCTATGTTCCATGGGAAGTGATCTGAGAAATTGCTTGAGATCCCATCATCTAGTTTTTACCATCGCAATGCCACCGGAGTAGAGTTCATCTATGCTACCCGGAGGCACTGCGTTCATCCACAATACATTTCCAGAGATCCTCTTTTCTACGTACCATCCGGTGTACGAATGAGCTCCTCTCCATGGTGTTTCCCGAGCGCTATGCCATGTCCTTCTTCAAACGAGGCTCGTGGAGAGTACTTAACGGTACGCAGTGGCTTGGCTCTGCCCCTGGCATTGCTGAAGTCATGGGCGACGGAAACCACTCACCGTCAGGTGGACCGTATGCTCGTCTGCATAAAAAAGCATTAAATAAGAAAAAAAAAGATAGATCGTCTACTCGTTTTCTTTTGTTTTTCTGTGGTATTCTTAAATACACGTACAACGAACATTTCACCTTTCATGCCAAGACAACTTCTGTATATTTTTTACTATGTTCGCTTAGCACCAGACACAAAGATTATCTTCCCTAAAGGCGAACATAATCTCGAAGTAAACGAGAGAAACCCTTCACCACAAACAAAATTATTAATATAAAATCTTACCCTATGAAGCATTCGGAATACAAACATTAACGCCTTCACTGACGAGTGTAAATCTTAGCCTTTAATTTAATGAGCTCTAAAGTACAGGGGCGAACGAAACAAAGGGTCGTCCGGAACATTTGCAACGTCTTCATTAGAATATTCTCGGCAGCGCCTTTAGTAATGTGCTGTGGTTCATTCAAAGGAAATTTCAGAACGTGTGAGCTATTTTGGAAATATCATGTTTTCTGTGCGTGTACACTTGGAATTTAATGCCTGTTTGCAAGTTATGGTTAAAGAGATTAATATTACTAATTGTTTAATTGTACGGTTTGTCTTTGTATTTCATTAATATTATTATTGCGCTAGTAACGCAAAGGTAATACCGCCACCTTGAGATAGTCCTCAGATGCGACAGGTCCTCTCCTATGACTGCAACGAGGGCGTGCCCCGCGGTGTCCTCCTCGTCGCGGGCATCGCAGTGGTGGCACTATTCACTCCGGGAATAACTAAGTTGCAACATATCTTTTTTCGGTCAGGATCCGAATCTTATACGAGGTTTATATAGATGTGTAGTTCTTGAAGGTCTATATATATTGGGAGCAGAACACGGGGCCAAGGATGTTTTAAGGCCCTACCCACCAAACGAGTGCCTTTTCACTCTCTCACCCGGCGTCCGATCTCCGTGGGGGAAAGGGAGGTTTCCACGGTTCACACTACAACCAGACTCTCGGTGCTACCCGAGGACGCCCGACCGACGGATCATCGAGGCAATCGTCCACGACCAACGTCGCAGGTCTCGGCGGTTTTGTGGGCCATCTGGTCTTTCGGGCGGTATCACTAGTGTTCTGGGATACCTATTGGATTGGAACCAGCTCACTGGATGGTTTTTACAGATTACGTCCGGAGATAACGACGGTTTCGGTCGCAGATCGTGATCGCCACCTTCAACCTTTTTTCTTGGTGCCAGCACGCAAGAATAATAGTGGCATGCGGCAGTTCTCAAACCTCTCAGTTCATCCCATAACCAACACTGAAAGTTGACTGTATTTTCACATAATCCGGAAGCAGGCGAAAGCCGCTTACCACTTGTCAATAGTTTTCAGTAATTACCTAAAATATTGGAGCGTGTCCATTAATCTAATGTAATTAAAATATCAACATTTATCTTAATTCGTCATCGTTTTTGTGATAGGAATAAAGTAGGGAGCATGTAAAAACATTTGTCGTACACACATATTGTGACACTTCAATAAAACTAACAATGACGAATGGAAAAATTGTCTGCAAAGTTCATCAATCATAAAGTTAGTTGAGAGCTGTTGTCGTTTATTTTACAGCTTACGACACGATTTTTGTGGTTTCACAACACGAGCGATTCAAAAGTTTATCGTATTTTACGTTCGTGATTTTGATTTTTAATTGCAATTCCTTATAGTATTTGGTGAAAAAGTTACTTTTTTCAAAGTGTTTTATTTCCATTTTTTAATAAATTACCACACGACATCAATTCGCTATTTTTATTTACTTTAATTTAAGATTTAGGTATTAAGTCAATATATTTGAAAATAATTACAAACAATACTCACCCACAGAATTTGGCTCACGATCTCGCTATTTTCTTGGCATTTCCTATGCATTTCTATAGGCAACCTATGACTGCTTATAATCCGGAAGTCCGAATGAAATAGACGTCAGTAAAAAGTTTTTTTTTAATACCCTTGTAGCCAGTAGAGCATACGGCCCACCTGATGGTGTGTGGTTACCGTCGCCCATGGACTTCAGCAATGCCAGGGGCAGAGCCAAGCCGCTGCCTACCGCTTAATACTCTCCACAAGCCTCTTTTAAAGAAGGACATGTCATAGCTCTCGGGAAATACCCTGGAGGGGCTCATTTAAATATAAATTTATTCAAATACGACACGAAATATCGGAATGCTTAAACGCGCTCCCGCGAAACCGTCTGCCACTAATGGCCCTGCTATAGTGATAAGCGTTGGATTTTTAATCATCTTCACTGACACCGTTAATTAGGCCCTTTCACAAGATACGGGGTGCGGCTGAGCTACATCAATTTCAATTCAGTCTGAATGACTTTCCGACGTATTAGTTAGAGTGACGAGCGACTCGGCGTATTTTGAAAATTGTCTCTGTATTATGTGATATTATTGCTTTATTGCAAATTTAAGGATTTTACTCACAGACCTCTTGAGGTTATGTAGTTAAAAAAGTTCATAGATAATTACATGACGCGAATTTTACCATTGCCATTTGATTATTGGCACCGTAATGGCAGGCGTCTTTTAAATTAGAACACATAAATATGTCGATGTAAAAATAGTTAAGACGATGTATTAGTAACCGAACCGCTGGTAGTCGTAGTGGCCTATAGGATAAGACTTCCGGTGCATTCATGTTGAGCGATACACCCGTGTTCGAATCCCAGGCGGGTACCAATTTTTCTAATGAAATACGTACTCACCAAATGTTCACGATTGACTTCCACGATGAAGGAATAGCATCGTGTAATAAAAATCAAACCGCAAAATTATAAATTGCGTAATTACTGGTGATAGGACCTCTTGTGAGTCCGCACACCCGTGCCTTTACTGCCATGAAGAAGTAATGCGTTTCGATTTGAAGGGTAGGGCAGCCGTTGTAGCTATACTGAGACCTTAGAACTTATATCTCAAGGTGGGTGGCGCATTTACGTTGTAGATGTCTATGGGCTCCACTTAAAACCAGGTGGGCTGTAAGCTCGTCTACCCATCTAAGCAATAAAAAGAAACACAGATTATATAGGTAAATAAAATAAATATACTTTTACCTTCAAATAATTTTGTGATATATTTAACTGCGCTGCATTTCGATGCTGCGAAAAATAATACCTTACTTAATTTCGTTCTCATAGACCGACAATAGTAAATGAACTTTCATTTTAAATTAACTCTGTACATTAATAAACAAGCTCGTCCACCCATATAAGAGAAAAAAAAAAAAAAACTTTTTTCAAAGCGAAATTCCTATAACTTCCATAACACATTGTATCATCGTCGGGAATTAATTTCGATCTGTACAAGCGAGCTGTACAGAAAGTCGGACATAATTGAAACACGAATATGTAAAGTTTTATTTGGTCCCTTTGAGATGGGGAGTTATTTGCGTGGAATGTCCGATGTGGACACTTGCAAACGTTGCTGAGCGCGCTGTTGGTTCGTGGCGATCTGGTGACGCTATTCTTGGAACTGTGCGACATTTGGATATTCAATGTTTCCTAGCCGTCGATGCGGAATTTGTGTGTATTATTCGTTGGTAGCTTAAGTGGCTATTCCAGCTACACCCGGACGGTAGCTAACGGGCTCAACCTGAGAGAATTTGCTAACACTAGCCCTAGCAAGAGCAATGCTTCGCAGAATCTACTGCCGTATCGGATTCCTGATCCCCTTAGAAGATCCGGCTGAAACTAAGTGGGCTGTGTCTATAGATTAGTTCGCTCGTCAAAATCTTCGTCGTAATCGACGAGTTCGTCGAGGACGGTCACTGGTGCTTGAGGGTCCCAAAAGCACCGAGAGTGAATCTAGGGGATCTGATAAGACATGTTTTGGGCGACGGCGGCTTTTCGTTGCCCCGACATGGTCGGATAAGAAAAGATTTGCATAGGTCAAAGACGATGAGAGAGATGTCGACGTCCTTAAGATTGATATATTACCAAAAAAAGGTCGATGGTCTTAGTCTGTACATGGTTAATTACGAACTACATATAAACATAGTAAAACTGTACGTATTCATGTTAATTGCAGCAAATAATATTGTTTCCTTCAGTTTAGGGCAATAGTTGATTGACGTAAAATATCCAACGCATCAGTTTTCTTAAATTTAAATATTTGCACGTAACAAAATCGACTACCAAAAAAAAAACATCCACAACACAATCTCACGAAACGTGACATTACAAAGCATCTAAAATAAGGTACGTCTATGCGAACGCCTTTGCAACCGCTAATTATGCAGTGCGTTCGCCCCGATGATTTCCCACAGGGGTGTCCTATGCAGCGTTTTAATCATATACGGGAGAAGAGATTGCATCTGAACAAATAACCGACCGGGCGCTGTTTGAATCGGATCGCTATGTAATTTTGTGTTTGCTGTTCGTATTCAAGGTTTGTTTTTCAATAAGTTATATAACAAAGTTGAGTTGTTTGAACGCAGTGTACGTTTAGATGTTCCTGTAATATTCGGTGGAGTCGAATTTTAATTTATGGCCTGTTTTATCGAAGAAGTTTTTAGATGAAATATTTTATTGGAACGAAGTTCCTTACGGCAGGCTTGGAGGAGATAGGGATTTTGCTGCGCGACCGAACTGAAAAAAATGTGATAGTAAAAACCGTAAGAAAAAGTCCGTGGAATAAGGCCTTGTTTTCCGCACAGCGATATTTCACCGCGCGATTTTTTTCTCGTAATTCTTTTTTTTTTATATGGGACTTCGTTCCTATCCGGTGTCCCACGACACCACACATCTTTTTAGAATACTATAGGCCCGCTCCGGCTCCGCTTGAGTAGTAGCGCAGGCGATGTACAGAATTTTAGGTAATTTTTTTTGGGTTACATTACTGAAGTTTTAGTAAGGATAATCCCAAATTTTTTTGAAAATATAATAAGTATAGCCTATGTCACCCGAGGATTGTGTAGCTTGCTAACAGTGCAAGATTTTTTTAAATCGGTTCAGTAGTTTCGGAGCCAATCCAATACAAACAAACAATCAAATCTTTCCTCTTTATAATATTAGTATAGGTAAGCTGTAATGTGAATCTCAATTTACTTTAGTTCAATGCCCTAGTAGCTGGTATTACTTTAAACAAAATTTCCAATATACTAGAGCCGCGTGTGGCCAATAGTACGAGGCGCTAATCTTAGCGGAAAGCTTTTTTAACTGCTTTAAAAATGACACACGGCCCATCTGGTCGTCGATAATTACGGAAGACATTCCAACGTCAATATTTCCATCATTTCCATTCAAACGTGTGACGTTGACTTAAAATTGTATTGTGTAACTCAAACCCTTTAGCCATCAAACCGGAATGGCCGGGTAGTATGGTCTACCATCAATAAGTACTATTTAATCTAAACCAATATATAATATATATCACGGTGAAGGAGTATAATTTGCGTAATTACTGGTGGTATGAGTCCGCGCGGGTGGGTATCACCACCTGCCTATTTCTGCCGTGAAGCAGTAATGCGTTTCGGCTTCAAGGGTGGGGCAGCCCTTGTAACTATACTGAGACCTTAGAACTTATACCTCAAGGTGAGTGGCGCATTTGTGTTGTAAATGTCTATGGGCTCCAGTAACCACTTAACACCGGTGGGCTGTGAGCTCGTCCACCCATCTAAGCAATAAGAAAATTATATCCCGTACTTGAGTAAATAATTTGCGTTAGGTTATTAAAGTCAAAGACGATTTTTCTCTAAAGCCTCAAATTCCAGTACATATTTCAACGAACGTTAATTTTAAAATATTTTCATTATAAAGCATATAAGTTTCACGAGAGCTCTTCTTAGAAGTAATCTCGTCACATACGACCCTCGTAAAACCGAACTCATATTATAATAATACTCTTTATCAAAGTTTCGCGACAGGTGTTCGGTAGAGTATAATCAATATTCTTATACTTCACGGGAAGCGAGATTGCATTGAGTCTTCTAGAAGAGTCCGTTTGACTTATATTAAAAAATAATGAACTAAAACTAACTAAAAAAATAAAAATAAAGAAGGTATTGAAATAATTTTTAGACAAGCACGAGCCATGACAAAGCTCATTAGAATATTGTTCCACGGTGATACATTCGGTTTTGTTAGCATCTGCATCTCGATCAGTTTTTTTTTTATTGCTTAGGTGGGTGGACGAGCTCACAGCCCACCTGGTGTTAAGTGGTTACTGGAGGCCAAAGACATCCACAACTTAAATGCGCCACCCACCTTAAGATATAAAGTTCTAAGGTCTCAAGTATAGTTACAACGACTGCCCTACTGAGATTCGAACACCGGTGCATCGCTCAATACGAATGCACCGGACGTCTTATCCTTTAGGCCACGACGACTTCGGTAATACGTCCGGCTTACTCACATGTGGTACAACAAATTTTTTATTTAGTTTTTTTTTGCACTCTATTTACGGCATCCAACCCATCTTGTTTCTGGCTTGCTCCACAAAACTCTACGGACTTCGGTTCGGAGGTTCAAATATAATAGTACATACCTTATTTATATTCACAAATAACTTCTGCGATGAATAATTTACTTCTAAAATTAATGAAATTGCATATTTACTGGTGATAGGATGGGTAGCGAGCCCAGGTAGATTTCTGTCTGCTTCTGTAGCGAAGGTTTTGTGAACGGGTTCCTTGTGAAAAGTTAGCATAGGTCTCAATACAATTGAAACTTAACCTTATATTTCAAGACGTTCGATTGCATTCACATCGTCATAGACCACTGTAAGATTGGCTACTTATTAACGGTAGTTAAAAGAATTCTACTAATAATATTAATTAAATTTCGTTACCCTTTCCAGTATTTCCGTGTTATTGTCAATTCGAAAAACAACGCGAGAGAAACTGCGGCGGACAAACTCAAGAATATTCTCCGTTGAAAATTATTGTTGAAATCACTTCCATACATACAGATTCCGCGTTCCACATTCGCAGCACGCACTCCAACCAAAATACTTCATAATTCTTTTCTGAGCTCACCGAATACACAAACTCATGTAAAAAAGTGTAAAGTTACTTCGGCTCTTTCGTCGAGTTACATCTCTATGAAAAACTTGTCAATATATGCCTTCGCCACTTTTATCTGATTTTCTATGATGAGATATTTATTAAGACGTCGATTTATTGAAGATCCGATATTTATTTCGTGATTTATCGTATCGTTTACTTTTGCTAGGAATTCTCAAGTGAGATACGTAAAAAAAATTGTTCAGTAGTTTATATAACTAATGGCCCATCTAGATTGATTAAAAGACTAAGAGTTAAACATAATCGATCCTAGCACATTTAAAAAATCGGTTGTCTGTAAAGTCGGTTTACTGACGATAGTTGAACGTGACATCGTCATAAGAAAATACTGATGGAATGGTTTCATTTTTCAATTATTGCAATTATCGTTGCTATAAACAATTGACACCACATTCACTTTTCACTGAACTTCATACTTGACGAAAACATGTAAATGTATTATTGTATAGCAGCTGTCCACGCGGATGCATCGCTCACTCAAGTAGGAGAGAGACAGATGTCGAACGCTGCCGAACGCGGAGGCCGATTATGCCTCTTTGTCGCTCGTTGCGCGCTCTCGCTTGCACTTCAAGCCTTAAATGGAACGCCTCAGAGAGAGGTAACGCTGCATGAGTCATGTTTTTTCGTGCTTGCAGCCAGCTTCATCGAATTATAAGACGTTTTCACGTCTAAAAAGAGATCAAAACATCAATGATATTAGAGAATTTTTGCCCCACCTTTTAAATCAGAAAGCTTGACTGAGTCGTGGCAGTAAATATACCTAGGATGTACCTACTCATACGGGCTTACAATACGCCTTTATCGCCAGTAAATGCCAATTAGAGATTCCATTACGCGAAAATTTATACATTTCGTTGAACATTTTTAGTTCGCTTTTACGACAAATATGGGAAAAGATGGCATGGTACCCTTCTATACTGTTACCGCATTTTAAATGACACCAAATAGTGTAATGCACTATAATTAAGTAGTGTTGAGCCTAGCTGAAGAAAAACTGGAGTTTTTCCTCCAAATTTTCTTCTAATACCCGAATACCCAGGATCGTGCTCATTGACGTGATTGGAGAGGCCTATGTCCAGCAGTGGACTACTATAGGTCGATGTTGATGATGGAGCGTATACCAGGATAGACTGTAGATTTTTTTCTTGGGTGTGTGGACGAGCTTATGACCTACCGGGTATTAGGTGGTTACCGGAACCCATAATCATCTACAACGTAAATGCGCCTCCCACCTTGAGACATGAGTTGTAAGATCTCAGTTTTTACAGTACAACTGCTGCCCCACCCTTCAAACCGAAACGCATTACTGCTTAACAGCAGAAACAGGCAGGGTGGTGGTACCTACCCGTGGGGCGTCACAAGGCGTCCTATCACCAGAATATACTATTGTAGTCTCCTAATATTCGAACCAAAAAACAGAGCGTGTGCAACCTGGTGCACGTGAATGAAGTGAAACTTCTTTTTTGATGTGTAGTATTGTAGTTTTCTTCATTTTTCATCCTTAAATCAGATTGCTTTTGTAATAGATAATGCTGTGTATAAGAGATGCGACATCTTCAATATTTCTATTATTTATATTTTAAATTATAGATATAAAAATAAATAAATATATTATTTTACATTCTTCATATAAATATTGGATGCTAGTCGTTGCTAACGAGTGTCATACATTCACTCTCGCGCTGCCTTTTTCTAGTATGGTAACGTTAAACGTTTAACGCAACCTTGTTGGAAGTCGCATTAGAAGTTTCACTTCAAACAGATAATCTTTTGAACGGGTCTCTTCTATTTGCGCCAAAGAAAAATGACATTTGAATGAAGCTCGCGCTACGTAGTAAGCGCTAAGTACGTTAAGCCGAGCGGGCGTCCGGGACCATCGCAGCGCCGAACTGAGCGAGGCTATTCTCAAATTGACTTCACGTATTCGCTTAAGGTGCAATTTCTTTCATCCAAGCTCAGCTTTCGGGATGTAGTTTGAGCTGCAAGTGTTCAGAGGTTAATGTATGATTAAGTTTTGAATGCGATCTCTTGTAGTGCTCAAGAAGTGGTCGAATACATTACAATTTCACAGTAACCGACTTGATTTTATATTTTACTAGCGGCCCTCCCCGGCTTCGCTTGGGTTTATTTTATGTAATTTTTTTTTTGGGTTACATTATTGGAGTTTTAGTAAGGATCCCTAATTTTTTTTAAAATATAATAAATATTGTCTATGTCACCCGGGGATAGTGTAGCTTGCCAACAGTGAAAGAATTTTTTAAATAATCGGTTCGGTAGTTTCGGAGCCAATTCAATACAAACAAACAATCAAATCTTTCCTCTTTATAATATTATATTAGTATAGATAAGTTAAGTTGGACAAACGAAATCACGTTTCTCTACAAGTTGTATAAATGATGAGTAATACTATTTAACAGTAAATACGAGTCAAAATAAAATAAATATTAGGTTTTTGAGACGAACTTAGAAGACTAACAAAACCGTAATATTTTTCTACATTGTCATTCGATTTTGAGCCATAGTCGCAGTTTATCTCTTAAATAATTTACGAGAAAACGATATAATAAAATCGTAGTGAAATCCATTTATATACTTGCAATGTCATATTATTTTACTTTGTTTTTTTTTTTGATAAGCCGCTTCTCAGATCGTTTCTTAGTTTAGTTACGTATATTTCAAACGCATTGTAGATTTTTGCCACACCCATTTCGGGTGAAGTAGCACTAAATTCTATTTTTTTTTTATTGCTTAGGTAGACGAGCTCACAGCCCACCTGATGTTAAGTGGTTACTGGAGCCCATGGACATCTACAACGTAAATGCGCCACCCACCTTGATATATAAGTTCTAAGGTCTGAGTATAGTTACAACGGCTCCCTCACCTTTCAAACGGAAACGCATTACTGCTTCACGGCAGAAATAGGCTGGGTGGTAGTACCTACCCGCGCGGACTCACAAGAGGTCCTACCACCAGTGATCCGTTCGATGTTTCGCTTCGAGTAGATCCGATTACTAACTGCCTTTGTGTCATCTCTGCAACGCTTTTATCGGTACGACATCCCTAAAATCAGCGAGAATATTCCTCCAGTCACGTAGTTTCGATATGTGCTTCCGCTATCTGACAATAGATGGCGTTGTACTTCTCAAGCGTTCTCGATTTTACTATTTATTTTTATATTCGCTTCCGCTATTCGATGACAGATGACGTTAGACTTATCGGCGTAACAATAATATTAATAATAAATGTTAGTTTTTTTGTTCTCGCTTCATCGTATAACTTGCACACCTACATTAGCTTGTATTAAGGAATACGACGAACTAAGCAAAATAGCATCTTAAAGACTGCTACCGACTTTGTTTTGCACTAGTTCCATGGTGCAAGGATTTGAAAATCTCTTCACTACTTAAACAAATTAAATGTTCCTGCACGAACAATATGTAAGCGAGCAGTTATAATACGTATGGCTTCGAAATTAGTGCCAAATTGGGATTAAGGGTTTGCTGAAGAATTTATCGAAATTGGATTGCTTATCTGTGTAACGAAATTACAAAGTAATGAAATTCTGCTTTGTGTTTTTGTTGTGTGTTTATTATGTTAAAATGTGAATTATATTTTGATGTAATTAACACTTTTCAATTTTCAGGTGTTGTTTTTTTCTTCAAATTAGGAAATAAGTTTCTTTCCACTTTTCTTAATCGAATATTATTGCTGCAGATAGTCAAATGACCTAGCTGCTGTTAAGTGGTTATCAAATTTGATTGACGACGACCTTGAGACGTGAGGTCTAACGTGAGGTCGTCAATTGTATTGCATCACGACTGTTCCACCCTTCGTATCATTGATCGCGAAGAATTAGACATGATTTCAGTACCAATCTGTGCTAGTTCACAACCCAACATCAAGCCGGTAGACTTTTTTGTTACCGTTGTAGCCAGACAAGCTTTCGGCCCACCTAATGACAAGTACTCACGGTCGCTTATGGACATCATCAAAGCCAGAGACCCAGCCGCTGACTACCTGAATGATCACTGATTTAGGCAGATACTGACAACTACATAAACACTAAAATACCATTTATAACGCTTTGTTCTTATAAATAAATAAATAAAGTGTGTGTGTGTAAGTCACACACGGTAGAAGTGAAACTTAGAAAGAAGATATAGATATACTAACTATCCCACTACACAGGAGCATAATGTGTTCTATCTCATTCTCTCGCCGGCTGAATCCTATACATTTATGTGTTTGTGTCTCTATGGACTTATTTTTTCGTTTCGTCGAGTTTGAAATCATAACGATTCTAAAGAAGTTTCACTTCAAAAAATAGTTTTCAACCCTCAACAAATAGACAACTGTAATGCTTAAAATGAATCTATTTGTAGAGGTCAATGAGGTCAGTAATGATGGATGTATTGCGATCGCTTGTGGAACAGTTATCATTCACTGTGAAGAAATTGTACATTTATATAAGAGAGTCAGCATTCGGAAGGTTTTTTGAAGAATAAATAAGCGCGCGGTATGCCGACGGAGACCACAGTCTTCGCATGCACGAACCCATAATGTATAACACATACAAAGGTGGCGCCAGGATCCGACTAAAAAAAAAAAAAAAAACATTGAAAGCCTTACTATGAATTTAAGCGACTAACAAACACAGTGGATGGAGGCTTTGTTTGGGCAGCGCTTAAACTCAATTGTGAACAAACATTTCTCAAGATTCATTACGAAAAACTTTTAACACGAACTGTGACCGTCAAAAAAAAAAAAAACGAAAAAATATTCAACACAAAAAACGGAAGCCCCTTAAAGACAACGTTGTTTAAAACTTAAGAAATCAGCTGGCGTAGTCACTTAGTACCTTATTCTGGACCCGTTCGAGAAATTTTCGTAAGAGCGCGAAAAATTTTTACAACTCCGGAGCTCTTTTCAGTCGTAAACCACGGGACACTCCGAGGGCGTTTAGTGTTTTATATGCGAGAGGGATTTATGTTATTACCGGCAATATTTCTGAGGACCGAAGCCGTTGAGAGGTCACGGAATCTCACCGCTGTTCTATCCCACTCTTTTATATACATTCATCCTTTTCGCGCTCATTATTTCGAGTTAGGGTAATGTTTTACACACGGAAGATTTTCGTTGCGATTTTTTTCAATACATTTGATTTATTTTATTTGCGTTAGATTTTAAGAGATACAAACGTATATAAGTTTACTCATGCTAATGATAGTATTTTATTCAGTTTTCGTCAATCGTAATCTTTACGGCTCATCATCAATTATCCGTAATGATTTACGGTAGGCAGCAGCTTGGCTCTGCCCCTGGCATTACTGAAGTCTATGGGCGACAGTAACCACTCACCATCAGGTGAGCCGTATGCACGTTTGCCTACAAGTGCAATAAAAAAAACATCAAATCATTATATTATTTTATTACGACGTGTTGGTAGTCCGCCGACTAGGAATACTGTAAAGTATTTAAACCGTCGAAAATAATATTGTATTGATTCTTAAAAGCGTGGGATTAAATCGTAAAACTAGTTTTAATGACGCTAATGATTATTTTATATTAGTCAACACTGATTCAAATATGCGTGGTATCCGGAAACAGCTTTGATTATTTGTCTAGGGTAAGAAAAAATCCAAAAGCTTGTTCGTCTTTTGACATAAGCTCGAATTCTTCATTATTTTAGTTAATGATATATTTTCTCTTAAAACAGGGGCACTTGATTGTTTGGCAGGTAAAATAGGACCTAACTTAAATGTCATTTAAATCGTTTGAAATAAAAAACTCCTCTCAAATCCGTTTTCTTAAATGCAATTAAATTAATCTTTTAAGAATTAATGCATGAGATTTTTCACCGAAATTTAATACTATCAAGAAAACTTAGGCGATTTAAGCAAACGATGGAACGGCACCCTTAAATCGATGGATATTACAAGCGGATATTCGAAGCACGTACGGACACAGCGTGCGTCCCATGAACTCTGCTGAGAGAAATATCCGAATATGCATGCGGATTATCCGCATTATTTTGGGGATATACGTTTTGCATTCAGAGATTCCTGTGGCACCGCCTTATCACGTTATAATGCTTTTATTAGGTGTTCGCGTATGTTTGTTATTGAATTTTGTTTCTTCATGTAAAACATACTGGCGAAAGGTAACACTAAATATACTAATATTTACTATTTACTGGTGGTAGGACCTTCTGTGAGTCCGCGCGGGTAGGTACCACCACCCTGACTATTTCGGCCGTGAAGCTGTAATGCGTTTCGGTTTGAAGGGTGGGGCAGCCGTTGTAACTATACTTGAGACCTTAGAACTTATATCTCAAGGTGGGTAGCGCATTTACGTCGTAGATGTCTATGGGCTCTTTAACATCGGGTGGGTTGTGAGCTCGTCCACCCATCTAGCAATAAACAATAATAATAATAAACACTAAATATAAGCTAAAATGTGCACGAATGTTTAGTACTTTTTTTATACTGTTTCAATGTCGTTTTTGCCTATCGCTATGATATGTCTTTTTTTAAACGATTCCTCAGCAATAGTCAGCGCTGGTGCTCCAGAAAAACATTATACACTTGACCTTGTAGTCACTGTCTGCCTATAATGACAATTAAAAGTAAAAATCCATTCCAATTGTCACAGATGTGAAGACTCGTGATCCACTTGATATTATGTGATCACATTCGGATAATCGTTTGGCATCATCAGGTTTTAAAATGCCTCAGTCATTACATTATCTTATTCTTTACGTCATTCATCTAACAAAAAAACAAGTGTAGGTAGGTACCTTTAAAAAAATTATCAAAATTCATAACCCCATTCCAGCCAAAACATATATCAAATAATAATTTTTCCCGTCACGAGCAAAGGTGTAAGAGTTGCGATGACAACTTCCCAAAAACTCCGTAATCAGTTGTAGCGGATTTATGTTGTGCGCGTGCCGGGGTCGAGCAGACGGGCGATTTGCTATTGGGTTTATTAATGCTTAGTTACTACATTTATTTGATTTCAAATAACATATGAACGGTTCGCATCAGATAGTTTAATGAAGCACTTTTTTCCCTACCTGTCGCCGATAAGAGCAACGCCATATGTCGTCGATTGGCGGAAGCGAATATGAAAAGAACTAGTAAAATCGAGAACACTCGAGAAGTACAACGCCATTTATTGTCAGATAGCGGAAACACTCTTGACTGGAGGAATATTCTCGATAATACTAGGGATGTCGTATCGACTATAACCCGTTGAGAAGATCCAGCAAGAAACTCAGTAGGCTGTGTCTACGGGTTTGCTCGTCGAACGATTCGTCGCAAATGATACACATATCCTATTTATTATTATGTGATAAAAAAAATATAATAGCAGACTTTATTATTTATAGATTACTCATTATATTTATGGTTTACTTTAAGCTCTATACGAGTATAACTTGTCATGAAATAAGACGTTTTGGTTTATATAGTATAACTGCCTTTATTGCAGTTGTAACTTCAATCTCATTTCGCTTACTGTATCGTCACTAGTACTCGTATTTAGGAGATATCTACAGGCTCCAATAACCAGTTTGGATGATTGGATCTCAGTAGTATGACGTAGCATATTCAGTTATAATGTTTAAATAAATTTGATAAATGCTGATTTGCTTGATTTAATCTGAGAGTTTGTGATCTCAACCATTCAATACATGTTCCTACGCTCATTAGCTCCAGTGTTTTACTAATTATTCATCAGATCCAGTTGCCAGCTGGATTTTGCTATCGCTGGATTAGGTGATGTTAGAAGATGTGTTGTATGGGGTGTATGTAATGCTACGCCGGAAAGAGTAACGCCATCTATCGCCGAATAGTCGAACGAATATCGAGAGATCTAGAATGCTCGAGAAGTACGACGCCATCTATTGACAGATAGCGGAAACTACTACTAGAGATGTGTATAATATTCTCGATAATTCTAGGGATGAGGTATCGGCTGTAAAAGCGTTGTAGGGATGGCACGCAGTCAGTCAGTAATAGAAACTACTCGAAGCGAAACAGCGGAAGGATCACCTGAAGCGAAGCGGAACAAGCGGATTGAGAGTTTTAAAGTGTTTGTGAAGTGTTTTGTAAGTTGTACCTTGGTGAAATTTTATTTATACCGAACCCAGCGCGTGACAATAAGAATATCCATAAAAAAGTTATTGAGAAATAATGTCGGTATATATAGGCGATTCTCCAAAACAACATTCAGGCAACTCAAGTTGCCGGTCTATGAATCAGAGCGAGCTTCGCTTTCGCAACGCGCTCTGTGCTACTCCGTAAGCGTATATCGCGAGGGAGATGTTAATTGTCATTTTATGTACGTTCCACTTTGGTACGTGTTTAGAGAAGTTCGTCGCTCGTTTGCTTATGTTTATGTGTGTTACAGCAACAATGTTTGGATTCGATTTCGTACTAAAATTACTGGTTAATTTTGTTACTAGATTTCATGCAGATATAAATAACATGGTTTCGTTCTAATGGCATCGACGATTTGAAGCGGTAGGCAGCGGCTTGGCTCTGCCCTTGGTATTGCTGAAGTCCATGGGCGACGGTAACCACTCACCATCAGGTGGGCCGTATGCTCGTCTGCCTACAAAGGCAATAAAAAAAAAAGAGTATTTTTTTTTTGTTGTTTAGATGTTTATACATATATAAGTAATGGATCAGTGGTACGAGTTAATGTAGGGCACAGGACAAGCTAGCATCATCTTGCTTTGATATTGGAAGGGGACATTCATTGGGGTCGTGTACTCAACTCTCTTGATGAATAAGTCTTTAGATAGTCGAAAATATAGATTCACTCTAGGATCTTTCGAACTAGCTAAGCCAGGTGAAAGTTTCTGATTAGTTTCAGAAACTCTGTGTTCTTAGCTATGAGTATAAAATTTTTCCTTTTTCAGTTAACTTTTACGCTATCCAGAATGATCAAAAACTCGCACTAAGCACACAGGAGACTGCTTGATTACTCTTAGTGACAATTGACGCTTGTACTTTTAAATCTACACAATAAATGAATTTAAAAATTTCACATACAAAAAGAAAAGTATGCGTGTGAGGTTTGGTATTTTTATTCGGACAAATGTTTAGTTTTTAGTGCGGCAGATCGCTCGGCTGATGGACCGTAAACTCGGGCCGGGAGTCACATAAAATCCGGATAAGTAAATGATCGGGGATAGTGGTGCTGTGATTGATTATTTTATTTGTGGTCCAAGCTACGAGACACAGCTGTTGAATGAAATGAAAATAAAAACAGTTTTTATTTATCGAATTTGAAGATAAAAAATCGAATTAACTTTAATCATTAACGAAACTATTTATTATTTTTCAAATTCGTAATTAGGAAGACTTAATTTTGTTAAAAACATTTAAAAAATAAACAACAATCTTTCTATTGGACAAATATCGATCACTAGTCAACAGATAATAATAAGATGCTGGCCCTTCTCATAGACATGCTAACGTCAATACTACATATAATATCAATAATCTAAAAGCTGACTGAAGATGTTGAAATCTCAATTGTGTAAGCCCCGCCCCACGCGGTGTCATTAAATGAGACTGCATGCTTTCTTAGTGGCAGAAATAAGCAAGGTCTATACTAACTTAATACATTTCCAGAAATAAAATTTGTTAAAGAAGAAATAATAAATCGGAAATGTAGCGATGTCTGAGTATTCTTCAACTAATTTAGTTTAACTCATAGTCTTTTATCAAACGAAACTTAAAACAGTATTTGAATTA